>NC_135327.1:183047185-183365519 GCF_023851605.1 Tamandua tetradactyla | reverse complement strand
ATTATACTACTAAAAAAAGATATATAGAAAAAATATATTTTAAAAAAAGGGACTTGGGCCACAGTGGCTCAGCAGGCAGAGTTCTCATCTGTCATGCTGGAGACCTGGGTTCAATTCCGAGTGCCTGCCCATGCAAAAAAAAGGGGCGGCGGGGGGGGGGGGGGGGGAGGAAATTACAAAATAAAAATAAATAAAAAAAAACCCTATCAAATAGGGAATTAGTTTGTCTGCAGTTATACCTTCATGCCAGCAGGTGGCGGTCTAAGGCCCCTCCTTCCTCAGGCTTCCCTCTCCCAGACTATAGTACCCTGCCTTCTCTTATCTCTTCTCACCAGCTGGTGGTGTGCCTGAGGCTCCTCCTCCCTCTGGCCTGCAGCAACTTTGGAGGGTGTGTGTGTGTGTGTGTCTTTGGAGGGTGTGTGTGTGTGTGTGTGTGTGTGTAGCTGTGTGTGTGTGTGTAGCTGTTTCTGGCGCCTGGCCTGGTGATCACTCCCCATGCCCAGTGCCTGGTCCCCACTCCCCTGCCCTGCAGTGGGTGATTGGGTCTGCTGCTGGGCTCCCTACAGGTACTGCGAGCTACAGACCTGTGAGGGGAGTCTCCCCAGCCACTGCTGGGGCAGGGTGGAGCAGAAGGACAATATGTTCCCTCTGATCACACCCTCTCTGTGATGCTGCAGCCTGCCCCTTGGCAGCTGACCTACCCCTCTCTCCGTGTCCCGGTCCGCCCGCCTCTCTCTTCCCCCAAACTCCCAGAGACCCTGTTTGATTACTCACACCCTGGGGTCATAGTCCCAGTCATTTTCTCCCCATCCTCTATCTTGTTCCATGGAGCAGGAGTGAACTTAATCCACTCTGCTCCGCCATCTGCCCAGAAGCCTCTACATGATTTTTTTTTTTTCATAGCTTCCACTAGTTTCTTTTGAAACAAAACAGGGTTTTCCTTGTCCTCCTGAGTTATGCTCTGCAGCATATTTTAATTTACAGGCTTGATAATACCGTTTTTCATATCCTCTGTTAAGCAAGTAACCAGATACTCCCTTGCATCAAAATCTCACTGGCCTCCTTGAAAGTTCCAGTTGGGGTCTGTATTTGGAACAGTCTTAGCCTCTGTGCTATACCATGCTGGCTGTTCCCTGTGTAGCTCATTTGTATGTCTTTGGGCTTTAGTATTGTCTGACATCTGAATTTTTCCAATCTGGGAGTTTAAAATGGTATTTCGGTTTACATTCCATGGTTCCTAATGAGGTAAAGTATGTCTTTGTATGTTTACTGGCCATTTGTGTTTCCTCTACTGCTGCCTGTCCTGGTAGTGTGCCCATTTTGGGGGTTGTGTTTTTATTGTATCTTACTTTTTTTTAATTTTAGGGATTCTTTAAATTTCTTGATATTGAATGCTGTGTGTTGAAAATAAACTCTTCCAGTGACCTTATGGAATCTTTTAATTATTTAAAATCTTTTAATTAGTTAATTATTTTTAAAAAATTTTTTATTAATTAAAAAAAAATTACAAGAAACATAAACATTCCCAACACATACACTCAGCAATTCACAATATCATCACATAGTTGCATATTCATCATCATGATCATTTCCCAGAACATTAGCATTAATTCAGAAAAAGAAATAAAAAGACAACAGAAAAATAAAGCAAACAGAAAAAAATTTTACATACCATACCCCTTACCCCTCCTTTTCATTGATCACTAGCATTTCAAACTAAATTTATTTTAACATTTGTTCTCCCTATTATTTATTTTTATTCCATATGTTCTACTCATCTGTTGACAAGGTAGGTAAAAGGAGCATCAGACACAAGGTTTTCACAATCACATAGTCACACTGTGAAAGCTATATCATTATACAATCATCATCAAGAAACATGGCTACTGGAACACAGCTCTACATTTTCAGGCAGTTCCCTCCAGCCTCTCCATTACATCTTGGTTAACAAGGTGATATCTACTTAATGCGTAAGAATAACCTCCAGGATAACCTCTCGACTCTGTTTGGACTCTCTCAGCCATTGACACTTTGTCTCATTTCACTCTTCCCCCTTTTGGTTGAGAAGGTTTTCTCAATCCCTTGATGCTGAATCTCAGCTCATTCTGGGATTTCTGTCCCACATTTCCAGGAAGGTCCACACCCCTGGGAGTCATGTCCCATGTAGACTGGGGGAGGGTGGTGAGTCTGCTTGCTTTGTTGGCTGGAGAGAGAGGCCACATCTGAGCAACAAAAGAGGTTCTCTTGGGGGTGACTCTTAGGCCTAATTTTAAGTAGGCTTGACCTATCCTTTGTGGGGTTAAGTTTCATATGAACAAACCCCAAGACTGGGGGCTCAGCTTATAGCTTTGGTTGCTCACACTCCTTGTGAGAATATCAAGAATTCAACTTGAGGAAGTTGAGTTTTCCCCCGTTCTCACCATTCCCCAAAGGGGACTTTGCAAATACTTTTCCACTCACTGATCAGATCACTCTGGGATTCATCAGGGCATCACCTGGACAAACCAACAAAATCTCATGCCCTATACAAAGTTCCATGTATTTAAGGTGTTCAATCAACTATCTACATAAGTTATATTAGGAGACGCACTTGTCAAAGTATAAATTTGTAACAAATAAGCATTTTTTGCTTTAGTTTCACATATAAGTTGAAATTTTAAAATATTAAGTACCATCTATTTTCAGCACACTGCAGTAATGACATTCTTTTATTCTTCCTCATGCAAAAACATTTTTAAAATTTGTACATTTAGTCACTATCATTATACACTCTAGGAATTCCTAGATTATACCATCTCGATCTTTATCATCTGTCTTTCTTTGTGATTTCATTTATGCCCCAACCCTCCTCCCTCTATCATTCTCATATGCAGCTTCATTCAGTGTTTTAACATAATTGTATTACAGTTAGGTAATATTGTGCTGTCCATTTCTGAGTTTTTACATTCAGTCCTGTTGCACAATCTGTATCCCTTCAGCTCCAGTTACCCAATATCATACCCTATTTCTATCTCCTGATGGTCTCTGTTACCAAGGAAATAGTCCAAGTTTATTCACTAATGTCAGTTCATATCAGTGAGACCATACAGTATTTGTCCTTTTGTTTCTGGCTAATCACACTCAGCTTAATGTCCTTAAGGTCCATTCATGTTGTTACATACTTCATAACTTTATTCTGTCTTACAGCTGCATAATATTCCATCTTATGTAAATGTCACAGTTTGTTTAGCCAACTGTCTGTTGATGGACATTTTGGCTGCTTCCATCTCTTGGTAATTGTAAATAATGCTGCTATAAACATTGGTGTGTAAATGTCCATTTGTGTCCTTGCCCTCATGTCCTTTGACTAGAGACAGCATATAGATGGGTCCTGTTTTTTAATCCATTCTGCCAGACTATGTCTTTTGATTGGAGAGTTTAATCCATTAACATTCAGTGTTATTACTGCATGGGTAGTACTTTCTTCTACTGTTTTGCCTTCTGGATTTTATGTGCCATATCTAATTTTCCTTCTTTTTACCTTTACTCTTAGTCTTCCTTTCTACACTCTTCTTCACACTTCTCTCTTCTACCTTCGTATCTGTCTCTAGTGCTCCCTTTAGTATTTCTTGCAGAGCTGGTCTCTTGGTCACAAATTCTCTCAGTGATTTTTTTGTCTGAAAATGTTTTAATTTCTCCCTCATTTTTGAAGGACAATTTTGGTGGATATAGAATTCTTGGTTGGCAGTTTTTCTCTTTTAATAATTTAAATATGTCATCCCACTGTCTTCTTGCCTCCATGGTTTCTGCTGAGAGATCTGTGCATAGTCTTATTGGGCTTCCCTTGTATGTGATGGATTGCTTTTCTCTTGCTGCTTTCAAGATCCTCTCTTTCTCTTTGACCTCTGACATTCTGATTAGTAAATGTCTTGGAGTATGTCTATTTGGATCTATTCTCTTTGGGGTATGTTGCACTTCTTGGATCTGTAATTTTAAGTCTTTCATAAGAGTTGGGAAATTTTCAGTGATAATTTCCTCTATTCGTTTTTCTCCTTCTTTTCCCTTCTCTTCTCCTTCTGGGACACCCACAACACATATATTCGTGTGCTTCATATTGTCTTTCAATTCCCTGAGTCCCTGCTCATATTTTTCCATTTTTTTCCCTATAGTTTCTTTTTCTTGCCGGATTTCAGATGTTCCATCCTCCAGTTCACTAATCCTATGTTCTGTCTTTCGAAATCTACCATTGTAGGTTTCCATTGTTTTTTTCATCTCTTCTACTGTGCCTTTCATTCCCATAAGTTCTGTGATTTGTTTTTTCAGACTTTCAGTTTCTTCTTTTTGTTCATTCCTTGCCTTTTTTATATCCTCCCTCAATTCATTGATTTGGTTTTGATGAGGTTTTCCATGTCTGCGTATATTCTGAGTTAAATGTTTCAACTCCTGTATGTCATTTGAATTGTTGGTTTGTTCCTTTGACTGGGCCATATCTTCAATTTTCGTAGTGTGATTTGTTATTTTTTGCTGGTGTCTAGGCATTTAATTACCTTAATTAGTTTATTCTGGAGATTGCTTTCACTTCTTTTACCTAGGGTTTTCTTGCTGGATGAATTTGTTGTCTATCTGTTCTTTGACATTCAGTTCAGTTTTATCTGGATCTCTAGCTTAAGTTTTGTTTAACAGAGGAGAATTTTTCAGTTCTTGTTTTCTTGTTTCTTGCCCTGCTTATGTGGTGCCTTTTACCCCCCACCCTTAGGAGGGTCTACTTAGATATTATAGACCTCAGCCAGATTTTCCCAAACCAAACTGGCCTCCTATCAGGAGGAAAGAGTCACCTGTGTCGGTTTTCCCTGAGGGTGAGACCCAGCAGTTTGAAAGACTTTCCGGTTAAGTCTCTGGACTCTGTTTTTCTTATCCTGCCCAGTATGTGGCGCTTGTCTGACTGTAGGTCCCACCAGCATAAGATGATGTGGTACCTTTAACTTTGGTGGACTCTCCCTGCTGGGGGCTTGGTGGAGACAGAGGAGAAGTTGTAGGATGGTTTTAATGACTTCAAATTACCAAGCCTTGGTGTCTGAATTCCTTGAGAGAGGAATTCCACCTGAGTTGGGCTTCACCCCTCCCCTGGGGAAGGCACAGGTTCCAGACAAGCCCCCAAAAAAGCTCACTTCTGCCTATGCCTGGGGCAGTTGCAGCCTGAGAAGTCCTGCCGCTAGATCCAAAGGCAGTCAAGCCTTTGTAGAAACACAGCCAGAAAAACCTGTTTCCTTCTTTTTTTTTTTCCCCTTCTTCTGTCAGCCCTGCCTTCTTGGTGCGGGGCAAAAATGAGCAACCTCTGCTTTGACCAGGTTCAGAATTTGTTAATTAATTTCAGAATTAGTGTTAGATTGTGCTCAGTCCCTGCTGCTGGTAAAGTCCTTTCCTTTCCCCTTTGGGAAGCAGACTGTCGGGGAGGGGCGCCGGCCGCCGCAGCTTTGGAAACTCAGGGTTCTAGGGGGACTCGCAGCCGGTCCAGTTGGTCCAGGCTGGGGTACGCTGTGTGTCTGGTCACTGATGTGGCCCCCGGAGCTGTTCTATTCTGTTTCTGGTTATTTAGTAGTTGTTCTGGAGGATGAACTAAAATGCGCACATTGTTAAGCCACCATCTTGACCTGGAAATCTCTAATTAGTTAATTATTGAAGTATTTATCCATCTTTTCATTTATGGTTTTGTACTTTGTTTCTTAAGAAATCTTTCCTTATCCCAATACTGTAAAGAAATACTCTTGAATTTACTTGAAAAAGCTTTAAAGTTTTAAGGACCATGTTTAATCTTTCTCTCTGTGTGTGGTGAAGTACAGATTCAGTTTCTTATCCAGATGAATAGCCAATTTTGCCACATACCACTTTTTAAAATTGGCCATCTATCTTAGCTTCCTTGCTACTAAAACAAATAACCATATGGTGGTTTGGCTTAACAACAGGAATTTATTGACTCATGGTTTCAGAGGCTAGAAGCTTACTTTCTCCTGGCTTAACAGCATTCTGGTGGTTGGCAATCCTTGGGTTTCTTGGTTTTTGTTTCATGGTGATGCCTTTTCCTTTCTTTTATGGATTCTGTTGACTTCTGCTTCCACTCCTCCATATGGCTTTCTCTTCACAAAGCCTCCAGAAATAGGATTAAGGTATCACCTCATTCAGTGGAGACATATCTTCTATAAAATTAACATCTTCAAAAGGTCCTATTTACAGTGGGTTCATTCCCACAGGAATGAATGAAGATTAAGAACTTTTTTTTTCCCCTGGGGAAGAAATTCAGCCTACCACACCATCTTTTCTCACTTTCTTCAGTGCCGCCTGTCACAGATCAGACACATAGTCTGTTTCTGTTGTCTGTTTTCATTTATTGTCCTATCTCTGTGTCAGTACCACACTATCTTGCTTATAGCCTGATAGCAAGTTAAAATATTTATTGAGTAATCTTCACACATATACATTCCATACATGGTATACAATCAGTGGTTCACAGTGTCATTACATGGTTGTGTGTTCATCAGCATGATCATTTTTTAGAACATTTCCATCCTCCAGATAAAGAAATAAAAAGAAAAAAGAAAAACACACATACCATATACCTTACCCCTTCCTCTCATTGACCACTAGTATTTCAGTCTACTCAATTTATTTTACCCTTTGTCCCCTGTTATTTATTATCTATTTTTTTTTTTTTTACTTATCTGTCCATACCCTAGGTAAAAGGAGCATCAGACATAAGGTTTTCACAATCACACAGTCAGATTGTAAAAGTTATATCTTTATACAATCATCTTCAAGAATCAAGGCTACTGGAACACAACCCAACAGTTTCAGGTACTTCCTCCAGCCACTCCAATACACCATAAACTAAAAAGGTTTATTTGTATAATACACAAGAATAACCTCCATGATAACCTCTCAACTCTTAATTCTCACAGCTGCTGAAATTTTGATGTGGTTCCATTTATCGCCTTTTTTCTTTTACTATTTGTGCTTTTGGTGTAAAGTCAGAAACTGTTGTCTGTCACAAGGTCCTGAATTTCCCTATCATTTCTTCTAGGAGTTTTATAGTTATCACTGTTATATTTAGGTTTTTGATCCATTTTCAGTTGATTTTTCAGTGTGGAATGAGGTATAGGGGTCTACCTTCATTTTTTTTACATATGAACATCTCATTTTTCCAGAACCATTTTCTTGAAGAGACAGTTCTTTCCCAATTGAGTGGATTTGGCACCCTTATCAAAAATCCGTTGGCCGTAAATGTGAAGGTTGATTTCTAAGCCCTCAGTTTTATTCCATTGGTCTATATGTCTGTCCTTGTGCCAGTACCATGCTGTCTTGATTACTGTGGCTTTGGAATAAGTGTTGATATTGAAAAGTTCAAATTCTCCAATTTCATTCTTCTTTTTCAAGATGGTTTTGGCTATTTGGGGCCCCTTGCCTTTCCATATAAATTTGGTGATTGACTTTCCGTTTCTGCAAAGAAGATCGTTTGAGTTTTGATTGGGATTCTGTTGACTGTGTAAATCATTTTGGGTAGACTTGACATCTTAATGAAATTTTGTTTTCCAATCCATTAAGCATGGAATGCCCCTCCGTTAATTTAGGTCTTTGATTTATTTTAACAGTTCTGTAATTTTATATGTGTAAGTTCTTTGCATCCTTGGTTAGATTTATTCCTGGATATTTGATTCATTTAGTTCCTAATGTAAATGGGATTTTCTTTATTTCCTTTTCAGATTGTTCCTTCCTAGTGCATAGAAAGACTGCTGGTTTTCATGTGTTGCTCTTGTACCCTGCAGTTTGCTGAATTTGTTTGTTAGCTCAAGTAGCTTTGTGGTGGATTTTTTCAAAATTTTCCATATATAGGATCATGTCATCTGTAAATAGGGAGAATTTTACTTCTTTCTTTCCAATTTGGATGCCTTTTATTTCTTTTTCTTGACTAGTTAATCTGGCTAATACTTGTGGTACAGTGTTGACTAATAATGGTAATAGTGGGCGTCTTTGTCTTCTTCCTGATGTTAGGGAATCTTTCAGTCTTTCACATCAAGAGTAATGTTAGCTGTGGGTGTTTCATCTATGCCTTGTATCATGTTGAAGAAGTTCCCTTCTATTTCTAGTTTTCTGAGTGTTTTTGTCGCGAAAGGCTTTTGTCAGATACCTTTTCTGCATCAATTGAAGTGAATGCTGTGTTTTTTCCCCCTTGTTCTGCTAATGTAGTATATTAATTGATTTTCTGGTGGTGGAACCATCGTCACATACCTAGAATAAATTCTACTTAATCATGGTGTATTGTTTTTTTTATTATTAATTAAAAAAAATTAATGCAACATTTAGAAATCATTCCATTCTACATATACAATCAGTAATTCCTAATATCATCACATAGATGCATATTCATCATTTCTTAGTACATTTGCATCGATTTAGAAAAAGAAATAGAAAGACAAGAGAAAAAGAAATAAAACGATAATATAGAGAAAAAAATTTTTTTAAAAATTAAAAAAAATAAAAAAAAACTATACCTCAGATGCAGCGTCATTCAGTGTTTTAACATAATTACATTACAATTAGGTAGTATTGTGCTGTCCATTTCTGAGTTTTTGTATCCAATCTTGTTGCACAGTCTGTATCCCTTCAGCTCCAATTACCCATTATCTTACCCTATTTCTGTCTCCTGATGGTCTCTGTTACCAATGACATATTCCAAGTTTATTCTCTAATGTCGGTTCACATCAGTGGGACCATATAGTATTTGTCCTTTAGTTTTTGGCTAGTCTCACTCAGCATAATGTTCTCTAGGTCCATCCATGTTATTACATGCTTCATAAGTTTATTCTGTCTTAAAACTGCATAATATTCCATCGTATGTATATACCACAGTTTGTTTAGCCACTCGTCTGTTGATGAACATTTTGGCTGTTTCCATCTCTTTGCAATTGTAAATAATGCTGCTATAAACATTGGTGTGCAAATGTCCGTTTGTGTCTTTGCCCTTAAGTCCTCTGAGTAGATACCTAGCAATGGTATTGCTGGGTCGTCTGGCAATTCTATATTCAGCTTTTTGAGGAACCGCCAAACTGCCTTCCACAGTGGTTGCACCATTTGACATTCCCACCAACAGTGGATAAGTGTGCCTCTTTCTCCACATCCTCTCCAGCACTTGTCATTTTCTATTTTGTTGATAATGGCCATTCTGGTGGGTGTGAGGTGATATCTCATTGTGGTTTTGATTTGCATTTCTCTAATGGCCAGGGACATTGAGCATCTCTTCATGTGCCTTTTGGCCATTTGTATTTCCTCTTCTGAGAGGTGTCTGTTCAAGTCTTTTTCCCATTTTGTAATTGGATTGGCTGTCTTTTTGTTGTTGAGTTGAACAATCTCTTTATAAATTCTGGATACTAGACCTTTATCTGATATGTCGTTTCCAAATATTGATTCCCATTGTGTAGGCTGTCTTTCTACTTTCTTGATGAAGTTCTTTGATGCACAAAAGTGTTTAATTTTGAGGAGCTCCCATTTCTTTCTTTCTTTCTTCAGTGCTCTTGCTTCAGGTTTAAGGTCCATAAAACCGCCTCCAATTGTAAGATTCATAAGATATCTCCCTACATTTTCCTCTAACTGTTTTATGGTCTTAGACCTAATGTTTAGATCTTTGATCCATTTTGAGTTAACTTTTGTATAGGGTGTAAGATACGGGTCCTCTTTCATTCTTTTGCATATGGATATCCAGTTCTCTAGGCACCATTTATTGAAGAGACTGTTCTGTCCCAGGTGAGTTGACTTGACTGCCTTATCAAAGATCAAATGTCCATAGATGAGAGGGTCTATATCTGAGCACTCTATTCGATTCCATTGGTCGATATATCTATCTTTATGCCAATACCATGCTGTTTTGGCCACTGTGGCTTCATAATATGCCTTAAAGTCAGGCAGCGTGAGACCTCCAGCTTCGTTTTTTTCCTCAAGATACTTTTAGCAATTCGGGGCACCCTGCCCTTCCAGATAAATTTGCTTATTGGTTTTTCTATTTCTGAAAAATAAGTTGTTGGAATTTTGATTGGTATTGCGTTGAATCTGTAAATCAATTTAGGTAGAATTGACATCTTAACTATATTTAGTCTTCCAATCCATGAACATGGTATGCCCTTCCATCTGTTTAGGTCTTCTGTGATTTCTTTTAACAGTTTTTTGTAGTTTTCTTTGTATAGGTCTTTTGTCTCTTTAGTTAAATTTATTCCTAAGTATTTTATTCTTTTAGTTGCAATTGTAAATGGGATTCGTTTCTTGATTTCCCCCTCAGCTTGTTCATTGTTAGTGTATAGAAACACTACAGATTTTTGAATGTTGATCTTGTAACCTGCTACTTTGCTGTACTCATTTATTAGCTCTAGTAGTTTTGCTGTGGATTTTTCAGGGTTTTCGACGTATAGTATCATATCATCTGAAAACAGTGATAGTTTTACTTCTTCCTTTCCAATTTTGATGCCTTGTATTTCTTTTTCTTGTCTAATTGCTCTGGCTAGAACCTCCAACACGATGTTGAATAACAGTGGTGATAATGGACATCCTTGTCTTGTTCCTGATCTTAGGGGGAAAGTTTTCAATTTTTCCCCATTGAGGATGATATTAGCTGTGGGTTTTTCATATATTCCCTCTACCATTTTAAGGAGGTTCCCTTGTATTCCTATCTTTTGAAGTGTTTTCAACAGGAAAGGATGTTGAATCTTGTCAAATGCCTTCTCTGCATCAATTGAGATGATCATGTGATTTTTCTGCTTTGATTTGTTGATATGGTGTATTACATTAATTGATTTTCTTATGTTGAACCATCCTTGCATACCTGGGATGAATCCTACTTGGTCATGATGTGTAATTCTTTTAATGTGTTGCTGGATTCGATTTGCTAGAATTTTGTTGAGGATTTTTGCATCTATATTCATTAGAGAGATTGGTCTGTAGTTTTCTTTTTTTGTAATATCTTTGCCTGGTTTTGGTATGAGGGTGATGTTGGCTTCATAGAATGAATTAGGTAGCTTTCCCTCCACTTCAATTTTTTTGAAGAGTTTGAGCAGCGTTGGTACTAATTCTTTCTGGAATGTTTGGTAGAGTTCACATGTGAAGCCATCTGGTCCTGGACTTTTCTTTTTGGGAAGCTTTTGAATGACTGATTCAATTTCTTTACTTGTGATTGGTTTGTTGAGGTCGTCTGTTTCTTCTTGAGTCAAAGTTGGTTGTTCATGCCTTTCTAGGAACTTGTCCATTTCATCTACATTGTTGTATTTATTAGCATAAAGTTGTTCGTAGTATCCTGTTATTACCTCCTTTATTTCTGTGAGGTCAGTGGTTATGTCTCCTCTTCCATTTCTGATCTTATTTATTTGTGTCCTCTTTCTTCTTCTTTTTGCCAATCTTGCTAAGGGCCCATCAATCTTGTTGATTTTCTCATAGAACCAACTTCTGGGTTATTGATTTTCTCTATTGTTTTCATGTTCTCACTTTCATTTATTTCTGCTCGAATCTTTGTTATTTCTTTCCTTTTGTTTGCTTTGGGGTTAGTTTGCTGTTCTTTCTCCAGTTCTTCCAAGTGGACAGTTAATTCCCGAATTTTTGCCCTTTCTTCTTTGTTGATATAGGCATTTAGGGCAATAAATTTCCCTCTTAGCACTGCCTTTGCTGCGTCCCATAGGTTTTGATATGTTGTGTTGTTCTTTTAATGTACTGTTGGATTTGGTTTGCTAGTATTTTGTTGAAGATTTTTTGCATGTTTTCATAAGGGATTTTGGTCTGTAATTTTCTTGCAATATTTTTATCTGGGTGATGTTGTCCTCACAGAATGAGCTAGGAAGTGATCCCTCCTCTTTAGTTTTATGGAAGAGTTTAAACAGGACAGATGTTATTTGTTTGTAGAATGTTTGTTAAACTCACCAGTGAAACCATCTGGTAATGGGCCTTTTATTTTTTGGGAGGTTTTGATTACTGACTTGTTCATTCTCTTAACTTGTTATTGGTCTATTGAGATGCTCTATTTCTTCTTAAATCAGTATAGGTAATTTGTGTGTTTCTTGAAATTTGTCCATTTGGTCTAAGTTATATAATTTGTTGGTGTATACTTATTCGTAGTATCCTGTTATAATCCTTTTTATTTCTGTGGGGTTGATAGTAATGTACCCATTTTCATTTTTTATTTTAGTTGTTTGTACCCTCTTTTTCTTTTTAATTTTCAGTCTAACTAAAGGTTTGCCAATTTTATTGATCTTTTCAAAGAACTACCTTTTGGTTTCATTGATTTCTGTATTTTTCTGTATTTTTTTATTCTCTATTTTACTTGTATCCATTCTAATCTCTATTTCCTTCCCTCTGCTTGATTTGGGTTTAGTTTGCTCTTATTTTTCCGGTTCTCTAGGTATGAGTTTTGGTCACTGGTTTGAGATTTTATTTTTTAATGTAAGCATTTAGAGCTATAAATTTACTTCTCACCCTTCCTTTGCTGCATCCCTTAAGTTTTAGTAGGTTGTGTTCTCGTTTTTATTCACTTCAAGATATTTCTTAATTTTCTCTGTGATCTTTTCTTTGAGCCATTGGTTGTTTTTAAGAGTGCATGGTTTACTTTCCAAGTATTTGTGAATTTTCTGTCGATTTTTAATTTTAATCCATTGTGGTCAGAGAAGCTACATTGTATGACTTCAGTACTTTTTAATTTATTGAGACTTGTTTTGTGATCTATTGTGGTTTATTGTGGAGAATGATCCCTTGTGCACTAGAGAAAAATGTATATTCTGCTCCTGTTAGGTGAGGTATTCTATATTAACTGTTAGGCCGAATATTTGTTTGATCTAATATTTCCTTGATCTTCTGTCTAGATGTTCTATCAGTTGTTGAAAGTGGTAATTGAAGTCTCCTACTGTTAATGTAGAACCTTCTATTTTTCCCTTCAATTCTGTCAATATTTGCTTCATATATTTTGGAACTCTCCTTTTAAGTGCATTTATATTTATAATTGTTATGTTTTCTTCTTGAATTGACCCCTTTAATAGCATATAATGACCTTCTTTGTTCTCATAACAGTTTTTGACTTAATTTATCTTGTGTATATTGGGATCGCTACCTCAGCTCTCTTTGGTTACTATTTGCATGTAGATCTTTTTTTTTCCATCTGTGCCCTTGTAAATCTGTTTGTGTCTTTGAATTTAAGGGCAGTCTCTTGTAAACAAGGTATAGTTGGGTCATATATTTTTTAGCCGTTCTCCCAGTCTCTGTTTTTTGACTGGAAAGTTTAATCCATTTACATTTAAAATGACTGCTAATAATGCAGGACTTTCTTCTGCCATTTTGCTATTTGGTCTTTGTAAACCTTATACTATTTTTGTCCCTCAGTTCTTTTGTTAATGCCTACTTTCATATTTATTTATTTATTTTTGTAGTGTACCATTCTGTGTCCTGTCTCATTTTTTTCTGTATATATTTTCCAGATATTCTCTTTGTAGTAACCCCATGGAGCTTAAATTTAACATCCTAAATACATAACAGTCACTTCTGACTTGATGATGCCAACTTAACTTCAATAACATACATACATCATAGTGATGAATACACGGATTTGTGATGATATTATGAGCCATTGCTTATACATCATGTATAGGATGTTTGTATGTTTGTTTAAGTTTACAATAAAAAATAGCATGCACACAAACGCTGTTCCTATACCTATTTCATCCCTACACTTTTTTTTTTACTTGTCACTGATTATATCTTTATAAATCAATCATACATCCTAAACCATAGATTTATCATTACTTTGTGTGCATTTTAGAACCTGTGAGAAGTAAAAATGGAATTAAAAACCAAAAAATACAATACTATATTACTGGCATTTATTTAATTACCTTAAATAGTTACTTTTATTGGAGGCCTTTATGTCTTTATGCTACTTTGATCCAGTATCTATTATCTTTTAGTCGTCATTGCTCCCTTTAGCATTATTTATATGACAGGTCTGTTGGTGACAGACTACCTCAGTTTTTGTTTATATAGGAGTGTCTTATTCTCTCTTGTTTTTGAAAGACAGTCTCACTGGATATAAAATTCTTGTTTGACGATTGTTTTCTCTCAGCACTTTAAATATTGCATTCCACTGCTCTCTTGCCTTCATGTTTTCTGATGAACAGTCAGGTTAAGTCCTTAATCTTTTTGGGACTCCCTTAGATACAACAGTTTCCTTTTCTCTTGCTGATTTCAGAACTCTCTCCTTGTCCTTGGCATTCAGCAATTTGTCTGCTATGTGTCTGGATGTGGTTCTCTTTGGGTTTATCCTGTTTGGGGTTTGTTGGGTTTCTCAAATGTACGTATTGGTGTCTTTCAATAAATTTGGGACGTTCAGCCATTATTTCATTGAATATTCCTTCTGCCACTTTCTTTTTCTTCTCCTTCTGGGACTCCCATAGTGTATTTTGGTATGCTTGGTGGTGTCTCACAGGTCTCTTAGATGCTGTTCCCTTTTTTTTCATTCATTCATTCTTTATTTTTTGCAGTATACGGGAACTGGGAGTCGAACCCCAGTCTCCCACATTGTGGGAAAAAATCCTACCACTGAGCTACCCTTGTACCGCCTATTTTTACTATTCTACTTGCAGTTGGTTATGTTTTTTGAATCAAAGCTTTTATATTTAATTAGTTCTGGAAACTTCTCAACCATGATCTCTTCAAGTGTTACTTCACTCCCCTTATCACTATTTCTTTCTGTATTTCTGATTAGGCACATGCTAAGATATCAGGTTTTTAAAAAGTATCTCTTAACTTCTCTTTCATTCTCTCTTTCTCTCTGCTGCTGCTGCTTTAAGGAGAATTTCTTCACCTTAGTCTCCCAGTTCACTTATTTGGCCTTGTCTGAGATGCCTTTTGTCCCATCCACAGTGTTTTGAATTGCAAATATTATATTATTTACTTTAAAAAGTTCTATTTTTTTTTCCTTCAAATTGGTCAACTTTTCTAGTCTTTTGATCCTTACTTGTACTTTTGTTACCCAGCTTAATTTTTTAAAAACACTTTCTAGACCTGGGGGCAGGGAGAGGAGAGGGGAGGGCAAGACTTCACCTAGAGGTGGAAGATGGGTTGGGTGTAGGGAGGGCCTCACCTGTATACCAGGTAAGTGGGTGAACCCCTCCCCTGGAGGTAGGGGTGTGGCGCCCCTCACTTGGAGCCCCGGGGTGCCCAGCAGGACCATGACCTTCTTGATTAGGCCCAGCAGTGAGACAAATGGGGTCCTGATAGTAGAGACACCAGCTGAGGTGCAGCACAAAGGAAGAAGACAGATGGACAGACAGCAGTGGGACAGAGGCCATGATTGGAGGGACCAGCTAGAAGAGGCAGGGTTGACCCTTCCCATAGCCCTCAGGGGCCTGCCAACGCATGGTCTCGGCATTGTGGCCTCCAAAGTTGGAAGACAGCTGAGGTCTGTGGTTCCAAGACCCCAGGCTGAGGTAATTTGTCTCACAGCTGCAGGATTTCAAACAAGCAGATGCAGACAGATGAGCTGAAACCTAGGAACAGGGCAACACAGGGGCCCCTAGGACCCGGGTCCTCTCTGGGCACCATCTGATGAGCTCCAGGGAGGTGACTCTGCTGGATGTGATGGGGATCACATGCTGCCAAGTGAGATGTTCTGTTGTGTAAAGTAAAAACTGCACATGGTTTGCCAAACCCCAACCAACACCATTCCTGCCTACCAAAAGAACACCCAGGACTCTATCTGAGTTCCATGCACTGCAATTACTTTCCAGAAACCTATAACCTCCAGATAAGTTCTGAAACCCAGAGGGGCCAGCCTTTTCAAGAACATCAACTAGTTCCATCCCCCTATCCCATATTATCAACAGCCCTTTCCAACATGAAAAAGTTTGAATGAATATAGCTCAAATATCCCTAAAGAGTGGAAGAAAGATCAGAGGAGATGGTGGAATTATACAGAGAAGGTAGGGTTTAACAAATGAGTGCTGAATTGAATCACTATTGTTATTTCTTTTTGGTCTCCAGTGTCTTATAAAATTGTGGAACCCATACCAAATTCTGAAATCTGTTCTATAACTCCTTGTTGCAATGTACTTTGAAATTTGTTGTTCTTTTGTATATATTTTATATTTCATAATAAAAAATGTTTAAAAAAATAAAATAACTTCCTAGATTTGCGTCTGATAACTGTCATCACTGTAGTTTTTGGTTTCTGTTTGTTTTTGCTGACTTTGGCTGATGGTGTTTTGTTTTTATGTTTTGTGATTTATTTGATTGTGAGCTCATGTTTGAAACTTTATCTGTGGAAATTCTTTTGAGGCCTGGGTTGAAGAAACATTCCTCTGGAGAACTTTTGTGTTTGCTTCTCTGGGTCTTTTTTTTTCCAAAGAAAATAAATTTATTTATTTATTTACTTTTGCATGGGCAGACAACGGGATTTGAACCCCAGTCTTCCAGCATGGCGGGCAAGAACTCTTACTTGCTAAGCCACCATAGCCCACCTTGCATCTTTTTAAAAATTAAATCTCAGCTAGTAGTTTCTTATGTCACTGAAAGTGTGAATCGGCCTAAAACTTTTTTGAAGCTTGTGGATTGTGAATTCTCAGGGGGATTATCTCTCCTCTATCCAGAGCCAGGATCCATGCAGGCAAATTCCTTGCCGACTCCCTTTGCAAGGCAGGTTTTCTTCCCTTGTCTCCCTTTACCTAGGGTATGCAGCCTGTGAGGATCTTGAGTTTATACAGAAGTATCTCTTTTGATATTTGACTTCCTTCCTCACTCTGGCTCAACATTTTCTTTCCAGTTTCTTCATTGCTGTTAAAAGCATGATTCTTTGTCATTTCTCCTTGATATTACCCTTGGATAGCCATTGGCTTTAGTACTCACTCACCTTTCTGGTTTTATAACTTTCTTTGTTTCTTAGGTAGTATAGCATCTAGAAAGGGAGTATATCCTGGTGGTGAGTCGGGCTCTATAGCCCAACCACTTGACTTAACCTTCAGCTCTACCATCTGTTAGGTGTTTGACCTTGGATAGATTTTTTTAATGTTTCTGTGCTTTTGTTTTCCCATCCGTAAAATGGGGAGAATAATCACATAGAATTATGAGGTCTAAATGTATTAATACACATGAAGTACTAAATACAGGGTTTGTGTCATAGTAAACACTCAATATATGTTAGCTGCTGTTATTTTTTTTATCTCTGGGATTTCCCTTACTTTCCTGCCAACTCAGCAATACATTTTTTTTTTACCCTTACCTCCATTTTTTTTATTAATTAAAAAAAATTAACAACAAAACAATAAGATATCATTCCATTCTACATATATAATCAGTAATTCTTAATATCATCACAGTTGCATATTCATCATTTCTTAGAACATTTGCATCGATTTAGAAAAAGAAATAAAAAGACAACAGAAAAAGAAGTAAAACAATAGAGAAAAAAAGTTATACATACCATACCCCTTACCCCTTGCTTTCATTTACCACTAGCATTTCAAACTAAATTTATTTTAACGTTTGTTCCCCTTATTATTTATTTTTATTCCATATGTTCTACTCTTTTGTTGATATGGTAGATAAAAGGAGCATCAGACACAAGGTATTCACAATCACACAGTCACGTTGTGAAAGCTTTATCATTGTTCACTCATCATCAAGAAACATGGCTACTGGAACACAGCTCTACATTTTCAGGCAGTTCCCTCCAGCGTCTCCACTACATCTTGAACAACAAGGTGATATCTACTTACTGCGTAAGAATAATCTCCAGGATAACCTCTGGACTCTGTTTGGAATCTCTCAGCCATTGACACTTAGTCTCATTTCACTCTTCCCCCTTTTGGTCAAGAAGGTTCTCTCAATTCTCTGATGTTAATTCTCAGCTCATTCTAGGGTTTTTCTCAGTCCCTTGATGCTGAGTCTCAGCTCATTCCAAGATCTCTGTCCCACTTTGCCAGGAAGGTCCACACCCCTGGGAGTCATGTCCCACGCAGAGAGGGGGAGGGTGGTGAGACTGCTCGACATGTTGGCCGGAGGGAGAGGCCACATCTGAGCAACAAAAGAGGCTCTCTTGGGGGTGACTCTTAGGCCTAAATTTTAAGTAGACTTGACCTATCCTTTTTGGGGTTAAGTTTCATATGAACAAACCCCAAGACTGGGGGCTCAGCCTGTAGCTTTGGTTGTCCACACTGCTTGTGAGAATATCAAGAGTTCGACTTGGGGAGGTTGAATTTCTCCCCATTCTCACCATTCCCCGAAGGGGGCTTGCAAATACTTTTCCACTCACTGATCAAATCACTCTGGAATTCATCAGGGCATCACTCTGGACAAACCAACAAAATCTCATGTCCTACCTGAGATTCCAAGTACTTATGGCGTTCAATCAAACTATCTACAGAAGTTATATTAAGAAATGCTCTAGTCAAAATATAAATTTTGTAACAAATAAACATTTTTTGCTTTGGTCTCACACATAAGGTGACATTTTAAAATATTAATTACCATCTATTTTCAGCACCCTGCAATAATGACATCCCTTTATTCTTCCTCATGCAAAAACATTTTTAAAATTTGTACAAGCAATGCATTTTTAAAAAGAATATTTTAACCAGCATTTTTCTGCATTTTGTATAGGAAGAATTTTCAGGATAATTGATCTTCCATATTACCAGTCTGTCTTTTTTTTCAGGATCCTATGTGCCGAGTCAGCCAAGAACCAGCACTTTGATTGTCTGAACTTTAACTCCATGACATATGGCACTGCCCAGGCTCGCCGTCTCTCCACGGCCTCCTCGGTTACCAAACCTCCACACTTTATCCTCACAACTGAGTGGGTTTGGTACTGGACTGATGAGCTTGGTTCTTGGCAGGAATATGGAAGACAAGTAAGTGTGATGGAAAGGAAATGAATATTTCTTCCTGAGAATTTATGATAGAAGAGCCTTTCTAAAAATAAGCTCAGCAATTGTTAAGAAGTCCTTGATGGACCCCAAAATATCTGTTTTTGACTTGCTTGTTTTGGGGAATTACAGAAAAAAGTAAGTAATTGGGGGTTCCTCTGTATGAGGTTTCATCTTTGAATGATTATGTATCTGTTGACTACTGAGAACTGAATGACTAAAAATTGTAGTAAGGTCACGTTTCTTCATTGGTTTGTGTTCAGTGGGGTAGAAAGATGCCTCTCTTACTTGTTGAACAGGTAACTTCAGAGTGCCTGTGCTATGTATAGGCGTGTTTTTGTAGTTGCAGCATAACATTTAAGACTTTCCCAAGCTGGCTCTCTGCCCTTTGTGTAATAGCGTCGTCATTGCAGAAAGTGATCAAGTACAAGAAAATTGACTTATATCAAAGATTGATCTGGAATGAATAACCCTTCCTGTCAATTACTTGAAGATGTTCATAGATCACATTAGAAGATCTTTTTTTTACATTAAAAGATTTTTATGGTCATTTTTATGGGTACACATAGGGGCACATTTTCTAAAATGAAAATTGGGATATGTGATCTGATAGATTTGTGTACTCTTGGGTTGTAAAAAAAAAAGCTGTATTGAGGTTTGAGTTTCTTGTTTTTAACTGCGTTTAAAATATTTTTTTCCTCTGGCAGCACTATCATAGAAGCTACCTGAGGGTGGGGAGTTTTGTTTCTCTTTTGTCACTGATGTGTTCTCCATGCCTAGAATGATAATTGATGGCGTAGTATGTACTCAGAATGTACATTAAAAGTATTGGTGCCTCACAGCCTGTTGATTACTTGGAGATGGCCATTCTTAGTGGTGGCCTCATTGACTTGAACCCTCACTCTTCCCCTACTTGTTTCTTCCCAGCACTAGTGTTCTCTCATCTGCTTCTCCATTCTACCTCACTCCACCAGCTTCTTACCTTTTGGGCATCCTGGGTCTCTGCCTTACTTGCCATGTGGACCTTTTCAGGGACTGTTGTGAAACAAGTAGCTTTTGAAAGGGGTTCTGTAACATCACTCTAGGGCTGATCAGAAGCATGAGGTAAAGAGACTGTAGCCTGATGAATGTCTAATCAGGCTTTATAAATCAGGCTTCCTTGGTGACAAGATGGAAGAATGGTGGGTGAGAAGCACAGTAAATGCATAAATCACTTACATTTTGTTCAGTGATTTGTCTCGCTTCTGGAGTGGGAGTAGGAGAGCCAAAGGAGATAATGTGGGGCCCGGAGGGTACCCGTGCATAACTGAGCTTCCCTAGGTAGCTTCCTAAACTGGGTGGTCACAAGTTTAGGGATTGGGGGTCCTCTCTCTTCCACCCAACACACATTTAAAGTTCCCCCTTTTCTTTTCTATGCTATTACTCCTTTATTATAGCACAGTCAGTTAAAGTACATAAACTCTTTTAGAACAGTTTGAGAATTTGGGGGGATGAACTTTATGTAGATACTATTGATATGCCCATGTGTTGATGGGGTATGGATGTGAATGAGTGGGCTTCAGCTGCATGGTCTCATTTTGTTTGCAGCATTAGATTGACAGCCTCATAGGATGATCTGTCCATTCTAGTGTGTCCTGTTCCACTCACTTCTGGCATTGACTCCATATTTGGATTTCTTTCTTGACTTTCTGCTAATTGCCAGTTCAAAACAATTTTCTCTTGATTCTCAGAAAAGCAAGGTTCTTCTCTTTTTGAGCTCAGAATTTACCCCAAGTGTTCTAGTTTGCTAGCTGCCAGAATGCAGTATACCAGAAATGGAATGGCTTTTTAAAAGGGAGTTTAATAAGTTGCTAGTTCACAGTTCTAAGGCCGAGAAAATGTCTCAATTAAACAAGTATATAGAAATGTCCAATCACGGGCATCCAGGGAAAGATACCTTGGTTCAAGAAAGCCAATGAAGTTCAGGGCTTCTCTCTCAACTGGAAGGGCACATGGTGAACACAGCGTCATCTGCTAGCTTTCTCTCCTGGCTTCCAGTTTCATGAAGCTCCCCGGGAGGTGTAGTCCTTCTTCATCTCCAAAGGTTGCTGGCTGGTGGACTCTCTGCTTTGTGGTGCTGCAGCATTCTCTGCTCTCTCTGAATCTCTTGCATTCTCCAAAATGTTTCCTCTTTTATAAGATTCCAGTAAACTAATCAAGACCCACCCAAATGGGTGGAGACACGCCTCCACCTAATCCAGTTTAACAACTACTCTTCAGTAAATCACATCTCCAGGGAGATGATCTAATTACAGTTTCAGACATACAATAGTTAATAGCGATTAGAAGAAACGGCTGCCTTTACAAAATGGGATTAGGATTAAAACATGGCTTTTCTAGGGTACATACATCATTTCAAGCCAGCACACCAAGATTTCAGGTCACAGTTGCTTCCACCTGTTCTCAGCCCACCAAATTTTCCTGTATTAATAACTTTCCTAGGTGTTAGGTTCCAGGATGCTTCAACCTGGCCTGTATCCTCTTTAAATTTTTCTATATAGACTTTTCTTGTCAGTTTGCCTTTTGCATTCTGCCCTTTCCTATGCTGTCCCCTGCCTTTCTGAGACCCCAATAGTTGTCTTCATTCTTCTGTGCCTAAACTCTGAGGGTCCCAAATGACCTACCCACCACTGTTTAAAATCAGTCTCCCAGGTATTTATTCCTCCACTTGCTTAAATTTGACTTCCACCCCCATTTCCTGTTCATCTAGTTAGTATTCATGGAGTACCTGCACAGGTGGGATCCAGCCAGACTGAAGGCAGAGGGTGGAGGGCTCGGCAGCTGTTCTAACAGCATTTCCAGCGGTTGCCAAGCCTGTTGCCTACCCCCTCCTAACTCTCCTGGCCTTCTGCCCCCTCATTGTTCCTCCTCTGTCTCCTTCCTGCTCCTGTTTATAAATGTTACAGTTCCCAGGGAGTTCAGCCCATACTTGGTTCTTCCCACTCACATGTTTGTATCGGATAATCTGAAGGATTCTTTGACAGTGGAGGATATTGAATGATTTCTAATCTCTTTATCTCCAGACCTGATTCCTTTTTGAATTTCAGATTTCTGCATCCAGATACATGCCCGATACTTCCTCTGGATGCCCCATAGATGGCTCAGAGCTGATCTGAACTAAACCTAATCATTCACCTTTTACTCATTTCCCCCCCTCCCATGTTTTCTAGTTCACTCCATCACCCGGTTTAGGAACGCGGCAGTTCCGTTAGGCAAACCTCCCTCGCTCACCCTCAAATCAGGACACCAAGACTAGATTTAGATTTTATTGTCAAAATATTTTTCAAATTCTTCCCCTCTTCCTCATCCCTGTCACAGTTGAAGCCTTTTTCTTCTTGTCCCCCTGTTACTGCCAACAACCTCCTCACCTGCCTCCTGAAGCTTACAGTTTTTGCCACCTCAAAACTATCTGCATGCAGTGGCCAAAGAGATCTCTTTAGCATGCTTTACTCCTACATTGCACTCACTGGCACCTGCCCTTTACCTTCAGGATTAGTTCTAAGTTCTTTGTGTGGCTTTCAAGCGCCTCTGTGGCAGCCCTCAGCATCCACTCACCCTTGCTGCTGTCTTGCCCTGCACACTTCTGTGGCCTCACTGCTCTGCCCTCTTGAGTGCCCTTATAGCACAGTGAGGCCACCTGTGTACACATCCCACACTCAGATGTCCAAAGAACGCACAGCAGCTTTATTTTCCTCTTGGTGTTTTCTTTTTGGCTGACCATTCCTGCAGGAGTCCTCCGGAGTCCTATATGGGTGGGGTTCTACCTGGTTGTTGGCTTCATGAGAACCTGGAGAGGCTTACCTGTTTCTCTGGCAGTTTGTTTCTTATTTTCAGAGTAGCTTTACTCTCCCACCCTCAGCCAGGCTGGGGGTCCTTTAGGTTCACTTTCCAGAGGGTAAATCTCTTTGGAGTGCTGGTTGTTGGTCTGGGGGTGAGTCTCACTGCTTCTTGTTCACACTTTAAACCATTCTCCAAGTTTCTGGGTGTCCCCGGTTCCTGAGCCTTTATGGGTTCTCTGGTATAAGTTGGTGAGTTTCTTGGCTGTCCTCTCCCAGCAAGCACTGGGGCTCAGCTTCCTTGAGTCTGCTAAGTCAGTTCCACTCACCCATCTGCTTTCCTTCTTCCATTTTATTGAAAAGTCTCATACTATTGTTTGTGTCTCATTCTTTGTCCTTATAGATTTATGTCTTCTAAAAACCCCCTTACTCTCATTTTAATGAGATTCAAGAAGGGTCTTTTAAAAAAATGTTTGGTAATATATATATAGCATAAGATTTGCCATTATAACCATTTTAAAGTGGATACTTCAGTGGCATTAATTATATTTACAGTGTTGTGCTGCCTCACAACCATCCATTACCAGAACTTTTCATCTCCCCAAAGACAAACTGTACTTATTAAGAAATAACTCCTCATACACCCCTCCTCCAGTCCCTACTAACTTCTAATCTGCTTTCTGTCTCTGTGAATTTGCTTAATGTATATATTTCATATGGTAGAATCATACGATATTTGTCATTTTGAGTCTGACATTTCACTCAGCATGATATTTTCTAGAGGCGGGTCCTCTTTTTACCCTTCTTTTTGTTTGCCTTTAAATAATGGACTCTTTCTCATGCATCTACCCTCCCTCTTTACAGGAACATGGAAATGTAAACGTGCACTCTCCATCTCTTTGTATCTTTAAGGGTCTTATCTCTCTCCTCCCTGTCCTGAAAAGCCTTCTGAGTGTATAGAGGAGTCTCCTCTATCTCTTAGAGTAGGATGATTTGCATGAGAGCCTTGTGCTCCTTGTGTCTCTGGTCAGCACTTATCCTGCGGGCCTCTGCCCCTGTGGTCCACGGTTACTGCGGTTTGCTGGCTCTCACCAGGTCAGGGCTCCTGGGCCTTCTTATTGCCTTGGCCTTCACTGATACTGCCCATTCCTGCTATCAGCCACCTGCTAGTACTGCCATAAACCATATGGTAACTTCTCCAGACATCATTTCACTGGAGCCCTGAGGAGCTAAACTCAGACCTTTCTCAGCTTGAAATGTAATGTGGCTGCCCATTGTTCATTTCTCCTTACAGATCCCCAGTTGGAGGTTTGGTTTAAAAATCCCTTTGCTTTTTGCTTCCTGCACTACCAACTGCATTCCCCCACGGCTCTATTCCCCAAGGGGTTTTTTTACTTCAGGTTTGGGGTGGGGGGGCATGATATATGTATCTATTTTTCTTCTCTTTCCTTTTCCCCCTACTCCTTTCTTAAGTTTCTTAATTTCTTCAGACTGAGATGGGAGGGGAATTTTTTTTCTTTTCCTTTCGCTTTGTTGTCTGGAAGGATTTCTTTGTCAGTCTTCCTCCTCCCCTACTCCTGCTTAATGGTGTAGCCTGGAAGGTTGACAAGGTCCAGTGGTTCCCACCCTGTCTTGTTCATTCTCAGTAGCACTCTTATCTTCTTTTATAGTACTCCCTGCAGACCTGTGTGGGGCTTTGAGCCCAATACATGAAATGCATTGAGATGTTTGTCTCCCCACCCCCACTGAAAGTGTCTTGTTTTATTAATTATTTTATTCATAATGCTTAAATTATGCCCTAGGAGGACTAGGATGGTAGTGATAAAGGGGATAGAAGAAGTTGAAGAAATGATACTTTCAGTAAATTTAATTTTTTTTTCTCACTTCAAGTTTATTAAAATTTTAGCAGTACTAATTATTTAGGTTGCAGATTATCAAAAGATCAACTCAGTGAAGTTCATCTACTTTTGTCTTTATCTGTACCAGGGCTTGATTCATGATCAATTTTTAAAATTTTTATTATGTGTATGGTCATTTTCTTGACTCTTTGATATTTGGTGTATTTCTTTTTCCACTGAGGATCTGATGTTCTCATCCTCCTTATTTTTCAGTGTGTCACTGTCCTTACTGCTTTGTTTTATTTTGGAGAATGGACTTTGATCTCTCTCAGCCTTTTTCGCTCTGTTCTTACTTGAGCTATTATGATCATGATTTTTAGAGTGCATTCTTTTCTCACCCTCTGAATTTTCTTTTCTGTGTGAACTCTTACTTTCTTGGTTTCTATATTTTTCTTTGTCTCTGCTTTGACTTTCTTCTCTGAGCTTCACAGATCTCTCCTCCTTCTCCTCCTGTCTTTACTTCTTGATCTTCCTGGTATTGCTCTTTTCTTTCTGCTCCATGACCTTCCTCTTCTCCTGTACTCCCGTTCTCTGTATCTTTGATACTCTTTACTTCTGCTGCGATCTTGGTCTTGGCTTCTAGAGTGCATTCTTCTGTTCCTGTCCCTACTTCTGCTCGTTCTCTTGTTCTGCCGTTATGACTGTGTTTGCCTTTCGTTATAACATGTTCTCTACTCCTATATTGTGCACGTCTGTCATTACTTTTTTTGGGGAGCATAGTCCAGGAATCGAACCCGGGTCTCCCACATGAAAGGCGGGCATTCTAACCACTAAACTACCCGTGCACCCCATGCTCATTACTTTTTGATTCAACCTGTTTAGACTTCTCTTTACTTCTGTTCCTTTCCTGATCTTTCCCTTTAGGATCAGACTGCTTTTCTTTTTCTTTAACATTCTCGTGATCCCTTTCTTTACTCCTTCACCTCATCCTCTTTTTTCTTCATGGATATTATGCTTTAAATCTCTTTCCTTACTCTTTGCTCTTACTCCTACTTTTAGATTTGGCCTTTTTCTTTACTTTGTTTTTATATTTATCATTTTTATCTGAATTTCTGCTGATATCTCTGTCTTTGTTGTTAGATTTATGGTCTTTAACTTTCTTTTCCTTTTCACTTTTTCTGTTGGGACTTTCTGACACATGCCTGTGATCAGTAATTTTTCTCTCTTTTACGCTACTTAGGCTTGTTTGATAGTCTTTTATTTCAGTTAACTCACTCTTATCCCCTTTGATCCATCTTTCACCACTTGATACCCTCATTCTTTGCACTCTCTGCATCTCTTGCCATCAATGTGGAGGAGTGATCCCTTGATCTGGATCTAGAAGGAGTTTGATATCACCTTGGTCCTCTTCCTTTGATTTTCCTGCCAAACCTGGTAATTAGAAGTTGCCTTTGGTATGAAGTAGGCTGGGAGTTAGGTGGATTTCCTCTCTCTGTTTCTCCTTTCTTTTTCTTCAGGTTTAGGAGGATTTTTTCTCATTAGGAACCTATTTTCAGGTATAGGAGGGGATGTCTTCTGGACAGACTAGGCTGAGGTTGTACTTCAAGATTTTCAGCCTCACTTTCACTGGATGCACTTTTCTATTCTTTTTTGTGTTTTCAGGAGTTGTTTCTGTGTTTCTTTTTTCTTTCTTTCTTTCTTTTTTTTTGATTTTTCTTTAGAAGCACTCTCAGAATCATAACAATCAGAAGGGGACTGAGAATCGCTTGAGCTATCTGAGTTGCTGGATGATGATGACTTAAGCCTTTTCTTCTTTCATAGCTTTAGACTTGGGAATGAGCTCCCCACAGCTGAGTATCTGTCTGTACCTCCGCAAATGGTTTGCTAGTTGTATCAGTTTTCTAGCTTTCTATCTCTCTCACAACTTCTTGACCAGAGATCACTTGCCCAAAAACAACATGATGCCCATCTGAATGAGGAGTTGTTATGAAGAACTGTGAACCGTTTGTATATTTCCCTCTGTTGGCCATCGACAAGAGAAATTCCTTGTATTTAACAACAAAACTCTCATCTTCAGAAAATCCTCCATAAATAGATTCTCTTCCTCATCCATTTCCTTCACTGAAGTCACCACCTTGAATCATAAAATCCTTGACAACTCTGTGAAACAGATAACTTTTATAATGTAACGGCTTCTGAGTTGATTTCCCTGTACCTTTTTCACCTGTACAAAGACAACGAAAGTTCTCACCTGTTTTACGGTACACACAGAAAATAATTCAAAGGCTACTCTTCCAGCAGGTTGATTGTTAATGGCGATGTCAAAAATAAACATCAAAGATGCTGAACCTATATTCCTATGACTCCAATCTAATCATTCTATGAATAAAATGTAGTTTCAGGCAAACAGACTTGTGTAAATCAGCAATGATTTTTCAGAAATTTCTTTAAGTACTGAAAGACAAAAATGAAGAGCTGATTCAATCCTTTAGACCCGCATAGTACAGTTTCATCTTCACAAGGCCCAGTCCTTTAAAGCAGTTCAAATCTACTGCCGCCAGAAAAGGCGATAAAGCCCACTAACCGCCTCCCTCCACCACAGCTCAGTCCCGGCATGGAGGTAGAGCATTGAGCTGGAAATCTCAGTAACTCAGTGCAACATTAACTATTATTAAAAATGAAGATGATGACAGGTCATTTTTTTTAGTGTTTTGTGTTCCCGGCTAAGTACTTTGCGTGCCTCATTTTTATTATTTTTCCAACTCCTTGAAGATGTACACTACTGGTATTCCTATTGTGTAGTTAAGATAACTGAGGCTCAGAGAAGTTAAAATAACTTGCCAGGGTTAGGGTGTATAGGTTTGGGCCAGAATTCAAACTCAGTCAGTCCAACCACAGTATTAGCTGTCCTCTAGGTAATTGCAGAGAGAATGAGAGCTAAAGATGGATAACAGGAAGGAAAATTTTCAAAAAGCAGAAGAGCTTTCTAAGGGACCAGATAAAGAAAACAAGCAAGAAGGATGACTGAGCTTTGATTAAAGGATGGTGAGAACAAAAATAGACCAGTAAAAGGCCATGGTGCTCAGGCTGATCATCTAGGCAGCCTATGAATGCCGACTGTTGATGTTTGACATTCATGTGAGTGTCCATTCTAAGTCATTTGAATGCCCCTGTTCCATTTCTCCCATGTCTGTTTTCTTGATTAGCAAGATCCATATTAACTATCTTCCATTTTTTAGAGCAACTTTTAGGAGATAGTTGCGTTGCCTGCTATTCCGTGTCTCCTTCTCCTGCCTCACCTCTGAACTCCTCCCTCCTGACACGCCTCTGCTTGAGGGCATGGGGAGACCATGACACAAAGAACGTCTGTCATGATTATGTCTGAAGTGTGGTTTGTACACCACCCAGCCTTTTCTTCTTCATGTAGTGTCTGGCCTTCATGACGGATCTGGCTTTCCCCTTGCAGGGCATGGTGCACCCTGTGACCATCAACAGCGGCGACTTGGAGAAAGCCTACCTGGCATACTGTGCACCAGGGTCCGATGCCCAGGCAGCCATGCTGAAGTTCAAGGCTGGGAAGCATGAATATGAGTTAGACTTCAAAGGTATTTCCTCAACCACTGTGTTCACTAGCAGAGCACAGCCACCTGTTGCTTCTGCCTTTTTCACATTTACTGCAGAGGAGTTCCATGCAGGAAGGGGCTGCTGTGCTCCTTGCCCCTAAAGTGCTATCCTTTCATAAGGGGAGACAGACATGTAAATATGCCTGGGGTGACCCAGAGAAGAAGAGAGTAGCCTGAAGTGTGGAGGGAGAAGCAGATCCAGGTGTGTGCAGTGGTTGATTGTATGGTCCTTCTGTGTCAGAATCAACCTTAGTTCCTTGGCACATGTCATAATGGTTCTACAGTGACATGCCTGCCTGTGTTGTCATTCTCTGGCCTGGCAGCCTCAATTCCATTTCTTTAGGAGCCTTTGAAAAGATGGAATGCTGCGTTAAATGAGTTGTAGACACATCTTTTATAGTTAAAGGCTACTGGGAAGCAGATTTTAGTGTTCTTGTGGTATCCTGTGACTAGGGGTTAAAAGATTTGTACTCATTGGCTTAATGGACATGAGTGGGCCAGTCCCTGCAATAGCCAGTTAGTGAAATTATTGTGGATTTTGTTTGTTTTTGGTTTTGCTGTAGCTTCTCTTAAACCATTTCATCATGAATGTATCAGTCCAGTTTTGTTCAGTTTTGTTTTGCGTGTGTTGCCCATTTTAAACTGAGTCCTTCTGAATGCTCAACATTTTATAAAGGAATAAGTAGGCTTTCCTTTAAAACACAGTCTACTATTTTCTCTCTTTTTGTGGATCTTTATTTTGTCTGGAGGGCAGCAAGTTGTCTTTGGTGAATTATTCTAAAGCTGCTTTAACTCCAGCTTTTAGACAATTTTTTTTTTTTTTTTTTTGCCCTACACTTATGGTTTTGGTTAAGGTATACTTACTGTTCCTTTAACATGCCTTTAAACGGCACCTAAAATTTACTTCACAGTGAAAACTGCTTTCCAGCCCTTCAGTTTTTGGAGCAGAGGACAATTCTAAGTGATGTGATTTGTAAATCAGAGTCTGACAAGCTCAAATGGTCTTATGGGGACAATGTGAGATACTTGAAATAATTAAAGTCAGGGCTATTCTCAAAGATCAAGCCTTCATAACTATTATTCACTAACTACTGCTGTTAATAGTTCAAAATATTTTAAAATATATATGGAAAATAACAAACCAAACCAACTAAAAATTTAGGTGCAAACTTTATTATTCTTAACATAGGCATCAGCCTTTAAGGGACATAGCAGAATCTGAGAGTGAGGAGTGGCACACATGTCCACTTTTAAAAAGCATATTTACCACAGATTGACCTAAGCAACTTTGGGTGGGCACAGTTTTTTTTATGATAGATTACAGTAGCCACAGGAGAAGTCTTAGGTGAGTTAGTTTTTCCTCTTACAACTTTACTAATAGCTATAATGAAAGCAAGACTCAGACCAAAATCTACCAAATACATACATATTTACTAACTAATATTTATTAGGAAGGAAGTACATTAAAAAAAACAAAACCCATTCAACAGGTCAAATGACTTGTTTTGTGGGATCAGGAAAGATTCAATTCTGACCTTTTAGGGGCTGTTGTCACGAAAGAGTCATGTAAGGCAGATGCCAAGATGCCAGAGACAGAATTGCCATCCTGTTAACCTCCTATCAGGCAGGCAGAGTCCTAGGGCTGGACCCAGAATTGTTCAGAAATTTAACCTATGCATCATCTTTAAGGACAAACTAGTGAAAAGGCCTGATTTTACCTTCTCCATGGAAGGATAGGAATATTCATGACATATATTTAGCCAGTCCATATATCTTGAATAACTTTTCATTTCACCAGGGAACATCCTTTTAAGATTAACAAGTCATTCAAAACCTGTGTAAGTATGCTGATTATCCAAGCATTAGTGGAGGTTGAGGGGATAACAGAAGGGGCTGTCATATAGCTGTGTCTGGTTGATGATCTCCCAATCAGAATGGAGGTAGATCCCTCAAGATTCTGATTTAACACTCAGGGTAGAGTATAACCTAAGGGACTCAACGAGCATGATCACACTTTTATGCTCAAGTACAGTCAGATAAATTATAGACATTGTAACAGCTTATAATACTAAAATGTTTTTTAAATGAAAAAAACATTTGTACTTTTAGGAGCATAAGATAGAACCTACAGGGTTTTCCTGGTGGGTAGGGTCAGGTACTCTAAATTTTAGAGAGCCATGATTTTTCATTTTGAAGGACACTTGTCACCTTGAGCCTCAGGATGAATATGAAAATCTTGGGGGTGGGGTGGGGTAGGGGTGGGTAATGTTTATTAAAAAGTGGTATGGGTTGAGAACTACTGCTATTGAGTCAGTTTTGTCAAGTTAAAAAAATGTCTTAAGAGTAAAATTATTAAATTAACTTTAAATCTCACTAATTCAAGATGTGGTAGTTTGGTCTCAGGCTGGGTTGTAGCTTTTTTATCCAAGCTGGGAAAAATCACTAAGCAAAATAATAGATTAAACAAGAATGGAATGAACAGTTTGAATGCACTCATATATAATTGATATGTCAATTACTAATCATTCATGTATTCCCTAAATCCAGTCTCCTAAGGCTACCTGTTTTCTTTATGTTTAAAACTTCCTTAGTTTTTAATAGATTAATTATAGGCCTTATACATTTATATAGTTTCCAGCCCATTTAATTTGTGTGTGTGCACGTGCATGTGTGTGTGTGTATATATATATATATATGTTTTTTAATGTGTTTTTCAGCCTTTGTTCAGAAAAACCTGCTCTATGGCACAACCAGATCGGTTTGCCGGAGACCCAAATATGTGTCTCCACAGGACGTGAAGGTGCAGCAGACTTGGTAGGTCTCATTTGAGGAAACTGATGTGCGTACCAGTTACGGTGTGCCTGGCTGCAAGCAACAGAAAACCTCAGATTGGCTAAAGCATTAGAGGTGACTTATTGGCTGAAGCTAAAGGCTTGAGACTTCCGTGTCTGAGTATTTTCTGCTCAGCTTCCCTCCATGAGTATTTGGGCTTTCTTTCACTCAATTCTGAAGTGCTATTAATAGTGGTATTTTATAAAAGGGCTGAGAATTCATGAAATTGAAAAATCCATGAAATTAAACATTTTGTATGATTCAAATAGAAAAGTATTGTATGAAGTGATGTGAATTTATAAGATGATAAATGTTAGGTATATTATCATTATAATGATGTTGTAGATGCAGTTAATAAAGTATTACTCAAAATGTCAAGCCAAACACAATATAAAATAAAAGGAAAAAATCAAACTGAAAAGAATTCCACATTAGATTTTTTAAATTAAAATGTGCCAGTGGTGTTACTGAATTATGAAGCTATTCTTGTGCAAAATTTCTAGCTGCTGAAAAAGTTCTTCCTGACTTCATACAGTTTTAGAGCATGATGAGGAAATAGTAATAATCTGGCTCCAAGTATTTCCGTTTCTATTTTCAGATGATTATTTTGTTTTGTGACTTTGAGGAGATCTTTTTGAACAGCTCTTTGGTTTTACTATTCATTAATTTTTTTTGTGGTCAGATCTTTCTCTTGATAGCAAGCAGTGCCATTTGTTTCCAACAAAACATTTTATATATCTCTTTGTCCTTTAGCTTCATCATATATCAATGGCAATTCCAGTGCAGAGTTACCTGTAACAATTTGAATACTATTATGTTTGTAGTCCAGTAGCTTTGAACCAGAATGAGAATTATCCTGTGGGTAGAAAGTTTGTAATATGTCATTATAAGGCTGCCTTTTGTGATCTATAGGCAAGTGTAGACTTGAAGCCAGCTTACCAGTTTCTTTTCAATTGAATAATTGAGTCATAGATCTGACTTTTTAAAATGTGGAAATAATGGAATTAACACCAATAAAATTCGTTCATTTCAGTACACAGAATACCAGAATACCCAAAACTGGTATTTAGCCACTGATGGATCAGTTTACTCACCAGAATGACTCCCCTTATGTATGAGATGGCCACCAAAAGCACTAGGGCAGCACCAGGCCTTGTAAGCATCTCAGAGAGGGAGGGGTCTCTAGAGCCTTGCACTGACTAGACCCTCCTCTCTGAACCAACGGTGTTGTTTTAGACCTGGGGCTAGTGTGAGGGGGTTAGAGCTGTGGGGAGGAGTCAGTTTTCTCCAAACCACATGACCACATAATGGGGAAGGATGATCTGATTGGTGGAGAGGGACCTTAGTCCATTACAATTTGAGTTTGCCACAGCCTATACCAGGACTTTAACTAATAGTATTATTAGCTGGTTACAGCTTCCATTGGTCTGAGAAGTCTGCTTCATTTCTGTTTCATGGGGAACCAACTGTTTTTCTTTGCTCTTTAAAATTTCATAAATGGGCTTTAGAGTTTGTGTTTAGTGTTGTGCTTGTGTTAAAGAAGAATTTAATAGAGGCTAGAGGGGAAAGGTACTATCAGTACAAGAAACATAGTGCCTTGTGAGTCAACTTTTAACAAAGTACCTTCTTAGGTTTTTTTCCTCTCCTTGTTTCCTTGAAGCTGAATGTGCCTTGTTTTTTATTTTTTGTCTTTTTATTAAAAACCTGTTCCCACTTTGGGTAACCATTTGTATTAGTTTCTGGCTTTTCTTTCCATATAAATAAGCAGATGCATATACATATGTACATAAAAGTCTTTCCTTACTTTCCTTCTCTTCTTCCATAAAAGGTAGCATATTGTATAAAATGTTCTGCATCTTTTCTTTTTCATGTAAAAATTGATCCTGGAAATTACTCCACTTTAGTTCTTTGAGGTCTTCCTAATTCTGAGTATGACTGAAAAGCTGTCTATCATGTGTATGTACCATGGTTTATTTAAAATGCCCTCTTTTAAGGAATGTTATGTTGTTTTCAGTCTTTTGCTATTAAAAATAATGCCACAATGAACAGTCTGGTATATGTGATTTTCTCATAGTTGTGCAGGTAAATCATTCGGTTAGAGTCTCTGGAGAGAAATGCAAATTCTTCTTCATGGGGTTAAATGATTATGCACTTCTGCCAGAATGTGCCAGATGCCTCTTAATCTCAGCTTGGCCAACAGAGTGAGTTGTCAAGCTTTTGGACTTCTACCATTCTGATAGGTGAAAAGGGGGTATGTTAATTATATTTTAATTTGTGTTCTGTAATGAATGAGGTTGAACATTTTTTCTTACATGAAAGGCCATTGCCTTTCTTTTTTTCTGTGGGATTTTTATCTTTTGTTCATTATTCTATCGAGTTTTTGTTATTTTAACTACTAAGAGCCTTATATCTATTAGGGATATTATCCCTTGGTTTGTTATGTAAATTGTAAGTATTTTCTCTTTGTTTGTTATTTGTGTTTTGCCTTTGCTTGTGAAGTATTTGCGAAAAAAAAAAATTGTGAGTCTGTCCCAATCATGATGATGTAATGAGACACTTCTGGACTACTGCAGAAGCTTTGAACAATTACCAAGAACTTGCAGAAGTATCTTTCTCAAAGCTCCAGAAAACATTTATAGGATAACATTAACAGGGTAAGTGCTGAAACAAGAAAAGGGCTACTTTAAAATGGCAAGGTTTTATGGTGCTCTGCCTGGCCCCTGCCCTCACCAGTTTGGTGCAGAGCTGGCCTGAGCTCCCAGTGCAGATGCCTAGGATACTGGGAGCATATGTCTGGCACAGTATGTCTGGTGGTAGCCTCAGGGACTTACTGTCCCACAACTTGCCCTGTCTCTAGAAGGCAGTTTGCAGAGCTCCCCTGCAGAACACTTGGGGAAAATAGTCAAGTCCTGGTTTCCTGGGGCAAGAGATTGCTGGTTATAGGACATACAGTGCAGTGACTGGACCATGAAGAAATTGTTTCCTAGGAAGGAGGGGATATGTATAAATGGGGGCAAATACTAGGGCCAAACACATTCCGAAGGCAAGATGCATGTGCAGAATGGACCAAGCAGGATGCTACACTTTGGCCTCAAGCTATTCTCTAAACTCATTGTATGGATAAGCTCTGAAGGAGAGTCCAGCCATGGGTCAATCTGAAAAGACTGGGAAGGTGTTTTCTTTTTTTCTTATTTTATATTTGTTGTTAGCTCTTGGCATTCAAGGAAAGTTCTGATATAATAATAGCTGGATATAAGCTTTTAAGAAACATATGCCTCAGTGTCTAAGTTCTGGTGATGATATGTTAAAATATCAAAATGTTCAGGTTTTAACAAAGGATTATAAAACATACGAAGAAACAAAATGGCCCAGGTGAAAGAGGAGATTAAAGCATTAGAAATCATCAATGAGGAGGACCAGACGTGGGTCATACCAAACAAAGACTTAAAAAAAAAAAAAGCGGGGGGTGGTGGTGGTGGTTTAAAGTACTCAAAGAACTAAAGGAAACATGTTCAAAGATAAAAAGGAGATTAGGGAAACATGTTGAAAGATATGTTAAATAGGTGAATACAAAGAGAATAGCAATATAAAGTTGGAAATTATGGAAATGAGCCAAACAGTGCTGAAGACCACAGTAAGTGAAATAAAAAAATTCTCTAGAGGGTGTCAGCAGCAGATTGGGGCTGTCAGAAGAATCAGTGAACTGGTAGATGGAAGATAAGACAATCGAAATCAGCCAGTCTGAGAAGCAGAAAGAGAGAAACTTGAAGAAAAGTGAATAGTATCTGAGGAACCTGTGGGACACCATCAGTTGTACCAGTGTATACCTCGTGGGAATCTCAGAAGGAGAAAGAGAATGGGGAAGAGAGAACATTAAAAGAAATAATAGCTGAAAACTTACTAAATTTAGTGAAAAACATGAATATACACATCCAAGATGCTCAATGAACTACAAACAGGATAAACCCAAATAGACCCACACTGTGCCACTTTATAATCAAACTGTCAAATGGTAATGCTAAAGGGAGAATTCTGAACACCACAAGAGAGATGCAACATGCCACAGACAAGGAAGTCAGTCTCAATAAAGTTCAGATTTCTGATCGGAAACCATGGAGGCAAGAAGGCAATGGGAAGACATATTTAAAGTGCTGAAGGTAAAAAATTGCCAACCAAGAATTCTGTATCCAACAAAACTGTTTTTACAAATGAGGGCGGGATTAAGACATTCTCAGATAACAAAAGCTGAAAGACTTTGTCACCATTTGACCAGTCATACAAGAAATGGTAAAGAGATTTCTTTAGGTTGAAAGGAGGGACCATAGACAATTGACTGAAGCCACACGAAGAAATAAAGATCCTATAAAGATAATAACAAGGGTAAATATAAATGCCAGTATTATTGTATTTTGGGATAGTAACTCTACCTTTTACTTCCTACAGGATGTAAAAGTCATGCATAAAGTGTAATGATAAATTAGTGGTTTTGGACTCTATATAAATGTGTAATCTGTAACAAGAACTATATAAAGGGGAGATAGAGGGTTTGCTGGTTTGAAACTGTTATGTCCCCCAGAGAAGCCATTTTAATACTGATCCAATCTTGTGGGGCCAGATCTATTGTTTAGGGCTGAAATAAGTCTGTAAGGATTGTGAGGGCTAAAACTTGAGTGAAAGCTGTATGGAAAGTTTGTATCATCTTAGAGAATACATAATTCCTCACAAACAGAATGTTGGTAGAAATACAGATGTTAAGAGTACTTCTGGCATAAGCATAGAAGGAAGTGATGAATGTGTCATTGGAAATAGGAAGAAAGGTGATCCTTATTATATTGGCAAAGAACTTGGCAAAATTGAACTCCACTGTTGGATGGAAGGCAGAACTTGAAAACAATGAACTTGAATATTTAGCTGAGGGGATTTCTAAGCTAAGTATAAAAGGTGCAGCTTTGTTTCTCTTGCAGCTTACAGTGGAAGGAAAGGGATAAGCTGAGAAATGAACTCTTAAGCACAAAGGAATCAGATATTGATGGTTTGGAAAGTTCTGAGTCTATCCAGAAAACATGCTCTGAGACGAGGGCCAGAAGGGGCTCTCCATCAAGGGAGCTTCCTGAGCTTCTGCAAAGTGAGTCTCCAGAGAATAGGACTCTATGTGAGGGTTTAACTGAACAGGGATCCAGTTGGCCATTTCAGTGGAAGTCAAGATTGGAGATGCAGTTATGCAGGAAGGATCTATGGAGGGTTCTATTGTCTGATGGTTTGGACCCCTGTGAACTACATGTAAAGCTGACAAGGTTTTGAAAAATGTGTATGAGTGGAACCACTGGCATCCTAAACTGGAAAGGATAGAGAAGAGGTAAATTAAAGGAAGAATAACATCAATGGCAAATCTTGGAAACCGAGGTCTGGACAGAAGAAATCTGATTGGGCAAGAGAGTGGGTCCTCCCATGTGAATGGAAAGGGCAAGTTCACTCCTCTGTTTGGAAGGGAGTAGGTCTTGCACTCACATTTGTAGAGAGCCTGGCCACTATCCCAGTGCTCAGAGAGGGTGGTGCCTGTGTCCTGCTTTTTGTGGAAATAATGGCTGCCATCCTGATGCTTGGAGAGAGTGAAGCCTTCACCCCAGTGGGGAGAGCATGGCCATTGCATAAATGCTTGGAAGAAGTGGGGCTGCTACTCCATTAGGCCCAGAGGACAAATCATCAATCCGTGGATGACTCTCAGATCTTGAAATCTAATGGCATTTATGCTGCTGGATTTCGGAATTGTTTGGGACCCATGATTCCTGTTTACCTTCCAGTTTCTCCCTTCTGGATTGGGGATGCTTATCCTGTGCCGATCTCTCCATTTTATGTTGGAAGCAGATAACTTATTCTCTAGGTTTTACAGGTCCACAGACGGCGGCAGGTAGAGAGACTGTTTCCCAGAACAGACCACACTCATAACCAGTTTTGGTGAGACTTTATGGGAAGAATATGTCCTTTGGGGGTCCAGAGTGTGGACTGTAATGGTTTGGAGCTATGTGCCCCCAGAAAAACATGCTGTTAATCCATTCCTGTGGGTGTGGACCACTGTAAATAGGACCTTTTGATGAGGTTACTTCGATTAGGGTGCGGCCTGACTCAAGATTGGTCTTAATCTATTCCTGACGGCCTTATAAGGAAGACCAGAGAGAGAGAGGAAGAGGAAGAGAAAGGGAAAAGGGAGGAGTCAAAAGCTGGAAGTCAACAGAGCCAAAAAGCCAGGAGAGTCCACTATGTGCATTGCTATGTGACAGAAAAAGGCGACTGAGGATCTCTAGCACCCAGCCCCAGAATGTCACAGTCTTGTGGGAGAAAACCTTGAAGATGCTTTGATCTTGGACTTCTCCTAGCCTCAAAATCATCAGCCAATGTATTTCCATTGGTTAAGCCAACCTTTTGCATTGGTATCTACTTTGGTAGCCAAGAAACTAAAACGGATAGATGTATGGATGAATGGGGGTAGACAGATAATGGATAGACGGATGGATAGAATGATATAGCAAATGTGGCAACATGTTAAAATTGGCAGATCTGGGTATCTGGGAGGCTAGGATATGTTAGAGTTCTCTGTGTGGGGTTTGGATTATTTTTATCACTGTCCTGCAAGATGGAAAGTATTTCCAAATAAGTCTTAAAAATTTTTTTTGCATGTGTTTAGCTAAATTTACCAGTCTTTTTATTCTTCTGGATTTTGAGGTTTGGTTGTCTGTGGCTACTCCTATTTCTGAAATCATTTTTATTCTTTGCCTCTCCGGCACCTTCCCTAGGCAAAGTTTGGGAAAGTCTTTTTTGTCTGCCTGTCTCCTTTCTGAGACTGGATCACCTTTGTTGTCACATTTAATGTTCAGGGGTCACACGCAGACACTGAAAGTCAAAAATAAAAGTGATTTTTTTCATCAAATTCAGGTTAAGATATGAGTGATTTAAGATCTTTCCTGTCTTGTAACCTGTAAATTGCATACAGGTGAAGTGCTTAGTTCTTCCTTCTAACTTGTGCAACAGGAGCTTTTTGTCATTAAGTCCAACAAGCAGATCTGTTTGGGCCTCTTAGACAGGTGACTTTCAGACAGTTTCTCTATTTATACAGTTAAGGATATCACAATTTAATGTTCATATTCACAAGTTATAATGCAGTAATGTCATTTAATAAAATTTAAAACCGCATCTGTACACATCAGCTGTCTGGTTCTTACTATCCTTCCATAACCCATGAAAATATTTATGCATGTAATTGGGTCTTGTTTTTTCTTTTCTTTTCTTCTTTTGGAATTCTTAATTTCTCCCATCTACTGGTTTGGAAGTTGTATAATATGTTTCTATTTTTTTTAAAAGACTACTCTAGAAATGGTAACCAGTGTTCTTCACTTTAGGTATAAGTTAGTATCTTTGTCCTTCTACCAACTAATATAAGGGCCTTCAAATACTTTTTTCTGTTTACCTTCTTCTTGACTTTGTTATTTTTTTAACCTCATGAGGTAATTATTTTACATTATGAATGTTTGATTAAATTTACTTACATTGTAAATCTTTTCTCTGCCTTTCACGTTTCTTTAGGTGAAGTTCTGTTAGTGGAAAACTGTGCTTTTGTTTGTCTGAAAGTCTTTATTATATATATAATATATATAAGATATATATTATATCTAATATCTTTATTATATCTTTATTATATATGTCTAAAAGTATCATATACTGAGATAATTTTTTATATTATAAAATTATACTGGAAATATAATTCTTTTCTGGGTATAAAACTTCATTTGTAGTTATTTTCTCTTAGAATGGTGAAGGTTTCACTCTTTGTTTCCTTTGTTGCTTTTTAGAAAACAGCTTTTAGTCTGGTGCTTATTTGACAGTAATCACTTTTTTCCTCTGTCTACTTTTAAGATCCTCTTTTGGTGTTATGCAGCTTCACTATGGTATGTCTGGGTTTTTATTTTTATTTCTTCTACTTGAGAGTCTTTGGGATTCTTTAATCCATGGGTTGGTATGTCCCACCTGTTCACTTTGCAGATTGCCTCCTTGTTCTCCTCCTCACCTTCTGTAGTTTTGGTTAGGCTCCATTCGTAGCTCCAAGAGGCAATTCTCACTCTATTCTCTATGTCCAGTTTTTTCCCCACATATTCCCTCTCTTTATTGCTCTGGGTCACATTCTGGATAATTCCATTTTACAAATCTTTCAGCTCACTAATTCTCTCTTCATGTCATCTGATTTGTTATTAAATAGCCTATTGAAATTTTACTATCAAGCACTGTAGATTTAATTTCTAAGTTTTATTTTTAAGCTTCTTTTAAAAATCTTCCAGGTCTTTTTATAGCTTTCTGTTCCTTGCGTATGTTTTTATTTGCCTTTTATTTGTTTAAACATAGGAGGAATAATTATTTTATAATCTTCCTGATAACCAAAGTCTTTGTGGATCTGTTTCTAGCTGATTCTTGCTTAATTATTTTTAAACTGCCATTTTCTTAGGAAAGTTATTTCTAAGAGCTTGTTGGGCTTAGGATGAAGATGCGTGTCTCGTGCCAGCAGAAACAGAAGGTAGATCTATTGTAGGAAGAACAGTGCATTCTGAAACTAAATAGGAATGACTTGAAATTATAGTTTCACAATCCTTGTTCTAAACCCTTAGGCCAGATGTCTTTTAGAACTCAGTCTTTATTTTTAATTTTTAATTTTAGAACGATAATATGTTGTTTGTATTATATAACACCCTGTAATTAAACACAATATTTCTGCAGTTAAAAAATATGCATAGTCACATTAAGAAGGATAAATGCAGATCCTGAAAGAGCCTCTTACCAGTTTGTCAAATTTCTACTGTCAGCTGAGTTTTGATGTCAGTTTTATGTTTTTCAAAAAATGTTTTTATATGTAATTTGTACCTCAAGCTTTTGAAAAAAATTTTCAAAGCTTTTGAATTTCAAAATTAGAAATAAGAACGTTTTAATCATACACTCTATTATTATAAGTAGTACGTTGGATACAGGAGAGAGAAATGGATCTCTCATGTCTAAATAGTTTTAGGTTTGGGCCACATGGGTGAAGATAAAAGTGTTCTCACATTGTGACTGTTGTAGTCATTCCTCCTAGCCTTTCTGGCTTTGCAGGCTCTGGAAATTGAATCTGGGTCTCTGGCATGGCAGGCGAGAACTCTGCCTCTGAGCCACCATTGCCTGTCCCTTTCTAGCTTTTAAAAAATGATATGCTGGACTCAAGATTGGAAGTATCAGCTATAGTAGATTTCCTCCTAGCTAGGAACAAAATGTCTAAATGGTTTTTGTTTATATTTTGTAGCAGTGTCAAGTTTCAAGGCCCAAAGAATATCCCGGACTATTGGGACTCCTCTGCCCTGCCAGACCCAGGATTCAAGGTATGGAACTCATCCAGCCTACAGCTGGGAAGGAGGGTGTTCTGTAGAAATAGCCTGATGCGAACAGATTCTTCTGCTAACACAGAAGAAAGTGGAAGGGGGTGGCTTATTGGGTTGGTGGGGGAGGAGATGTATGTAGAGTGTTTTGTTTTCTTTTGCACATCTTCACAGTTTTAAGGCTGGATGTGGCTGTGAGGGTCAAGGATGTATTGGGAAGGAAGGAGAATAAGCTGTGAAACTTGTTAGAAAGGGCAGAAATAAGGAGTTTAAGAGCCTAGCTTACCAAAAAAATGTCAATCTTAACTAAGCAAGTACAGGGAAAAGAATCAAGGAAAGATTTCAATATGATGAAAGGGATGTAAGTCATCCCTTATACATGGGCACTTGGACTGATACCTGTCAGCGTCCTCCTGCCAAGCATTGTACACAGGCTTTTACAGCATGGCAGTGCTTGACCTCGGAGACTTAATCCCATTGAACTGGTACAAGGTGCCCACAGATACTATCTATACAAAGCAGGACGTGCTAAGGCCCTGGTGAGCTACAGACAGTACTCAGAGGCCTCAAAGGATGAAGCAACCATATTGAAGGGATTAGGGAAGATGTTAATGGGGGAGCATGGGATTTAAACTTCCATGATGGCTGGTAAGTTTTTCAGACGAAGTAAAGTGAAGAACATAAAGGCCAAAGGAACTGCATGAGGACATGGCAGTGTTAGGAAATGAGGGTCTTTGGGGACAGGATGTCCAATATGTCTTGAGTGGAGAGTGCATTATGACTTGGGGGTGAGCAAAGAGAGGTCAGGGCTGTGTTATGGGGTGCCTTGGTCATTGTGCCAAGCAGTGTGGCCATGATAGGTATGAGGGGCCCTGACAGCATCTGGTCTGGGAAGTGGCAGGACTAGATCCTAGCCTGAGGGAGAAAAATTTGGTGGCCTCCTATGAAATGGAAGCAGGGAAACCAGAGTCAGGGAATTTGAGTTGGAGGAGACCTATAGACAGACATTTGTGTCACCCTGATCATTTAGGGTCTTTGGCGGGGGATGAGCTGAGTTTTATAAGGTTGCAATTCTGGGTGGGGGGGGTGCTGTAGATGAATTCTCCAGAGACCCCCCCAAATAGTAGCTGTAATCGGATCAAGCCTTGTGGAGTTGGGAGAAGGAAGCAGGTTGCGATCCAGGCTGCAGGTTCAGGGATTTGTGGATTGTTGCTCTAGTGTCATGGTTGGCTGCATTTGGTTGGGCAGCCATCCTGGCTCAATCAGGAGTGCTGCTTACCAGAGCATGGAGCTAAGGGTGAGGTAGACTCATTTGGGCACAAGATGTAACAAGTCCTGTGCCAGCAAGTATTGAGTTCCTGAGTTGATGTGCGAGTTTATGTCAAGCCAACCATTCCTTCAGTGCTTGTGACTTTGGTGGGGGTCCTTGTAAATAAGAAGATGGAATGAGATGGCATCAGGTAGAAGAATTTTGCCACAGTAAAGGAGGACACTCCTTTGAGCAAGAGGAGGGAATATTTGGAGGATGGAGAGCGGGAAGTTGGGAGCCCATGCAAAATGCCTCAGAGTTGTCTCTGAAGTAGGGTATTAAGAGATGGAGGAGGTTTGGGACAGCTACTGCCAGTGAGGGATTGGGAGCCACTCTGTTCCCAGGGGGACAACATCTCCCAACTGCTGCCATGGGAGTGCTTCCTGTGGAGTGAGCAAGGCTATGTATGGGTCTCAGAAAGTGGAGGGCATATTTGAGGCAAGACTACAAGGATTGCTCCCAAAGTAGGGGGGTCAGGCCTTGGGAGTGCTTGCCTTGTAAGGCTGTGAGCTCAAGCAAGACTTAAATCATTAGCATAAATTTTTTTTAGAATAACATTAAAATTCTTCTGTCAGAATACACTATGGTATACCTATATGATAAATATTAGTGACTATTTAAAAAGAATGAAATCAGTCTATATGAAAAGGTGACAGGCTAAAATTTAGAAAAAAGATTATAATATACTGCCTTACTGTGTGAAAGATTGGATGAATATGCACCTGTGTGCATGCTTGGGAGGGTAATCAAAGACCTTAATAGTGTTCCCTCTTGGGAGGTGAAGAAGCAGGAAGGAGAGGGGATAGTTTTTATTGGGTGTTGGTACCCTTTTCTGCTGCTTTGATTTTTTTTTTTTTTTTGGCATGCATTATACTAAATATTGAACTAGAGGCTTTCCTCCTGTGTTGGTCTTTTCTACATAACAGCTCAGGTTTCTAGGGCTGACATACTGGCATTAGCTACAGAGGGAGTTCCGTTGTTACAGTCATTACTTTCTCCCTTGTACTCTAAACTGCTGAAATGTCTCATTGTTGCCCATGGGACTGAACTTGTTTGATGGGGTTTGCCACAACTTGTTTGATGAGGAAAACAGATGGGTGTTTTTCTCATTCATTGAGCACTAGTTCTAGTTTTGTAGAGTGTGTAGATTGACCTGGACTCTTGAGCTACATTGGGTACGAAAGAAGAGCAGCAGCGATCATGGGTACTGTTCTTTGGGCCAGTTTCACAGGGAACAAAAGGGAAGTGATTCCAAACTGCAAACACTTGGTGCCTGGAGAGAGCCAGTCTCAGGCAGGAAGGGAAGTGTGGTAAGATCGGTCTGGGGTTTCTTGCTTCTGAGTTCTAGGATTTTATAAGCAGCCTTGGCAAGGGATCGATCTGTTTTCTGTACTGTGATGATAACATACTAAAAGTGTTTTCCCCTTACAGAGGATCACTCTCAGTTCTAACTCAGAAGAGTATCAAAAGGTCTGGAACCTCTTTAGCCTCACACTGCCTTTCTACCATATTCAGAAGATTGAGCGAGTCCAGAACCTGGCCCTCTGGGAAGTCTACCAGTGGTATGTGGTGTTGGGGTTTACTCTGTGGAGTGATGACTGTTTCTCCTCACCCCTGCCAGCTGAGTACCAAACATGCCCTAAGCATCAAAGAAAATCAGAGCTACTAGTTCCTCCTTGTCCAGTGCTTTCTGTGTTTCTGGAACTGTGTCACTCATTATGTTTATAACTGTGTGGTGACATATCCCATTATACTGATGAGGGGACTGAGGCTTCCCAGAACTTAAATAACTTTCATAATTAATTAGTGATAAAGCCAGGACCTACACTTTGACATTCTGCCTCCCTACAGGCCAAGAAAATGGGTCAGGACAACCTACTTACACCCTCAGCCCCAGGAAAATAAAGCTGTTATCCCAACAGCAGAAGAGCATGGGCCTCATATTTGTGTACAAGAACCAGCATGCTCCTTGAAACCCAGTCATTTGTCTATGTGGGGAGGAAGTCCACAGGAGGTCACCATGGCAGGCCTGGGATCCTGCTGACCTGTGCCCCCAGTGGTGTTGGGTAATTGTCATTTGTGCTCTGTGCACAGTGATGAAATCAGGGCAGCAGGAGAGGGGAGAAGAATGAGCTTACCATGGCTGACATCCTCACAGCTCTCCTCCATCTCTCCAGCTCCCCAGGGTTAAACTCTGCTCCGAAACAAGGTGATGAGAAAGAATCATGCTCTGTCCCCAAGGGCTGATCCACTTTTGGGGAAGGCCTTGAGCTATGGAGCTGTAGCGCTTCTGCTTTTCATGCAGCTTCTGTTCTCTACCCTCTTTCCCATTCCTTGGTCTGTGGGAAGTGAGGGCTGCTCCCTTTCCCAGCACATACAGCCAGAGCCTCTGCACCTGGTTGGGACAGCCTGGTACCCCCATCTCCTTGTTCCATTACACCTCTATTGTTTGGACAGTCATGTTTTTTTTTGGTTTGAGTGGGCTGTATTTGGTTGAAAATGTCACTCTGCCCTCTCCCTCCAACACACATTCTCCTCATAATTCCAGGCAAAAAGGACAGATGCAGAAGAGGAGTGGCGGGAAGGTAGTGGATGAGAGGCAGTTGTTTCATGGTACCAGTGCCTGTTTCATCGATGCCATCTGCCAACAAAACTTTGACTGGCGCATCTGTGGTCTTCATGGCACTTCCTACGGCAAAGGTAGGGGCTAGGATGGCTTCCACCAAAAGCACTAGGTAGTCATTTGCCACCCAAGGCCTGGAAACCAAAATTAATAGAGGGCCTGATGGGGACCACCTGAGGAGATGCGTTGGCATCCACCTCAGTGGAGAATAGAGCCCTGGTTCTCTGCAGAGAGCCTAGCCGGTGGCATGTTTACTCCACTCCTCAGCCTCCAGCCAGGAACTTAACCCAAGGTTTGAAGAAGGCTGTCAGCAATGTAAACGCATGTTCCTTCATGTTTTTACAAGGAAAAAGGTGGAGAAATGGGAGAAGGAGGACAAAGGGAGAGAGAGAGATGATGATGATGGCACAACAGGAGAGTCTTTGGCATTTCCTCGGTGACAGGGCAGGACCCACAGGCTGCTGTCTGTTCTCCCTGCTGGACTGTGGGCTGCTTCTCCCAGTACCCAGCTCAGCCTTGTGTGTCATTTCAGGAAGCTACTTTGCCCGAGATGCTGCATACTCCCACCACTACAGCAAATCCGACACACAGACCCACCTGATGTTCCTGGCTCGGGTGCTGGTGGGCGAGTTCATTAGAGGCAATTCCTCCTTCGTCCGTCCTCCAGCCAAAGAAGGCCAGAGCAACGTCTTCTACGACAGCTGTGTCAATAGTACCTCTGACCCGTCCATCTTCGTGGTCTTTGAAAAACACCAGGTTTACCCTGAATATCTCATCCAGTACACGACCACCTCCAAGCCATTGTCGAGAACTTCTGTCTTGTTCTCCTTAGCATCCTTTGGCATCCAGTAGTAAGCAAACTCAAGGTGTTTTTATGCCTTTCAGGCTTATCTTCTTTGAAATAGGTGTTTGGAAAGTTGTGTGTTTTTTTTTTAACAAAAGAACTTTTAATGAACTGTTTAATGTTGACTTCTCAATGAAGGTCCATTTTTAATCACTTGATGGCATAATTTCCACTTTTAAGTCTCACTTTTGGGCTCACTAGCAGAGTAATTGGTGGGCATGTGGATTGTAGGTGAGCCCTTTTTTGCTTTTTAATAGTATTAATAGTATGTTAAAATTGTGCTTTTTTACTTTCTTTGTTGACTTTGCTGCCTATAGGCACCAGGCACAGAGTTTCTAGAAACTGTTTTATGGATTTGTTTTAATTTTTAAGATTTTTTCTCTCTATAAGTGATTCAGATTTTTCAGGGCCCCAGTGGCATCTCCTGTACTTTTTGTCAGAATGATCCAGTAGCCATCCGTATGTGAAAGCCTGGGCTAGGCCTGCAGAAGCATACTTCTGTCTGTTGCTCAGAGACTAACCCATGTAGGCCTTTGGCTGCTTTTCCCAGGTTTCTGGCATTAGAATTGGCCTGTATCACCTTGTGACAGCAAGTGGCTATCATGTGGTGTCATTGTAGCCTTGCTGATTTTCCTTTGTCCTGGTGGGGGTCAGCTGTCACTCCAAAAAGTTCACCCTGACAGGTGACAGGAATAAGTAGCTACTCTCAGGACCCCTGGGTTTGGGCGTGCACATGTGTACCCATATATCTTGAGCACACTAAGCACAGTCCAAGTGTGAGTTTTATGTCCCCTCGAGATTTGAATATCTGTGTTGCAAATGTCACAAAGGAGTATGGAAATAAAAAAATACTTACTTGAAGTGGATGAAGCCTGAAACTCATTTATTTATTAGCCCCTGCTGGGTACCAAGCACTTTTCTATGCATCAGGGCTACAATAGAGCTGAAGTTATAGGGATATAATAGAGCTGAAGTTAACTGGCTTTGGTAGGACTGTGTATAGATTTATCAGGAAGCTAATGAAGCTTGAGGCTCAGGGCCCCTACTTGTTATACAAGGGACCCTAGCAATATGTTCTCCTGGTCATATGTTTTGGTAATTTTGCAAAAGTAACATATTTATATTCAGATTAATTTATTGGTCCTGTTACAGTGTCACTGCGGGGTAGAGGATTGTTGAGAGAATCACGCTTAAACCAGAGATTTGTCTATTAAGTCTTGAAAGTAAAGTAACTTATCCCATGATTTTTAACCATTTGGCTGCTGAGAGCTAAAATTAGTTAGGTTACAAATAAAATTTTAGCAAAAAATATAGGCATATTCACAAATACGGGGTCTGCTAATAATAAAGATCCTACTTAGGATACTTTAAAAAAAAAAGCACCTTTCATCCTATATCCTTTTTCTGTGTATTGAGTCTTATTATAAAGTTAGTATTAGCCTGCCTAGGAACACCAAAGCATAGTCAAGCTTTTGAATCATTTTTGAACTTCTGATGACTATCATTCTCTCAATCAGTCTCCACAATACATGAAAAGCTGAAAAGTCCACAAGCTGGTGCCTAGAGGACTGGCTCAATGGAGTGTCCCCATGTCCCTATATGGATTCACATCAAGGCCAGGCTTCCTTTAAAACCTTGTGTTCACTTTTCGGCCTTTTGGCTAAGAGCAAATGTAAAACCTTGTGTTCTCAGTAGTTTTGTCAAAATTACATTTACTTATTTATCAGTAATCCCTTATTTAGGTGGTTAGATCAGTGGTTCAAACACTGTTAACAAAGTCAAAACTAAGTGCGACAAATAAACATTTATTAAGCATTTAGGGAACATAATGTAAATACCCTCTGTATTTCTCTTATTTGCATGCCAGGAACCCTTTCAGTCACATTGTTCATGGTTCTCCATAAATCTAAATTTTCATGTAGGGGTGGGTCTCTTTGAATTTGGGGGTGCCTTTGTAGTATTTACTTGTAGGTGCAGAGCCACAAGATGTTCCCTGAGGGATGCCTTCTCTGTCAGCGAGACACAAGCTTGATATAGATGCCATTTTTAGGACTTAGGTCAGATTTGGATTCTAGCTGCAGTGGTACCTAAAATAGAGGAAATTAAAATATTTGTAGAAGTTAATCATATACATAGGAAAACCTCTTTGGAATAGGACTGAAGCAGGACTTGTGAACATTTTATCTATGGGCTGACGGATTACCAGCAAAGAAACCTTGTCAATTGAATTGCAATTCCTTGAATAACTAACAGCTGTTTCTCATACAAGAGAGTATAGGGCACCAGCAGCTGGTTCCCCTGCCCCCAGCCTCTGGTCCTTGTCTCTCTTTCCCACATTAATAAAGTATTGTAGGTGAAAAGGGCATTTAGTCCTGTACTGTTCTCACAACAATCCTGTGTAAGATGGAATAGATCTCACTTTGCAAATGAAGAAATGGAGCTTCAGAGAGGCCAAGTAACTCATCCAATGTCACAAAGCTAGAAAGTAGAAAGCAAAACCTCAAATCCTGTCTATAAACCACACCAAATATCCCTGCCTTTCCCTTTATCTCCCCAGTGCATAGCCATTAGCTGAACTATTCCCTCTCTTTCTGTGGAGCTTTGGGGAGGGCATCTTTATGCCCTCCTTGTATGAGCTGTAGTCTTGTTTTATTAGCATCCAAAAACCTTTTCTTATGTCCATCTTAAAGTGCAAAGTTGATGGTGTATGGGAGACTTCTAAGAACAGCCCAAATCCAAGTAACTACTGAGGAAGCAAGGGTCATCTTTGAGCTGGGTGTAAAATGACGATTCAGTGTGAATCCTTTAAAGCAAAGGAGAATCACCAGTGCCTTAGTGGATTTTCCAGATGTCTTTGACTCCCTGGCCTTTCAGGGTTGTAGTTCACATGGGGAGATGAGTTACATGCCCAAGAAACAAGATGGTCTAGCCCTGCTCTTTCCCTCTATTGCAGGTGGGTATGGGAGCACTTGGAAGGTGGTTAGTGCACAGGAACTGAGTTCTTCATTCTATTTGATTAAAATGTAGATTTAGCCACAAGTGGTTAGTGTTAGTGTATCAGCATAGGTCTAGACAACCTGAAATAAATAGGAGTTCAAAAAAAGGAGAGGTCAGTTATGGCTGGCAAGTCAGGGAAGGCTTCCTGTTAGAAGAAGGCCCCAGGGTAGGCCAAGGAATGGGAGAAACCTTAGAGCATGATTTCTCAGGAGCCACTTTGGGGTTTGAGGGGACACCACAGGATTGGAGTATGTGGTTAGACTCTGGGTAGGAGAGTCAGAGGAATGACATTCCTTCCAGATAGGGACTGTAGCCTAAATGGGTGCAGAAGAGTGGAAGGAAACCTCTTGGGGTAGGAAGTGGGGATGAGGTATTCCAAGGAGGCTCAAAATTCAGGATTGGTTCACCTTGGACCAAGCAAGCTTGGGGCTCATGGCTGCTGCTTGAACTGGGCAGTGCCAGGACACTGGTCTGGCTGCTGTACTGTATGTCAAGGTCAAGGTTGAATGAGGCAAACCCCAAAAGAAAAGTCTGTGTCTGTACAATGCTTCAGGTCGTCAAGGGCTCTGCTTGTCTCTCAGCTCCCTCCTCGTCTTGCTTTAGCTTTGTACTGCCAGTCTGCTCCTCCTCTTCAGCACCGACTGTCAAACCTTTCTGGATGTTTCCCAGCACCTCATTCATAGTGTATCCCCAGCAATGTCATTAGACATTTCAGACCGCCCTCCCATCCAGGTCTGTAGCTGTCCAGAGGTGGCAGAACCAGCATGACCATAGGTGCAGAGGAGAGCAGTGACTGGACTCTAGGAAATAGTTAATACTGTGCAGAGAGGCAGCTAGACATGGAGCAAAGAGGGAAGTCTTGGGAGTGAGCAAGATCTGGGTTTGTACCCAGTTCTTCACTTTCTGGCTGTTCATTCATTTGTGAATAATTCATTTGTTGAATAATTCATGAATAATTCATTTGTTGAGTGGATGAATCTGCTTTCCTGTGCTTAGCATCCTAGTAGATGCTGGAATGTCCAGTAGTGCACATGACAGAATTGGTCCCTGCCTTCTTGGAGCCTACAGTCTGTGTGACCTCAAGCAAATTTTTAACCTCTTTGAGCTTTGGTTTCTCATATGAGAATGGAAATGATTGACTTACCTTGCAGGTTTACTCTAAGTATGAAGGCCTTCCCACCTACAGTCAGTGAAACATTCTGCTGAGCTGGAGTCGATGGTATGAGGGGAAACTAGGCCGAAGGGTGGTGGATGTTGAGGAGCGCCCAAATGTCTGTCTGACGGGTGAGCGCATGGTGTTAGGTCCCTCTCTGGGGCATCAGGATAAAGGCATAAGTTCCTGGGGAGAGTATGTGTCATCTCGACAGGACTGGGCTGTGGCCCATGAAAGATGTGAGGATGTGCCCATCTGCACAAGAGGAGGAGGGAGAAGCCTGTGGCAGCTGTGGAACAACCACCAAGGAGCTAAAGCCCTTCTGCTTTCCTTAGGTGGCATCTTCCTTCCGTGAGGCAGTGACCGCCAAGCGGAGAGGATCTTAGGGAATCGGGAGGAGTCAGAGCATCCAGAGGACCAGTATTTATAGGACTATAGAAACCCTTACAAAGCAGGCAGATTTCACAGCTGTGAGCACTATGGTCTGGGTTCCCTTTGCAGAAGAGGGAAGAACTAGGGTAATGTGAGGCCCAATTCTGTTGTACCAAGAACAATATAATAGCTAGCAAATACTTGCATTACAGTGTGACAGGCACTTATCTGAGCACTTATATTAACTCATTTAATCCTCACAAGGATCTTAAGCGCTAGGAGGAGGCAAAAAGAGGCTAAGGGACTCACCGAACCTCACCAGAGCCCAGATTCAACTCCACACAGGCTGGCTCTGGCACAGGAAACAGGTGACAACCCCCTGTCCCCAGAGGAACATGGGTTCTTACCTGAGTCTCAGGACAGGCCTCAAACCGGAACTTGCGCAGGATATGGAGCAGCGTCAGCTTTACTTCCAGCAGCCCCATCCACACTCCGAGACAGCACCGGGGTCCAGCCCCAAATGGTAGGTAAGTGAAGGGCCGCCGCAGCTGACAAGCCTCAGCTGTGAACCTGCAGGTCAGTGGATTGGCGTTATCCCAGAATGCCTGCCTCCTTCCTAATGGCTCTTATATACCTTCATTCTGGCTGAGGGCCTCCATCATGTGAGACCCTGTTCCTATCAAGTAAGTCATAAATCCAGTTGTGGTAAACAAAACACTATTTTCCCGTGAACCCATCACCAAAGTCTCTGTGAGCTAGTGGCTGCTAATCAGTCAGCTCCAGTTCTGTTCCTCTCATCCTGCAAAGCCTACAGGCACTGTTGTATTCAAATGGAATTTCAACAGTGTCAATTCAGTTACTGTTAATGAGCCCATATGCTCACTGTTATCCAGAATCAGCTTCTAAAAGAAACCCAAGCAGCACTTCCAACTCTGAGTGTTTGGCAACCACAGCCCTGGCCTGGACCCATCATTGCAACTTTTCACTAATGGTCTAGAGGATGACAGCATTCATCATTTCCTAAGCAAAGTTTCCCAGCCACCTTGGCCTCCTCACCAGCCCTCCCCTTCATGTCTCTCAGTGCCATGCCTGGCAGCTGTCTCTCCAACCTACACTTAGCTTGCTGGTCCAAACCCTGGAAGCTTGGACCACAGGGGCATTTCTCTGTTTGAATGACCAGAGGCCCTTCCTCAGTATGACTTTATCTGCTAGCAAATAGCAGTATTTGCCTTGTGCACCCTGTGACATCCATCTATTTTACAATGGCCTGCTCACTTCTTATTTCCTCCGGACTTTACTGGGCCCAAGGTACCCTTTGCAACACAATATTAAATACACTTTTTGTTTTCAAAAGTGATGCTTCTGTGTGACTGTAAAGCCTACAGTTGCTGTTTCCATTGCTTGATTTTTTCTTCGAGGTGCTGCTGAGCAGTTGGGATATCATTTATTGAGGTCCCACTCCCCAGGGCGTCCCAGCATCTAGGTTCCAGAGGTGGGTAGTGTTCCATAAGAAATTGGAGCCATTATAGGTGGAAACCTAAGTACTGCCTGGCCAGCCCTCCCTTTGTGGGATCACACCAGAAAGGGAGAATTGATTGATCCTGGTAAGGACGGAGTGTGGATGCCTGCTCTGACTTTTCAAACCAGGGAGCCTAGAAATGAAATTTAGACAATGGACCAAATCCATGTTAGGCCATATCTAGAATGTGTGTGGGAGGGATTTGGGGTGGGGGGAGGGATTGGGGGTGGGGGAAGGTGGGTGAGGAAAGGGGGAATCCAGGTCTACAATTTTAGCATTGCTAGATCTCACTACTTCAGATTCAAGGGGTGGAGAAATGTAGTCGATACTATTGTTTTGGAATAGTCGCCAATTTTAAAATGAGAAATTGTGTTACTTCCAGTGAATGCTTTAAATACAGTCCTGTGTCCTGGTTTGAACAAGTAGAAGACAACCATTTGAATTTACCCTGTCACTTGCAGCAGTACTACTTAAGTGCTAAATTTCTAGGTTTGGTTTGGGTCTTCTTCAAGTAATACAATTATTCCCTTTGGAAATTACGCCTTGCAAACGTTTATCGGAATTGAATTGCTACAATTTCTGACTGTTTAGGGGCGACTTTACAAAGGTGTACCGTCAAAGCGGAAACCCCTTTGCCGCGGATTTCAAGCTAGACACTTCTGTTTGAGCCTCTAGGCAACAATCACCTTGCTAAATCTCAATCCCATTACTCTCATTCCCGGTACTCCTTGGGTACCGAACCCTCCAGGATCCAGCTGAAGACAGGTGGTGCTTACCTCTCAGGGTCGAAGGTCTCAGGGTTCGGCCAGAGCTCAGGGTCATGGTGCAGGGCTCCCACCGCGGTCTCCAGCACAGCACCTGCAGGGATGTGCTGCCCCAGCACCTCACAGTCATGCACTGCCTCCCGCGTGAACCTGTGGGGAGCAACAGGTTACCTGCCGCAGGTGAGACCCAAAGCAGCTGGAGGTAGGTTGTATTGCCAGGGGTGCAGAGCAAAGGAGGTGGAGAGCTTGCAGGCATGCTAGGGTCAACGTGGTCCTTCTCCAAATGCCAGGTTGAAAAGGGTCATGGGGCAAGAGGCCCAGTTCTGAAGCTGCCTTCTCCTTTCCCTTTCTGAGAACGACATATGGCATGAGTCTGAGGGATAAAGTCCAACTCTTCCCAGGGTGACCCAGATGGTGATCAAGCCCCCACCACATTACCATCTATAAGCCCAGGACCTTGCATCTCTAGACTCTTTAGACTTGCTTGGCCTTGGTGAAAATGTATTTCCTTCATCCCATCGTTCATTCATCAAGCATCTAAGTCCCCATTTAGTGTCTTCTGCTGGAGTGCAAAGGTGCTCTGGAAGGGCTTATTTCTGCTGGGGGCTGATTCCCCTGACGTCAGTCTCTTTCATCTTCCCATTCACAGCTAAGCCTCTTCAAGTAGCTTGCCCTGCTTCCTCTCCTCCCATCTGGGGTCCAGCCCTGCGGTGTGCCTCTGTCCGTTCTCTCCCAGGGAAGCTCCTCCTCTGAAGATCCTTGATGAGCACCTCATGGAACATTCATGGGACAATCTTCAGTCTTCATCCTGCTTGGTCCTCCTGTGACATTTGTCTCTTCCTCTTGTACCCTTTCCTTGTTTTGTTTTGTTTACTTTTTGTGGAAATAATTTCAAACACAGAAAACTGCAAGAATAAGAATAGTACATAGAATACCCCTATTTCCTTTATGCAGATTTACCTATTATTAACATTCCCCCTTTTATTTTATCATTTGATCTCTCATAACCCCCCACCTTTCTGCATGCGCGCACGCACGCACACACACACACACACAGTTTCTCTCCTTGGGTTTTTATTGACCTTATTTGCTTTGGTTTTCCTATTACATCTTGGAAACACCTCACTCTCATTGGCAGGCTCTTCTGCATCCACCTTTTAAATTTTGTTTTTCCCTAGGCATTTAATCTATATTCACAGTTTGACTTCTTCCTTTTTCCTGAGGACTCCACTTATATCCTGAGTTTGGACCACTAACTTGAACTACAGATCCCTTTTTCTAACTCCACAGCAGACCTCTCCTTTTGGATGTTTCACAGGCTCCTGAAACTCAACATGAGCAAAAATATAAAGTTGTTATATCCTCCCTCAAACTACCTTTTCATCAACCACCAACCTCCTCATCCTCTGTTTCCCACATGGGCTTGACCAAGCCAGAAATTTGGAAATCATCCTAGACTTTTCTCTTTCCTCTCATCAGATTTTTCACTTGGTCTTATTTATTGTACTGTCCTCCATTTTCACTGCTACCTTCCTAATTCAGGCTGTCATCTTTTCTTGATCTCTTTTCTAATCTAGTCTTCTCACTGCAACCAGAGGTCTCTTTACTGTGTAAATCTTGTCTGCTTCTTCCTATGGAATTGGTGAAGAATGAGAAGCAGGAGCAGGCTGCAGTGGCCAAAAAGGGAGCTCTGTGGCTGGGCTGGACCAAGGGAGGTGTTTTCCCAGGTGCCTACAGCTGTGTAATTGGAAGGTCCAAAGTAGGGATTGGAATCAAAATTAGTGGTTGGTAAAGCATAGCTGAGAGTCAAGTACAATGTGCAAAATGACATCATGACTAGGAGAAGGAAGCAGGAGATCAGAAACAGGAAACCTGGGAGTAGTTTAGGATGTAGAGTTGAGAGGTGGTTTAGAATTGAGGCCATGAGCAGATCAGGGGTGTTTGGGACTGCTTTATTATAGTGCATGTTGTATGCTTGGTCATACTTCATATAGGGCCGTTCTGAGGGGAGATGCCAAAGGGGCTATACCCCAACCTGGCTGCTAAAGCTTCTGTGATTCCCAATCATCTAGTTCCTAAACTTGGGTCTTCTCCCAGAGGCCTGCCTGTGGTGGCTGTTCTTGGTTGTTCCAAGAATTCTAGCTTCCTTATCTATCTCACCGTGATTTCTTACAGTAAACACCCATGACTCAGAAAAATAAGAGCCTCTGTTCTTTGTGATTTGAAAACCCAATACCACTTTCTTGAACCTTACCTTGTTCACTGTGGACCAGCAAAGTAATCTGAGAATTAAGGCCATATAACTCAGATCCTGGGACTGAGAATTGAGACTCTTTTGTCAACCTGACTTAGGTGTCTCTCCTAGAAAATTCTTGTCCAAGAAGATTAGGCTCTAAACCAAGAAATAATTTCAGGAAATTTATACAAGCTAATTTATCTGGGCAAACAGTTTTCCTATCAGGACAGTAGCTTGCTCTCCTGAACAAACAGTTCGTTCATCAGACTAACTTACTTATCAAGACTCCCTTCAAGACCCATGCCCTACTGTATCCACTAATCCCTAAACTGTTATGCCATAAACTTTGCCCAATTTTAATCAGTTCTTTATCATAAAAGTCCCACCTTAAACTGCTTGATTAGCCCAGTCTCCAAACCCTATAAATATCTTTCCCCAGCTTCCCATGTTGAGACACAGTCAAGATGTTGTTCTTCCTTGCTGCAGTAAGTCTAACACACTTAACCTTGCTTGATCAACAGGTTCTGTTGGTGGTGTGTTGGCAGAGTCAGCAGTTGATAACCTATCAAGATAATTCTGAATAGCACTTCTCTTATTTGTTCTAGCAGCCATCCCTCTAACCATGGTTCATCTGTCAATTTGACAACTATGGCTTTTATATTTTTATTTAATCCCTTGTTGAATAGAAAGATTACTCATGCTGGATCCCTATCATATTTCACTTCACCCTTGTGATGGTCAAACCCGCCAAGGGTCTCTACCAACCTTTGTCTCCCCAGCCGATGGGCGATACATTTTTGTTGACCAAACACGTGCACATAAAGCTCCCCATTCCTGGGCACTGCTATCAGCCTGTCCTCACATTTCATCTTCTTTGAAATTCTGTTCCCATGGGTGGAATTTCCTTAGGGAAAGCCTTACCCCCACTTCCTTAGTAGGAACTGGGTCACTGTGCAGCTGCTGCTTTATATAGATGAGGAGGATCTATCTAATGACAGCCATATATTGATGTGGTAGTTGTCTGTATTACTTTATTAATACTGCCAGAAAGTAATATATCAGAAATGGAACAGCTTTTAAAAAAGGGAACTTGATAAGTTACAAGTTTACAGTTCTAAGGCCATAAATATGTCCTAACTAAGGCATCCAGAGAAAGATAAACTTGGCTCAAGGAAGGGTGATCTTGGAAGGTTCATGGCTGGCATCTGCTGGTTTCATTGCTTCCAGCTTCTGATGCCAGTGGTTTTTTTTTTCCAGGTGTCTGTGGGTATTCACTTAGCTCCTCCGGGGCAAAACCCTGGGTTTCATCTCTTAGCTTAACATCTGCTGGGGCCAGAAATTTCTTCTCTTTAGGTTCTGGCTATTTCTGTGAGTCCTTGCTTAGGACCCTGGCTATTTTTGTCTCAATCTCCAAACGTCCACATTGGCTCTGGCTCTCTCCAAAATGTTTCTTCTTTTAAAGGACTCCAGTAAACTAATCAAGCACACCTGAATGGAAGGAGTCACATCTCCATCTAACCAAAAGGCTACACCCACAATTGAGCATGCCACATCTTCCTGGAGATAATGTCATCAAAACATCACTCCCAAACTGGGATCACTACATCTCCATGGAGATGATCTAATCCAGAGGGCTTCCACCCTACAGTATTGAATCCAGATTAAAGGCATGGCTTTTCTGGGTACTCAACACTTTCAAACTGGCACACTATCCCAAATTCTGTGTCCAATTTTTGCACTATTTTTTTAGATTCTGAAGATGTTTACATCCCACACACTGAATATACTCATGTAGAACATGGCATGGGGTATAATAAAGATAAAGATGGTGACTTTCCAACCTTCTTTCTGACTCCAGTATCCCCCACTTCAACAGTGTTGGCCAACAATAAAAACTAAAAAATACCACAACAAAAAACCAAAAATACCCCACAAATCTCCCCACCCACTTCCTAGGCTTCTGGCCATTTCCTCATCCTATGTAGCATGAGGGTTGGTTGGCAATTCTAGTCACAGTCTATGTCAGAGGCTCTCCTTCTCTGAGATATCCTCCCTGGGTAGAAAAGACCTGTTTCCTCGACATTACTTGAACACTCTAGGGGTGTGCACACACACTGCATGCAGGCTCACACCCCTGCTTATTTTTGTACCGGTCCATGATGTAGCGAATCAGAAAGTTCTCGGCATATTACATCCTTAAAAAAGGACATGAGGGCATCTGGGTGTAACAGCCTCAAAATATCTGTCATCTGATAGAATAATTCTGAAATATTTAAATACCAGAATTTGTCCTTGTGAGGCTTTACCTAAAGAGAACTTGGGTTTGAAAAATCTGTTTCTCATTGTCTATGTTGCTATGGATAACTTCTACCAGAGAGGAAAATTTCTGATCTGATTGTTTATCCTACTAAATGGCAATGGCATAATCCCATTTATGGTCTTGTTTATTATAGGACTAGGCTGTGTGTGTGTGTGTATGTGTTTATATACAAGCACAAAATTTCTAGAAGAATACCTAAACTTTTACCATTAGCTCCTCTAGGCAATGGGAGTGGAGAAGAGAGGATAGCAGGGGCTCAGTGGTACCAATTTTTTTCTTTAGACCTTTCTATAGTGTGTAGGCTCTTATTTTTTCAAATAAACATGCTATTTTGGTAATATAAATAATTATCTTAAAAATTAAAAATAATCTGTGCTGACTTTTGCTTCAAGTCACAGGACTTGGCTTCCCTAAATATCTTAGAGGAGATATAATGATTACACTAATTACTAGGAAACCCTGTTTCAGCTCATAAAAAAAATTAAGAGCAACCCGTGGCTCCTTGCAGCATTCATTACTCTCTTTTGAGCCTTTAATATATCAACCAGTAATAGTGAAAGGCCAGACTGTGGGCCCCATTCAGATCCTAAGGTACTAATGTGATTAATGTGTGCTTGGAGCTGGTAGCAAAATGTCAAAACTAAAATCAGGCCAGATAGGTGGGGGGTTATAATGTATGCAATCTTGGTTCTAAGGGACCAAACAAGGGGTACTCTGTATCCCTTCTTATTCATCTTTACTGGAGCAGGTTGGATCTGGAGCAGGACCCCCTAAAAGTGAGAGAACAGTGTCTTCCCTTCTGTATGTGGTTGGGCCTGCTGTCTGGCTAGCTGTATTAAAAGACCAGCAAAAACAGCTGAACTATACTGTATAGAAGCCCACATTAATATTAATAACACTTAAGCATGAATTGTTATGCTTTCTACAAGGGTTATTCTGAGTTTCTCTTATGGATTAGTATCAGTCAATCTTGTGCCAGCACTTGGGAAGAGCCCACACACTTGTGGTGGATTGAATCATACACCCTAACAAAGGATATGTTCTTAATCTTAATCCATGTTCCTGTGGGTATAAATGGGACCTTTTGAAGCTGCTGTTATTAGTTAAGGTATGGTCTCATTTGTGTATGGGATCCTTGAAAATCCTGTTTTGGATGAGGCTCAATAAAATGAAAGTGGGCCTTAATCTGTATTCCTGGAAGCCTTCTAAAGAGAAACCAGATGTTAGAGAAAGCAACGGGAGGAGGCCAAGGATGTTGCCATATGATAGAGGCAGAGATGTAAGTCAGGCAACTCCAGGGATTGTTGCCAGCCATCACTGAAACACTACAAATTCTGAGAGAAAGTGTGGTCTTGTTGATGCCTTGATTTGGGACTTCTGGCCTCTAAAACTGTGCCAGTAAATTCTTGTTTAAATCAACCTGTTTAAATCAACCTGTTGTGTATTATTTGTCAGGGAAGCTCTGTCAAAAAAGAAAATGCTTTTCTGATAAAAGATAAAATAAATAAAATGTTCACTCTCCTTCCATTCACCCCAAATCTAGTGCCTGGACTTAAGTGAATTGTCCTCTTGTCTAGGTGAGAGTAATGATGCCTTGCCCCTCTCATTTCTGTTGTGTGATAAGAGAAATTGGCAGATCTGATATGATCAAGAAAACCTGTGTGCAGAAGTTTGCCCCAAGATCAGCCCTGGAATCTCAGGCCAGTGCTTCTTGAGTTTCACTTTAACTTAGGAAGGTGACTGTCTTTTCACAGATATTACCCCACTGAATCTCACTACAGTTCTGTGGGGTAGATATTGTGTCCTCACCTAACACAAAGGAAATAGAAGTACAGAGCAGAACAAGGCTTACCCAAGATCATCAATAAATTAAGGCCGAGCCAAGATGGTTTTTGGAATTTCAGTCCAAGCTCATACTGTGTTACAGAGCATCAGCACTCTACATGGCTGAAAGGAATTTTAACAAGTTTATCCCAATTCTCAAATTTCTGCCCAGCCCTCAAGTTAGATCACCACATCCTTGTGCCTCAGAGCACTGCCTCCACTGACTTCATTTTATACTTGGCTGGTTATAAAGAGCCAGTAGGAGAATCATCTGTAGCATATTTTTGTGTTGGAGAGACTGTCCACTTTGTTACTTGACATGTCATATAGACAGAGTCTCATGATGAATTCTTGATAGAGTTTTGATCCAGGAAATAATGTGTCTTTTCATCAGTTGGTGCATTCTCCTCCCACTAGCAAAACTCAGCTGGTTTCCCTCTGCTGCCAGGAAGTTTAGCAACAAAACAGTGGCCTGACCAGAGTTATTGGCCATCTCTGGGGCCCAGTAAAGGCTTCTTTCCTTTAAACAACCTCTGTGTAATCATTGAATGTCTTATTTTGAACTTCATTCTAACTTATATATCAGCTGCCCAGAGTCCCCTTGTATGGAAGCTGGCTATCATCATTAAAAGAAAAAAAAAAAAGATTGAATGACAGTTGCCCTGAGGTCCCCAACAAATCAGGGAAGTCCAGTACAGTCAAGTCTTAATGCTGACATCAGGAAAGCGACAAAAAGACCTTCTCCTATTCCAAGACAGAGGTTTCCACAACATCATTGTGCCTGAAGACAATGTGATTTGACTTACATAACTGGACCTTTTCTGTATTCGCTTCTGGCTCTGAACATTTTTTTGCATGGCCAGGCACCGGAAATCGAACCCAGGTCTCCGGCATGGCAAGCGAGAACTCTGCCACCGAGCCACTATGGCCCGCCCTGGCCCTGAACGTTTTGAAAAATATATATTTTTGGTTTAAAATATAATTTTGATATTTTTTAAACCATTCACATGTTCTCCATAAAAATGACAAAAGGTATTATTTTCATTTGGTTTATCTGGTATATTAAGTCATAGAAGTGCTGAGTGGAATATAGGATAGATAGTTAAATGCTTTGTGTTACTTTTGTTTCTAGAACCTAAAATCTGACTCTTTCACTCTCTAGTGGCAGGGATTTTTATCTGTTTTGTATCCAGCTGATTTTCCAGAACTTGGCACGTAGTAGATGCTCAATAAGTAGTTGCTGAATTGAATGAACAAATGAATGACTGAATCAATCAATAAGAGAAATGGAAAAAGCCATCAGGGCTGAGAGGCCAAAGAAATGGGCTTAGGTTGTAAAGGAAAGCCATGTTAAAAAAGACCAGTGATGCTTTGAGAAGGTAATTAACCTATAGGAAAAAAATGGGCCACACGTTTATTGGTGTGATGTCCTGGGAAATACAAAGAAACCCAAGACAGACCTTGCCCTCTGGGGCTTGAATGTGACATATGTGTTAATGCTTAGAGGTGAAGGACTGAGGAGTAGTAGGATCCCAGAGAGGTGTGATGAAGTGTGGGTGGCTGTGGGCATACCTAAAAACCGGTGGGTACATCCTCAAGGTCTCTGCAATCACCATGTCCAGATAGGGCAGGCCTTCCTGAAGGCTGCAGTACTCAGGGGCAGTCTAATAGAGGGGACATGACAAAGAAGAACAGCAGTTTAGACTGATTCTCACAACATTTTGTCTTTTCCATTAACGTTAAAGTTGCTGTCCTGTTCTGAATTTAGCCAACAATTAAATGGGAAGCTTACAAGATGGAAAGTAGTTACAACTCAAATTGCATTAGATTAGGACTCCACATACTCTGTTGTGCTTAAGTTCCATGGTGTTATATATTACTGAAAACGGACAGGCACAGCCTCAGATGTGGGGATCTTTGCATCTAAAATGGAAATATATAGTTATAAAACAACAGCAGCAGTAGTTAGCAATTACTAAGAGTTGATGATTTCATATAGATAGATTACCTCATTTAATCCTTGCAGCTATTCTCCCATTTGTTAGATGAGGAAACTGAGACTCAGAGACGTTGTCACATGGGTAGTAATTGGTACATCATAAATAAAGTTAAAAGACAAATAGTGAATGTGGTAAGTTGAATTGGGCAGCCCCACCTATCTTAAACTGTGTTCCTATGGGTGTGAAATCATCTATAAATAAGACTTTTTTTTATTAATTAAAAAAAATTAACAAAACATTTAGAAATCATTCCATTCTACATATACAATCAGTAATTCTTAATATCACATAGTTGCGTATTCATCATTTCTTAGTACATTTGCATCAATTTAGAAAAAGAAATAAAAAGACAACAGAAAAAGAAATAAAACGATAATATAGAGAAAAAAAAAACTATACCTCACATGCAGCTTCATTCAATGTTTTAACATAATTACATTATAATTAGGTAGTATTGTGCTGTCCATTTCTGAGTTTTTGTATCCAGTCCTGTTGCACAGTCTGTATCCCTTCAGCTCCAATTACCCATTATCTTACCCTATTTCTATCTCCTGATGGTCTCTGTTACCAATGACATATTCCAAGTTTATTCACTAATGTTGGTTCATATCAGTGAGACCATACAGTATTTGTCCTTTAGTTTTTGGCTAGTCTCACTCAGCATAATGTTCTCTAGGTCCATCCATGTTATTACATGCTTCATAAGTTTATTCTTAGAGCTGCGTAATATTCCATCATATGTATATACCACAGTTTGTTTAGCCACTCATCTGTTGATGGACATTTTGGCTGTTTCCATCTCTTTGCAATTGTAAATAATGCTGCTATAAACATTGGTGTGCAAATGTCCGTTTGTGTCTTTGCTCTTAAGTCCTCTGAGTAGATACCTAGCAATGGTATTGCTGGGTCATGTGGCAATTCTATATTCAGCTTTTTGAGGAACCACCAAACTGCCTTCCACAGTGGTTGCACCATTTGACATTCCCACCAACAGTGGATAAGTGTGCCTCTTTCTCCACATCCTCTCCAGCACTTGTCATTTTCTGTTTTGTTGATAATGGCCTTAAACTATCTTAAACTGTGTTCCTAGGGGTGTGAAATCATCTATAAATAAGCCTTTTAAAAAATGTTATTTTTAGTTAAGGTGACATCAATTGAATCAGGATGGATCTTGATCCATAATACTGGAGAAGTTATAAAGAAATGAAACCAGAAGCCAGGACCTGAGAAGGCCACACAGGAAGAAGCTGGAAGTCAGCAGAAAGCAGAACAGACACAAGAGAGAAAAATTGCCATGTGATGGGAGGCGGAGATGCAAGCCATGAAACCCCAAGGATTGTGGCAAGCCAGCACCAGAACATCACAGATTCCCCCAAGAGAACATATAGCCTTGCTGATGCCTTGATTTTGGACTTCCACCTTTCCAAACACTGAGCCAATAAATTTCTGTTGTTAACCCATTGTATGGAATATGTCCTCGCAGCCTGGTGTTTGCAACATCCATAAAAGATTAGTATAATGGTAACAAAAAATATTAAGAGCTACAATAAATCACGAAGAAAAAGACAACTCATTAGAAAAATGGTCAAAGAATATGAACAGGCAAACAACAGAAGAAATACAAGTTGCCATTATGAAAAATGCAAATTAAAGCAATGAGTTAATGAGGTTCCTTTTGTTTTACCTATCAGATTAGCAAAAGTTGAAACGTATAGATTAGATACTAGAGGGTGAGGATAAGGAGAAGCACAGCCCCAGGACTCTGTGCTGAGAGTTATTAGCATCCACTGGCCCCTGTGGCCCTCACTCCACTGCCTAAGAAGGAATGAAGTATTTGATAGTAAGTTTGGGAACAGGGTGTGCACATGCTTTTGGGTAGGATGAATTAAAGTGGGGTTATGGGAAGTTTATTTGCTGCTACTTCAGTTTCCTCGAGGAAGGATTTCCTGCTATACTTCTGGCCTCTTGCCTCACTCCCCAAGGAGGTGGAGTGAATTACTTGGTGGGCAGATGACAGCTTTGGTTTCTTTTTTTTTTTAATTAGGTAATACTAATCCAGCAGGAGTCCCCAAATAGGGCGATTTGTTTTATTTTATTCCCTCCTCTCCCAGAGCAGTAGGAGGCAGCACACTGGGGCCAGCTTGTCTGTTCTGCTGAACCCTCGGGTCTATGGACGGGCTCCATGCAGTCTTGCTCCACCTACAGGGAAGCCATCACAGCCCTGGAGTTGACTGCTCTGGACGAGATCTAAATCAGAGGTTCTCAAAGTGAGCTCCCTGGGTCAGCAGCATTAGCAGTACCTGGGAACCTGTTAGAAATGCAGATTCTTGGGCCCCACCACAGACCCGCTGAATCAGAAACTCTGGGCGTGGGCTGGTGGCAACAGTCAGGGTATTAACAAGCCTTCCAAGTGGAGGTGGAGGTGGGGGGCGATGCTGACCATAGCAAGTGCACAGGCCTCGATGTGAGATGTGCTTAGTTTGCTTGAGGAGGACAATGAGGCCAGTTGGCTGGAGCAGAGCGAACATAGGGAAACTGGCAGGAGATGAGGTTGGGGATCACTTCCATGGAGGCCTGGGGTCCTTGGTACATCTTTTAGCAAATCTATTATGGTATAGTCATTCAATATAATGCAACCATTTAAAAATGTGCATTATACACTGTTGAGCAAAAAAGTCAAGTTGTAGAAAATATGTGTAGTATATTATATATATATTATATATAGTATATATATAAATATGTGTATAAAATATGTATAGTACGTGTCTGTGCATATTTATGAATTTGGAAGGCAAGGCAGATACTTCCACTTCATAATAAGAAATTGTCAGTTGGTTTTTCCAACTTTCTCCCATCACCATTTCCTGGAACTATACCTTCAGAAATTTATCATCTGACCACCTCCCCCCACCCTCCCAGGCCACCAGGACTGACTTCATTAGCATGTGAGCAAGGCAGTCTCACATAGGACCCTGCACTCAGAAGGGCCTCCCACTTCGGGTTTAATGCTCTGTAGTTGTGTTGAAATTCTTAGTAATTTTATCTTTGAATTTGTGTTTTGGAAGTAAAGTTTCATGGAATAATGGAGCATGTTCTGCGGGATTGGGGCCTCAGCTCATGCAGTCCCACCTCCTGCTACCTCTCTAGGTGATCTCTCAGCTACTTGCTCTCTTGCGTTCAGGAAACCTGGGCCCAACCTGGCCTCCCTTGCTCTGTCCCTGCCCCACAATTGCTGCATCTCCCCAGTCCCTGCTGGGGCCTGGACATGGGCACAGAGTGGGTTGGGGTCAGGCGCAACGCGCCCCATAGCATCTCCAGGAGGGGCACAGTAGCACCCATCCCTCACCAGTCTGGCAGCTGATGGTGGGACTGGATGGAGGCTGCATCTGGTGGGGCAAGTCTCAGCCCATCTCTGATCCAGGTACCAAGTGTGTCCACAGAACAGAAGTTTAAAGATCCTCAGGGGTCACAGTTTGCTGTGGGTTAGGGTGTTAGTCTCAACTTCCTTTGACCTACCCTGGATTGGCTCAGTCTGGTGGTTGGCAGGGAGAAAGGGGTGGGGTCCTTGGGCAACTGTGAGGGTGTGCAATTTACTAGCCCATATGTGTCCCTGTGCCAGAGGAAGTGCTCCCTTGGGGGTATCTGACGGGGGGGTGGGGTAGGGGGGGCTCCCTTCCTCTTTCCAAATTTAATGAGTTTAACTTGTGTTCATCTCTTCTGGCCAGCTTGAGGCTCCCCCGCCACACACACCAGTGGCAGGGTAGGGGATGAGTCATGGAATACAAATTTATTTATTTATTGTATGCTATATGGTGGGGATCACATTTCACTCCTTTTCCACTTGACTATCCCATTATTGCAGCTGAAATTTTTTTGGGGTGGGGGCAGGGGGAAAATGCAACAGCCAGGAATTGAACCTGGGTCTCCTGCATGGCGGGTGAGAATTCTACCACTGAACTAACCTTGTACCCCCTCTGATATTTACATTTAAAACTGGGTATTATGATAGAATTCATACTAGTCATTTACACTTTGATTATTATTATTTTTTTTACTTAGAACAATACTAAATAGAAAATAAAAACACCATGACAAGTCAAATGAGACCATGGAGGAAAGAAAGTTTTGAATGTACCTAATGGTACTCTCCCCTGCTTTTTTAATAAGAGGGCCCAATGCATTTTCATTTTGCATTGGGTCCCACAAATTATGATTGGCCACAAGCAGGATCCTTGTGGAAATCTGGATCTGGGGCAGAAGAAAAGAAGTTTTCTTCAGCAGGTGGAAACTGAACACAGGTAACTCATGATCTGTTGGTGGCCATGGTCTGCCTTGTGGATTAATGAGCAGAAAGCTCCAGCTGGCTGTGAGAAAGAAGAAATGAATCAGATATGCAGAGAGATTCAGAAGCAAAGGACAGAAAGAGACAGCTTCCTGGTGCCTGCCCCGTGGAGCTCCATTTCCTGGTTGCTCTCTGCTCCAGATGAGCAGGTCTTTGGGACTCTCAGGACCCTGGCAGCAAGTCCTCATTTTTTTTTTTTTGCCTAAATTAGTGACAGCTGAATTCTTTACCTACATACAACCAGAGGAGTCTTAACAAGATGTAGAAATATAAAAAATAAGAAACAATAATGCATGAAAACGTAGAACTACATCTCAAAAAGAAAAATTTTCCGGATCTGGGAGCAGTGTCCCTAACTGGTAAATATTATTAGTCCCCCAAATAAAATTGTATGGGCTGTGAGCTGTCAGGATTTGTCAAAAATAGACAACTTTTTAAGGTAGGTTGAGAGATTTTTGTATTATAAAACCCAAGTCTTCAGTTATTCTTTCCCTGGATGAGATTCTTCCTGTGCTTCTAAGCTTCTGGCTTAAGTATACAAGAAAATATCATCTTGGTCCAGCAGTTCATGACTGGCTGCTCATTAGAATAAGAGGGCAGTTTTGATATTTAGACACACTTGGGCCCTACCTGCCCAGATATTCTGATTTAATTGGTCTGAGGTGGGGCCTGGGCACCAGTTCTTTTCTTAAAGCTCCCCTGGTGGTTCTAATGTGCAGCCAGGGAGTTGAAAACCACTGTCTTTCAGTCTGAGACCTACCCTAGCATTCTTTCACATGACAGGAGTGATAGATGGGGTGGAGGGAGGCTCATGTATCCAAGTTTTAATCTAACCCAGGCAAGACAAAGCAACTCAAGCCCCTATCTCACAGACCACCCCGCTCGTTGCAGCTTATTTTGCTTATTCTTTCAGTAAAATAGGGTTCAAAGGGGGCCTGAGCAAATTCTGCCAGCAGAGGGCAGCAAGGGAATGGCAAATGATGACTCCCGAGTGAGGCTGGGCTCCTACTCAGAATTTTAGGTTATACGCGAAAGGACCCTAGAAATAATTGAATCCAAATTATTCGTTGTAGAAATGAGAAAAATGAGGCCTAAAGAAGAAAGACTGTGAACCCAAAATCATAGATAGGAATTGGAATAGAAAAGCCAAGTATCCTGTTCATTCACAATCCCTCAGTGAACACCTACCATGTGCTGGGTGCTGGGCTAGATGCTGGGATCCCAAAATGAATGAGTCTCTGCCCCATGGGGAATTAGATTTCCAAGAAAATCTTTACACTTAATGTGTAAAGTGTTATAGAATGGGCTTACGAGGAATGGGAAAACTAGTTGTGTTTAGGAGATCATTCCTTCCTTTATTCATTCACTACATATTGAGCTTGTGCTAGACCAGGTGCTGTGCTAGGCATGGGGGATGCAACTTTAAAATACTGATCCTTTCTGCCTTCTCGGAGCCTATAGTCTATCTCAGGGTGCAAACAAGTTGATGAGGGGTACGAGAGCGGCAAGTACAGGGTGCTATGGCAGAAAAGACGAAGGACATCCATCCTAGGCATTTGGGGTCAGTGAAGTAGCCAGGAAGAAGAGATGTCTGAATGGAGATCTTTATGATGAGTAAGAATTAGCCACTGAAAAATGGGTGGGTTTGTTTTTGTTTGGATCCTGATTCAAACAAAGCAATCCTAAAAAAAGAAAAAAAAGTACGGGTCCATCAGAGATCTTTGAACCCTAAATGGATAATTGATGCTCTTAAGAAATTGTGGCTTTTTTTTTTTTAAGTGTGATAAAGGTATCATGGTCATGTTAGAAAAGAGACCTTATCTTTTAGCGATACCTACTGAGATGTTTACAAAAGAAATAAAATGACATCTGAGATTTCAAAAAAATTCAAGTGGGGGAAGGATAGGAAAATAAATGAAACTAGTGTGGCTAAAACCTGACACTTTATGAAACAGAAAGATGGGTGTACACAGCAGTTCACTCAAATATTCTTTCAATTTGTATGTTTAAAGTTTTCCATAATAAAAAAATAAGACATTAAATAAAAAGAACTAAAAACCAATCATGTATGGAATGGCATATGCGAAGATTCTGAGGTGTGTTTGAAGAGCTGAAAATAGTTCCATCGGGCTGGCAGAGTGGGAGTGGCGCCATTTCGAACTGAACCTTGGAGGACAAATAGCAGTTTCCTAGGTACAGAAGGGTAGAAAGTAACCACATTCAGGGGGAAGCATTTGGGTCACGTAAAAAGGTGTGAGTGAATGCTCTGTGGACAGCTGGGCTGCAGTGGGTGGTATGTGGTGGGTAGGGGGGGCTGTCAAAAACAAAACTGATGGAGTGATGCAAATGTTCTAAAAAATGATCATGGTGATGAATATACAACTATGGGATGATAACGTGAGCCATTGATTGTACACCATGTATGGAGTGTCTATGTATGAAGATGTGTCAGTAAAAATATCAAAAACAAAACTGAAAAGACAGGGTAGTTTCTATGGGCTACTTTCTTTCTTTTTTTTCTTTTTTTTTTTTCCTCTAGATGAAACTAACAAATGCTTTTTTGGGGGGTGGTAGTGGTGGTGATATATTTCATTTTGAATTGAAAAAAAAATAGCGAGAAAGGGAAGCTTAGCCAAGAAAGTGCTTTTTTCTTGGAAGGAAAGGCTGGCCGGCTTGCCCTGAGTGTTTAAAATAGAAGCAGTGTTCCGGGCAGGCGGGCAGGCAGGAGGACGGGCACGCCTGGCTGAGCTTTCTGGCCCAGCCTGCCTGGTGCCGCTGCCGTTGGCATGCTCGGGCCTACCCGTCAATACCGCCAAATGCACTGACCAGAGCCAAGGTGGGTCCACTTGGCCTGGGTTCTCAGGAAAACTCGGGGTGTGGGGGGAGAGGTCTGAGCAGAATATTCTGTTTCAAGCCAGAAAGCACTTTAGATTTCTGTGTTTCCAAAAGATAACCTTAAGATGTGCCCTCCAGTGCCTCCCCCCTGACTCCTGTTGTGGAGGCCAAATTACGCAGAATTAGAATTGGGAGGAATCTTAAAATCGACCTACGCTGCCCCACTCACAGTGAAGATGTGCCTTCAGCCTCTCTCCCTGACTAACCATCAGTCAGGGAGGTCACCAGTCCGGGCCTGGTGAGACAAAGAACAGTGTTTCATTTTGGACCCATCAGCCCTGGCCTGGGCCAGTGGTTGAGGCAACACATTGCCACTAACATGGGATCATGAAGTTGCCTCACCCATGTCACAGGGGAGGGTGAATGCCATAATGAAGGCCAAAGGTCTCTGAAAGCGGTAAAGTCCCGAACAAGTGGGTAGTACTTCTGTTTGAACATATTCAGTGGCTGGGTGCTCATATCCTCATGGAGTATATTAAATGACTCTATAAGGATGTGTAAGAGAGCAAAACAAGGCTGGCATTTAAAATCCTATAGAATTCACTTCTGCTGGAATTTATTTTCTAAAATAAGTAACTGTGTTCTTAGAGATTTGAAAATTAAATTTTAGGAAAAATAGAAAGTAAAAAACAAACTGAATCTTTGCCTCATTGTTTACACTCTCAACAGAGTTTCTTAATTTTCAGGAAGACTTGTTTTCATTTTTGTTTGATTTTCAATGGGCAGTAATTTCCAATTCTATTTCTAAGGTCTTGATCGCTTAGTCTTTCTATCTTATTCTTTACGGTCTGCAAATCGATATTTAATGCAGTAAATAAACCTGATGGTTAAGGGAATTCTATGGAAAAAATATACTGCTATATTCTTTAAACAGGGAATAATATTGCCTTTCCTATAGTCTCACTTTTCTTCCATACGGTTTTTGTGTATCAGAGTCTCTGAAAGCCAGACAGATGCACGTGCAGTCGCTCAGACACCTACACACACCCCACGCTCTGTGTGTGTGCAGATACGAGGGGAGTGCACATGAGAAAAAGGAAATTAGAATATTATTGCTTTTACAAAGATTTTGCCAGGAGATTCAGGGACCTAATAGAAAAATTGACATTTTCCTATTTTTCTAAAGGAAAAAGGAGTGGGGGTGACTCCAATTTTGTTCTTTCAAAGCAGCAGCAACAGCAGCTTCAAGAGAACTCACCCATTCGTCGCTGGACTTGGTATTCTACGAAGTGGGCCAAATGATGCTAGTCTTTACCCTCTAGAAGCAAGGAACTTGAAATCCTTTAGGGCACAGCATTCAAACACAGGGACAGCTTAGGGCAGTGCAGCCTTATGAAGGATAGAGATTTCCATTCACTCTGATTCTCCAGGGAACATAAGACTCTAGCATGAAACCAAACTGTGCAAAGTGCAGTGACCTTAGCTTTTGACCACAAACCTAAAAGAAAAGCTCCCTCCCCCAATCCCACTGCCCTTGGGACCAGTTTTCAAGCCAGCCCTGTGTTTCTCCCTGAGTTCCCCACCAATAGTTCTGTGGTCTCACCAAGCCCGTTCTCTTTTCTAAATTGGGGTGCTGAGGTCCTTTCAGCTCTAAGGTCACAGAGTTCTGTCACCTGGGTTCAGTAGGCTGAATGAGCTGTTTCAGGCTTGGAGTGATCAGCACTGAGGATTTGGTTATGTGTGAAAGTGGGAGAATCTTTCTATCAATATTACAGGCACGCCTACACGCCAATGCCCAGAAAGTCCTATGCACTGATTTAATGAATTTGGCAGATTTAGATGTAGAAAAGCAGCCATACCTTAAAAAAGTAATCAGGGCAGTACACATAGCATCTATTTATATCCACTTGAAAAGCAAAGAGACAGGCCGCATCTTACACAAACACACATTATTTCAAGTGCTCTTTTACTCTGAGGCCAGCCATTAAGGGATTAGGTGAGAAGATGTAATGAAAAAACATAAACCAGCATGTGAGTTGCACACACACTCACACAACACACACACACGTGATTCAGCCCTTAACTACTGATGCCCCTGGGTTGGGCTTTATTGATAGCACTGACCCTCTACATGAAGTCCTGTCTTCAGAGATTTATAATCATAATTATGTTTTACCTCATGTAGTATTTACTGCTAACCAGAGGATTTTTTACCTCCATTATACCATTTGGTCTCCTTCATGCACTGCGAGGTAGGTAGGGAAGCTTTTGTTGTTTATTTTATAGATAAGAAAACAGATTCAGAGAGGTGATGTGGCTTGTTTGGGGTCACAGGGCTAGTAAATGGCAGAGCTAGAACCAGATCGAAGTCGCCCGATTCCAAGCCCTTTCCACTAGGTCATGCTGCCTTCTCTTCTTCCTTCCCCCTTCTTCCCCTCCACCCTTCCTTTCTCCCTTCCTCTACCTTCCCTTCCTTCTCCTCTCCCTCCCTTCCTTCCTTATTTCTTTCCATCCCTCCCTTTGGCACATTATATGGAAGTATAACATGCGTACAGAAAAAAAATGTGTACAGCTCAGTGATTTTTCATAGAGTAAATACGCCCGTGTGTGTGGCTTCAAGCTCAAGAAACAGAACACTCTCAGAACACCAGAGTCCCGCTCTGCCATGGTCCTTGCCACAGCCCCCTTGAGTTTTACCACCATCCTTCCTCCTCACAGATTGCTTCTGCCTTGAGTTTTGGAACTTTACATAAACGGAACATCCAGTATGTAGGCTTTTGCATTGTCTGTTTTGTTTAATATTATGTCTATGAAATTCATCATGTTATTGTGTGGTTGTAGCAGGCTCATTCTCTTTGTGTGATGCTCCATTGTGTGACTAAAGCATGTTTTATTTATCCTTTTCACTATAGATGGACATTTTTTTTTCCCAGTTTGGGGACCATTATGAATAGGGGAATCTGTTCTGAACTTTCTTGAATATTGCTTTTGGAGAATATAAAGTGGAAGTTTCTGCTGGGCATATACTTAGGAGTGGAATTGGGTCATAAGGGATGTGTACGCTCAGGTTTAGGAGATAGAGCAAACAGTTTTACAAAGTAGTTGTACACGCTGCCGAAATGTACTAGCAGTGACTCTGTTGAAAAACAGCTTGTTGACAACCTAATTCCTTCTATTTACTTTAACTTTGGGTCCTCCCAGTCCTTCCCCATCCCTTTCCTCTCCCTGCCCCCTCCAATATTCTGAAATCTAACCATTATCTCTGTCTCAGGAAAAGAAAGAGATATGGTATTATTTTGGGAACTGAGTTATTTATTATTAGAGTGTGTGTGCGTGTGTATGTGTGTGTCTGTGTGTGTGTGTGCAGGAACAAATCAGACATATTTAATTACCTAATTAAAAAAAATTTCCCAATTATCAAACATGAGCACTCATAAGCCTAAGACATTCTAAAATCAGCTAGATTCAAGTCTCTGAATTATCTGCTATTTTGTATTATTTAGGACTCTATTCTTTCCATTAGCATGAATCATTCACAGTTGATTGTATATGATATTTAAAGAATTAAGCCCCTAAGTAAATGCTTGTCAACCCCCCGAGCCCACTTGCTCTGAACTGGGAAGAGGATGGACTGTACTTGATTTGCAGAAAAACTGTTTTTGTTCACTTTTTCGACAGATAGACATTCACTTCCTGGCCTTGGCTTAGTTGAGTGTGTGTACGTGGGGAGGGGAGATCAGATACAGCCACATTTTATACAGAGCTTACAATGTATTTGGAAAATTATTCAAAGATTTACCATGGCACTAGGGAGCCATCGAAGGTTTTTGATGAGTAGAGGTTACATACTGGAAATAGTACTTAGTGTTCTGACAATGCTATGTAGGATGATTGGTGTTGGAGGAGTGAAGAGCCAGGACAAGGAGACAGGAGGCTATTGCACAATTCCCAGCACAAGTGATGAATTCCAATTATATCAAATTTCAGAATGGGAAGAGGGGGTGAACAAGAGAAGCATCGCTGCTCCCTGGAGGGCTTTTAAAATACTGATACCCCAAGATATTTGGATTTAATTGGTTTGAGTTGGGGTGCAGGAATTGGTACTGCTTTAAAAGCTCTCCAGAGGATTCTAATGTTCAGCCTGGATGTAAGAATTACGGTTCTAAAGGAAGTTTTGTCAGGGCACAGTGAGTCCTTGGATATAAGGGATCAGGGAATGAAGAGAGGGAAAATTATTCTAGGTTTCATTTCTGGGTGACTGAAGGAATGATGGAAGCGGAATGAACAAGGGGGGCACCTGTTCTGTGACAAGCACATCTCCTTTGTGGGGCTGTGTTGGAGGCCTCAGCAGGTGACAGTGAAAGCATGTGCCAGGAAGTGGGAAGACGCTGTCCATCTCCGCTGCACAGAGGTGGTGACTGAAAATGACAAGAGCAGATGAGTCCTCTCGGCATGCTGCTGAGAAGAAAAGCAACAAGGCCGGGACTGGACTTGAAGGACTGCCCTGGGAAAGGTGGCAGTGGAACTGGAAAGGAGGGGACCCTGGATGATGTCTCACATCTCACAGGCAAAACGAGGGGATTAAGGACGTGGAAAGACCATTGCATTCCTCAGCTATGGGGTGGGGGGCAGAAGCCCGTCGTGAGGGGTGGTCTAAGCCCGCATCTGTGGGGTTAAAGAAGGAGCAAGTAGGGAGGAGACGGAGCCAGAGGGAGGGAGGTGAGATCGATAACCAACTTCTAGAAGGAGCACTAGAAGAATTTGGGAAAGCAGAGCAAACCAAGGGGGAGAAATGAGGGCACTGTCACGTGTCAGAGGGGCAGCCATGTGGAAAAGGGAAATGATATGCTGCTCCATGGAGGTGCTAAGGGTAGAACCAGGTCCAATGGACGTAAGTCCCCGAGAGATACATTCTGACTCACTATAGAAGGATTTTTAGAGATGAAGAACTTCACAATGGGATGGGCGAGATCAGTGCCTGCTTGAGGTTTTTGAAAGTGCCTGTTGAGCACCTGAGAAGGGGTTGATGCGGGTGACCTCAAAGTGCCCTCTCCCTCAGAGATGGTCTGAAGCATCACGACCATCCTTCTGTCCACCCAGGGACACCCAGGCAACCTTAGCAGATCCTGGGTCACTCTGCCAGGCACAGCAAATGTCACATGAAGGCAGAGAGTGATTAACTTGCTCTAGTCATCCCCCAGGCCCACCCCCCGGCACTTCCCATCCCTCATTTCTGTGTGCCTCTCGTTGATAATTCAGTCTAAAAGTCTGAGCGCAGGTCACTTACTGTTTGGGGAAATGGTAAACAAAGATAAGAGCTTTAAGCACTGGAATTTATTTTTTATCCACTCGGCCTAAAAGCAACTGCATGTTAAATTTAGAAAGTTGGCTTCCAGACCTCCCCCCGCCCCTCCCTGTTTCCTGCCCGCTCTTTACGACCCATGCTCAGAACAGGGTCTCGGCTGAGGGTGGAATATGCAATGTGTTTGTAAAGCCCGGGAGTCTTTCGAGTCTGCCTGCCTGGATGTTTATAAAATGTATCATCTGAGGGCCTGGGAGAAAGGGGCCATTTCCTCCGGTAGCCAGCTCTGCTCACCCTTCCACCAGCAGCCACCTCTACCCAAATATTTACCCAAATGGTCTCCTGGTCCTCCCCGGGCAGGTCTGTGTGCTGCTTCTGCCTTACAATGTCATTAGGTGAGATGGGCCCCAAGGAAACAACGGCATTTTTCAGCAGACCACCTTACAATTTATTTACAAAGATCTCCCTTGCAGCCCAAGAATCTATAATTGAACAGCTCTCTTTTCTGTATAGGTTAAATCCCTCTGCAACCAACTCCAAGAATCTGTAGACAGCCTTTTGTTGGCCTGGAATTCTGTTATATTGAATATTGTTTGAAATAAATGAGCCATTGTCAAGGCTCAGAATTTTCTGGTTAGATAGAGATCTCCACTGTGATGCTATTTAGTATAGCAGGATTTTTTTTTTTTTTTTTTTTTTCAGTTCATCTAAGATTCCCTGTTGCCTGCTCAGTCCACTTTTGCATCTCAGGATAGAGTCGGGGAGGGCTAAATCCAGCTAAAAATGAAAAAAAAGAAAAAGAAAAAAAAGACAAAAACAAACAGTTCCTTTACCCAAGAAGCCTAAATGGTGCCAAGTATCAGATTTTAACAGTTGCCAGAAAGTGAGGTAGGTCGGTAAGGCTGACATAGGGGAAAAGAGAGCTGGGCCAGTGCTCTCAGCAGGCATGCAACAGGGAGATCTGTCACAGAATAAAAAGAAGGGAGCAGAGGAGACTCAGAGGTCGTCTGAGCTTGACACCCCCATTTCATGAATGAGGAAGCACAGTCAAGAGAGGGAAAGTGACTTGCCTAAGTTCTAAGGTGAGGTAGGCAGAGGCAGGATTAGAACTCAGGCCTCTGGACACCGGTCCGGAGCTGCTCTCTTTGTGATGTGAGAGAGGGAAGGTTTTAAAGAAAATGAGTAAAGTAAATCAAGATAACAAATCAAGGGATACCATTGCCAGATGCTGTTTCCTGTGTTCAATTAGTAAGGAATTATGGAATATGCTTCTTGGGTCACCCTGTGAAAGCTAGAGGAAGACAGAGTGCCTGTGGGAGAGCTGGTGTCCATTCCACAGGCAGCAATGCAAACAGCATAAGGAGGCTATTAAGTCAAGTAGGGGGCTTTTATGCTTCTTAACACCCTGTATTTAGTGCCTGGTACCTCCATCCCTCCATCCCCAGGGTAGCGTGAGGACAGCAAATACAATACTGAATACCCAGTTAAATTTGAATTTCATATAAACTATACTTATTTTATTATAAGTATGTCCCAAATATCATATGGGACAAACTTATATTTAAAAAGAAAAAAAAGATATCAGCTGTTGTTTATCTGAAATCCAAATTTAACCAGATGTTCTGTATTTTTATTTGCTAAATCTGGCCACTCTATGGTGGCAGTACTATTCATGCTGAAATCGAAAGAGATGCAATGAAACCCAGAACTTCCTACTTTTGATTCCTTTTTTAATAATTCCACTAAATCAGCTAGGCTTTAAAATATACCTCATCCAACTTAAGGCTAAGTTTTTGAAGTTAACAAATAGCTCAAGGAGCCATTCACCATTTTAAAAGTTTATATAATGAACTCTGAGATTTTGAATTTCATAACTGGTGGGCAGAACTGTAAATGAAAGAGCAGAAACTTGGGATCTGACAGATCTAGCTGGAAGATAGCAGACAAGATATTAAGCCTCACCAAGATGCAGTGTGCTCATCTGTAAAATGGGGAGAAGTTACACCTCAAGGGGTTGTGGTGAGGATTGCTTGTAAAGTGTCATATAAAGGTATTCTTAAAAATCCTTGTTTGTAATTCTGCTTTGGGACATGAGGTCTTTATCTCTAAAGTGCTGTTTAGAACCCTTGGGAGTCCTTGGTAGCTGTAAGCATTGTGTTGTCCTAGGACAGATAGATGGTACCAGTGAAAATTAAGCCCTCACTTCAGTTGGAGGGAGATGGCTGATGAGAAAACCTCACTTTTATCCTCAAGGGAGGGAGGACATTGCTAGAAGAGGATGAACCCTAGACCAGGCTGGGGCTACAGGTCAGTGGCAGCTGGTCCTCTGAGACCTGCCCACTCCTAGGGCAAGGATGAGATCAGGCCACCAAACACAGCTTGGCCGGGGCCCAGGAAGACACCTGACACCGTGGCATCTATGTCACTACTCCCAACCCCAAAACAGCCTCTCCTGGGCCCAGGGTGCGTGGGTAGGGGTAGGGAGAGGGCCCACTGGGAACCCCCTGCCTCGCTCAGTGCACCCCAGTAAGTGAGCATCTGCTCACAGGCCTGAACCTGGTTCCCGCAGGAAGGTGGGAGCAGCAAAGCCAACCTCTTAGTTCCAGTTCAGGTCTGGGGCTTGGGCTGCAGCCTGCAGGGAGGCCAGGAGCTCCCGTACTCACCAGAGTGAGCACAGGGCTCCAAGCCTGCCTCGGGTCAGACCCTGGGCTGCAGCAAGTGGGCCAGTGCTGGAGGGCAGGAGACCTCTCCAATGTATGTGTGGGGAGCACTTCTTCTGACTACCCTCAATAATGAAGACCCCCCTTCTCCATATCTTAGGAGTGGAACCTACTCTGTCAGACCCTCAATTTGTGCTCCACGCTGTCTTGCTCTAACTCTGGACTTCCTTTATACTCTCAGAAAGCAATACCCTTAGCAATCTCTCTACCACACATGTGCAAACCTCTGGGTTTCTGCAGAGTTCATCACTTCTCTGTGCCAAGGTCTGAGCTGAACGTTTCCCCAGGTTATTTCTTTTAATCCTCATTTTGCACATGAGGAAATGAAAGTTTACAGCAGTGAGCTAACATGCCCAAACCACACAGACGGTAAGTAGGAGAGCCGGAGTTCAAACCAGGTCTTTTACACTCCAGAGACATTTCTGGCTTCAGTATTAACTGCGTCCCACATCTTCCACCCAAGGTGATTTTAGCCCTTTTCATTTTTCTGCAGCTGATGGCTTTTAGTGAAAAAGTTTTCTCCAGAATGGCCTCGACAGTGGCAGAACTAAGGAAAAATGAGTTTTGGAGCAATGGCTACCATGAGCTTCCCCATCCTTGTGGGTTCTTATGCACAATAAAACGTTTTCTCCCTTCTCCTTGGAGCTGGAGGAATCGGTTCCCATAAATAAGGATGAGGTTCCCGGGGAGGGGAAGGTTTGTTTTTTTTTTAACTGAATGTGGGGGTTGGAGGGAACTTTATTCAAGAGTAGTCAGCACATGCCTCAGAGCCTTAATAGCTGGCCTCTTCTGTTCCTAGACCTGGAGCTTGCATGGTTGCTCAAAGTAGCTGAAATGTAGAATCCATGCCTCACCCTTTGGTCTAAGGGCTGCAGGCTGGGTCCACAGGGGAAGGGGGCTGCCAAGGCCCAGAAGTCAAGGCAGGCCTCCGTGCTCCAGGGTCTGAGGCGTGTGCTGGCTGGCCTGCAGGTGGTCCCTACCAGCACTCGAAAGTGACCTGGAGGACCCTCCCACTCTAAATACCCTATTGCCTGGAAACACCCGGTGGGGAATGTGGGGGAGAAGATATAGGCTACTCCATGCCATCCTTCTCCTTCCCACCTGTGTCTCCACCAAGCCACTGCAGGGAGAGAAGAGAGGGTGATGGGGAGGCTTCCCTGGAAGTGAGACCCACATTGCGCATCTCTCACAGAATAAGAAGGGTCTTCCCCTTCCCTTTGAGGCCTGGCCTGGCCGCTGAGTGCCCCTGGCCTCCTATCATCTGCTGGGCGGTTGGGGGCCTGTGGAGTCAAGGGCTTTGGTTAGAGCCTTTCCCTTTGGCAGGCAGCCTTTCTTCTGGACAGAGCTGCCCAGAGCTCTCCGGCGCTTCAACCCTGTCCCAACCCAACGTTCTCTTATCTCTTCTGTCGTGCTGTTTTTCTAATGTGGGACAAACTCCCCAAATCTCATGGCCACTTGAGAACAAGTCCCCTACCTCCCCATCAAGAAAAGAGTCCTTGTTTACATTTATGCTTTTTTCCCCCTTTCCCCCTCCCTCCCTCCCTTCCTTCCTTCCTTTTTCTCTTAGAGAAATCAACTCTCCTCCTTTCCAACAAGAATTGCACTTGTCCTACCAGGGTCCCCTCAGCAGCTTATGTGACCCTCTTGGTTTTCACAAACTGCTTCATTCCATGACCCTGGCGATCACTCTCAAAGGCCATTTGTAGCCTAGTGCCTACTGTATACCCGGTGTTGTTCTATGGATGGGATGAGCAGTGCTTGCCTGTGGAGACAGAGGCCCAGCCAATGCCCCAAGCCCCAGCATAGGATGGAGCCCTGCACAGGCATCGTGGGGGCCACAGACCCTACCTGGGGTTGGGAGCAGAAAGACTTCCCAAGGAAGGTGAGGCTTATGCTGAAGCAATTTTCAAAAAAACATTTGTGTTCTTTCACACAGAAACAATAAAAGCACTTAAACAAGGTTTTGGAACAAAATTGGAACGAGTTCCATCACGGGCGCACCATTTATTGCCGTTTTATTGGAGTTCGCATTCTCTGCGGTTCATGCCTGTCTGTCTCACTGCCACCACGTCTCAGCTCATGTATTGTGGCAGTGGCACGTGTTAATTATGGCAATTTGTTTTGGCTGTGCAGCTTAAGGACTCGTTTGTTTCTTTTGTCTTCTGCGTCTGCTGCTCTCTGGGACACGGGTGCCTGGATGGCCTTGATCACAACCTCCCCTGCCTCCTTGCATTTCCCCTCCACCTAGTGAGGCTCGGTGAAGAGATTTAACTTTAAGGCAGGGACCGACGGGGTTCCTCCAGGAACCAGATGAGACTTAGTCATACCAGGGAGCAGGCAGAGACAGAGTGGCCCTGAGGGGTGCAGCAGTCAGCTGGAGGGATTTTTGCAAGATCAGAGGTCCAGGCATATAGGGTCTCAAGCCTGAAAGGATGCAGGGGTGTGAGAGTAGAGGTCAAGCCCACAGGTGGGGCAGATCAGGTTGGGGGAGGGATTCTGGGGACGGAGGGAAGTGCCAGTACCTGGGTGTACAGAAAAGCCCCAGGGGAGCCTGATGGGCAGACATGGCAGAGCAGGGCTGAGGATGCATGTCCCCAGCCCTGTGTCACGTTGACCCTAGGGTGTGGGCAGACGGCTCTGCCTGGGGCCAGGAGCCTTGCAGCCCTGCAGGAACCAAGCTGTTGGGATGACTTCCCAGCAGAGATAAGGAGGCTGGTCCCCTGGAGGATGGAGAGTTATGTACCACCAGACAGGAAACAAGTCAGGGAGGCTGGAAGCAGCACCTCAAACTTCACACCATCCAGGCTGGTGCGACCACCAGGAGACATGGACTGCTGGAGGTTTCCACAGCAGCGAGTATGAGTTTATTAAAGAGGAATGTGGTGGTGGAACAAAGGGGACCCTCATGCCCCCCAGACACCAGCTGCTGCCTGCCAGCCCCATTCACCCTGGCAGATGGTCTCTGTGGCTCCCTTAGAACAAGGCTCTGAGTGAAGGGCAGGGAAGAAGCTGAAGGATGGGGAGACGGGAATGCAACATGGGGACCAGAGAGAGGAAACCTGGCCTGGGGTGAGGGGCAGGGAGTGGGAGCTAGGACGTTATTTATAAGAAGGGAAAGCTCTGAGGCTAGACTGATATTTAGTGACCTTGTCTTTTGTGCCAGGTACAGGATGAACTTCATTTGTATAATTTCATTGAATTTTTATTTTACAGATGAGAGCACTGAGGCTCAAAGAGGTTTGTGTGTAAGTCAGTAGCAGATAAATGGCAGAGTCTGGGATAAATAGGGGGCTCACGGTGCTGAGGGAATGAAAATCCAAGTCTGTCTGATTCCAAAGCCTGTGACAGCGACAACAAAAGATGAACAGGGAAGGAATAATTTTCTCTTCCTTATTCAAGCAGGATGTGCAAGGATGCACTCAGCACTCTGATTGCTACATTAGCACAGCACAGGAGTGGCCGAGGGAACAATCAGACAGCAGATGCTTCATAAGGCGGAACTGAAACCAGGAGCACATAAATGGGCACTGCTTGGGTCCAGGGAATTCAGGAGCAGGGGGGACCTGGAGGGGTGGGGTGGGGGTTGGTTGGAGAGGATGAGGCTCTGGGTGCCTGGATTGTTCATAAACCCAGGCCAGCAAGATGTGTGCAGTGAATGTGAGGTTGCAGCTCTGCTGACCTGGGAGAATTGGTTGCTCCTATCACTGCCTTTCCTCTCTACCTGGCATAGGGCATGGCATGGCCTGTTTTGGCTGGTGGGAACTAATCTCTGCACAACAACTCAGGAAGGCAGAGGGAGGGAGAGAAAGCCACCTGAGAATTCTCTGGCACTTGCTCACAATACATCCAGGTAGGAGTGTTCCACCCGTCTTGTTTCCTTAGCCTTGGACTTGTAACCATTCCTGAGCCTCCGAGATGTTCTCCGGTGCCAGGCCTGTAACAGCAGTGACTACCCCTCGCCCTATTGTCTTTGCATCTGATTTTGAAGTGGTAACTCCCCTGGCCTAGGTTGGGTACCTTGCTTCTCTCTCTGACCCCTAGCTAGTATGGCTTCTTGGTAAATGCCAATCACCCAGAGACTGTCCCATGCACATAAGGGCCTCTCCTGAGGGTCAGGACAAGACCTGATTAATACACTTGGGAAATTTAAAGGAGAGAGCATGGTGCCCAGCTGTTCTTAATTTCTGCTACAGACAGGGCCGGACAAAATGGGCTTAACCTAGAGCAGGAGGAGGGACACTGGCAAGGTCTTCTAAAGGTTTCTTAATGTCACAGTGTGCCCTCTGTTTCCCTAGAGAGCGTTGTGAGCTCTCCTGCTGGGTGGGCTTTGGCGGGTGCCCTGCCCAGGTACAGACAGCTGGGCAAGCCCACCTCTCCCCACCACAAGCCAGCCCAAATTCACAAAGGGCCCACACCCAGCCACCCTGAGCAACAGCTGGGGTGGTGTCAGTGCCCTGCTCCTGCCGGCACAGGACACCTGTTACATTTCATCTCAGTCATTGAAGATTTTCCCAGGTTAGTGAACTGGGGTCTGGAGTGGAATGGCAGTGCCACTGGGGCCCACGGCTTTGCAGACCATTCCTAAGTACGCACAGGACATAGGCTAGGAATAAACACAGCCTGCACTCGGGGTGCAGAGATACTTCAGAGGGTTCCAGCATCTGGGGCAAGAAGAAGTCGCCTACGCAGCAACGTGGGGAGGTTGGAGAGAACAGATTGGAAGGAGCAGAGAGGAACAGCCTGGGGAGTCCTGGGGCACAACCAAGGTACAAGTCAAAAGGCAGAATGAAGGAGGTTGGGATTGATCAAAGATTCAAGGTGAAGACACAAGGTGATGATGGGATCAGGGAGCTTAGTTGCATAGCTCAGACCAGCGTGGCAAACTCAGATGCAGAAGGGGTCAGGAAGGTGCCAGAACCAGGTGAGCCTGTGGGTCAGAAAGGTGCGAGGGCCGAAGAACAACCGCCTCCCAGCCTTTGTGAGGGAATGGCAGTGCCTGGGCCAGCTGGAGGGTCAGGCTCTGGCTCTGTTGCCAGTGGGAATGTGGGCTTAGGGTGGCCTGAGTTTCCATTTTTCCAAGAAAAGTTGGATTTATATGGAATTCCCCCGATTTTTAAATATTGACAATTCAAATTAAAAAAAACAGAAACCCCATTGCAGCTGCACACGGCTTGTGGGCTGTCTCTTTCTGACCTCTGTTCCTTGACGTCCTGCCCAGACAGGTTTCTTTGGGCTGGACAGCCCCCTGTGAGATTATTTTGATGTCTGGTCATTTGGGCCTAAGCCATAGCATGCTGTGATTTTTCTAATGCTCTAGGAAAAGGGGGTCCTTTCCCAAAAACGAATACTAATGGCAGGTAGATTTGGAGTTCTAGTTTGGGACTTGAATTTTGTAAAACTGGTTATTCTGCCTGTTGAAAAACCGTGATTCCTTTAGGGCTGTGCCACTGCCCTCTAAACTCCGGAAGGCCCCATGACCCCCAAAGTCTTTATAGAAAGGAAAATGTGGCATGGTCAACCTTCTCTGATCTTTGGGACCCCAAAATTGCTTAGTTTCTTAATGTATGATTATTATTATTATTATTTAACATGGGCAGGCACCAGGAATCGAACCCGGGTCCTCTGGCATGGCAGGCAAGTATTGCTGCCTGCTGAGCCACTGTGGCCCGCCCTGTATTATTTTTTAAAGGTTATAAATAGGGGCAACCATCCTATGGATTGAATGTGAAAATGTTCTGGAACTAATTTCAGAAAGTTCTTAGTACCCCTGTGTATCACCTCTCTTTCTGATGAGTGGTCTCAGTGGAAGGGTCCTACGCTAATAGAACATGTAGTTCATAATCAGATGACTGCTTTAGGCTCAGGAGCACTGAAAACCAATTTGTCGGGGAGTGAAGCGGGGAAGAAGGACGAGAGTAAACACACAGTGAAGAGAGGGTCTTCAGTCTTGATTGCTCCTCTAGCAATAATGGCCAGCAGACTTGAAAAGAGTGGGACACAGGTTAAAAAAAAAAGAAAAAACCACATGCAGTCTCTGCCCTGGGTGAGCAGAATTGTCGGCCAGTCTCAGCCAGAGCACGTCGTTTCCTGTGGCCTGACCCATTCCGGCCTCTTATTCACTGCACGTGGATCTGGAACACCAGTCTTGGTGGGGAAGTGGAAGTGAGACCCGATTTCTGTGCTTCCCCTGGCCTCTGTGCTTTGGAGTGAAAAGGGCAAGGGAAGAGCAGTTTCCTCTTGCGTTTTGATTCAGAGGATCCCAACCTGGCTACACCCCAGCTTCCCTGGAGGGAGCTCGTAAATATTCCAAGGCTCAGCCACACCCCAGACCAATTACATTGGATTTCATGGAGAACCCCAGGCATCAGTACTTTTTAAAAACTGCTCAGTATGATTCCAGGGTGCGGCCAAGGTTGAGAACCTCCGTGAGAGACACAGGCTGAGCGCTGGTTTAAAGCTGTGCTTTACGTTCCCATGGCATTCATCTCAAGCTCAGCACTTCCAGAACCTCATACAAAGTCTAGCTCTGTACTGGCAGCCTGGGGAATTCCTCCAGGGTCTGCCTCCTGCTTTCTACTTCAAACTCCCACCCTTGAGACCCCCATGAGATCGTGGTTAAAAGCACACGAAAGTCAGACTGCCCATGCTTGAGTTTGTGTTTTACTGTTTACCAGCTGGGTAACTTTCATCAATTTACTTAACTTGACCAGCCTCGGTTTCCCACCCAGTAAAATAGGGATAATATTTAGTACTCCTTCCTAAAGTTGTAGTCAGGAAAAAACATGGTTCATGGACGGCAATTAGCCTGACATGTGCAAAATACTCAGTACGTGCTCACTGCTGGCTGCTATTGCAGAATTTATATGGCCTGCTTTGGTCTGCCCTGTTGGCTGTCTTCTCTGGTCAGCCTGTCCGATTGACCACTTCTCTGGTAGCCCTGACCCACACTTTGATCTGGCTTTTCCCCGAAGATGCTCACAGAATGTCCACTTAGCATTGCCCATCACACCTGGAGACCAAGCCCTGCCCTGAGTCCAGGCTGGGAACAGACTCCTGCATACTGTCCCCACCTCGGGGCTCACTTCCAGGACCCCTGACCGTCTAGCACATGATGGGGAAGGAGGTGTCACAGGACCAGAGGAAGTGAGAGCATAGTCTCTAAGAGTGGTCCGTCTATCCATAAACAGATGTAAAATCACAACAACACTAAAGAAGAAAAGGTTTGAGTAGGGCAAAATAGGAAATTTGTCACTGAACTCCAACTTTTTTTTTTTGAGCAAATAAAAGGACGTACCTTTCTTATCCAGTGTATTTTAAGTATGCAGGGTTTATTACTCTGCAAAGTTACAATAACTGAGATAAATTTGTGGATGATAATGTCTGGGGTCACCCTGGCCTTTGGAAACAAATATCATGAAAGCAGCTACCATGTCCCTCTAGAGGATGGCACCCCCAGAATGGCTGGCAGACACCCCATGGAAGATTCACTGAGAAAACCTGTCGATGTACCAAAGCAGTGACAGAGGTGGGGAGAGGGGGAGGCAATAAGGTGCTAAAGGTCAAAGGATAAGTATCAAGATGAATTAGGTTTAAACGGTGATATAAATCGAGTGCCATACGCAACGATATAATCAGAAATGACAAAAATCTTAGACATTTTAGAAGACTGTGAAATGCAGCAAAGTAGTACAATTATATGGTATAATTAAGTAAAATAAAACAAAAAGATAAGGATCTCAGAATGTGCATCACAACGTGGAGACCAGGAAAATGGATATTGGAGAAAAATAGTGAAAGAATGAAGCCCAAACCTCAGGCTTGGGAGTCAGGAAACCAAAGTTTTGTTCCCAGTTTGTCCACAAATTAGCAAAATGGTCTGGGAAAGTTTCTTAACTGATCTGAATATGTTTCCTCATCTGAAAAGCAGATTTTTAAAATCTTCTCATTTGGTTTCCTGAACTGTGTCCTTCTAACCAAGTATTTTTTCAAACTGTACGTTTTCATCTTTTAGAGAATCATGAATTCAATTCAGGGGCTTAAGACCAATATGTTTTAAAAACTGAAATAGAGTAGAATGAACATGAACATAGAGCATATCACACACAGATGGTCTCATATTGTTTCATAAATTTTTGTTTCAGTATATTATGTATGCATATCTTAGGGTGAATTATAAAATATATTTCTTAGACTGAATTATGATAAAAAATTTGAAAAAAGCAACTCTAATACAACCAATACACCCAGTGCTGCTAGGAAAGTCCCCAAGTTGCTGCGTGCCTCAGTTTCCTCCTTTGCCCTGGCATCTCTACAGTCCAATCTGTTAGCATTCCGAGGAGCCCCAGCCCCCACAGCCACATAAAGATGCCAAGGCCCTCTTTACACCAACCCCCCTCTGCCCTGGCAACAAAGAGCCAGGGGTTAAGCTGCTTATGAAGTAAATGTCGAGTTGCCGGGTTTACCAAATAAAAATGTAGGCACCCAGTTAAATTTGAATCCCAGAGAAACAACAAATAATTTTCTAGTACAAGTAGGTCCCAAATATTGTATAAGACAAATTATTCTTTGTTTCTCTGAAATCTGAATTTAACCAAGCACCTGTACTTTATCTGGTAACCCTAAGTATGCATTCAACGAGTTACAAATAGGAGGGAAAGTTTCAAAAGATTAAGACTTCTAAATGCCCCAAACTACAAAACTTTGTGCTATTATATGATCATAAATTAACAGCTGTATTGCATTATGCAAATTTATGTTAAGTTATTCACTATCTGTCATCACTCTCCAATAAAAATTGTATATATGACATTTAGAAAAAATGGCATCTTCTGATAATAGTTTTGCTCTGCATTTTGGTGGTTCTGATTATCTTTGGCTTGCCTTAATGCTGCAGCCACAAATGCGCAGAGCAGGGTCTTTGTGAGTGATTCATTGAATTACTTATGGTCTGTTGCAAGAACAACCCCTGTGAGTGGTCAGTGCTTATCATTCCTCCATTTTAATGCTTTTCAGGAGAAATACAGCTTGGCATTGAATCAACAAGAGAGACCATCCCTGTCTTTCAGCTAAAGGCTGGCAACCTCCTACAAATAAACACTGTGCAATATGAAGGTTAGCTTGACTGGACAAGCAAGAATAGAAATGCTTTGATTTTTAAACTCAGTGCCTTTACATTTCTTGATGATTAGACACAAAAGGAAAAAAGCAGTTTCTGCTATTACCTTGCTGTAGCTTAGCTAATGTCCACCAGTTGGGAATTTAATATGGAGAGCATTATTAGATATGCCTTATCTTCAGCCTGATTTGCTTAATATTTAACTGATGACTGTTATTCTCTTGGAAGCTATTGACACTCCACCAGTTATTTTTGTTTTAGCCATGTTAAAACAAAATATATTTTTTTAATTGGGGAATACTGCTTGTGGAAGAAATGCCTGTGTCTATTCTGGAAGGGAAGGGCAAAAATCTTGCTAGGGGCACATTATATCCCCAAAACTGGTGCAGAGAGCAGCAGCTTACAGGAGGACGGGAGCCAGATGACCTTGAGGAACCTTTGAAGAATGACAGGCCAGGCTGGGAAAACAGACTATTTGTGACAGAAATTACAGGGAGTAAGTAAGGCAGGTGAGGCCTCCAAAAGTTAAAGGAGGAAGGACTCTTTGATCATCTAGAACAGAAAACAGAGAGGCTGAGGAAGGAGTCAAGGTGCATCAGGAGGCCGCACTGTGCTTGCTTCCGAACAACAAATGCAAGACTGGACGAGGAGAGGAAGGGATACGAGGTTCGGTTCTTTTAGAGAAGGTGACGGGTTCTTAAAACACACAGAGAAGAGAGCATGGGCTTAGGAATCAGGAAAAACCACACCAAAAAACAAACAACAAAAAATAGTGTGATCTTGCACAGTCTCCTGACTTCCTTTGCCTCAGTTTCCTTGCTGAGGGATAATAAAGGGATTCGATTAAATGATCTCTAATTTCCTTCCAACTTTAGTTTTCATTTACTCATTTTTTCACCTAGCATTGTGTACCTGCTATGTGATGGCAAAGACTATACAGACCCTACATTCATGGTGTCAATAGCCAAGCCTGGCTAGAGGTCAAAGAGCAGAAGCACGCCATTCTCTTGAGGAGAAGGGGGAGAGATGGAAATATCGGTAGAATTTTTTTTATTTTTGCGTGGGCAGGCACTGGGAATCGAACCTGGGTCTCCGGCATTGCAGGCAAGAACTCTGCCTGCTGAGCCACCATGGCCCGCCCCAATAGGATTTTATTTTAAGACACCCAAGGGCAGGCAAGGAGTATGTAAATTTGTCAAATGCTAAGTAGGAAGAAACAGTTTACTTCTTGACCAGACTTTTTGAAAACAACTAAGGAAACTAAATTCCAAGGGAGGGAAATCTTTTGCCTTCCACCAGAGAGGGAGGGATTTACGGCCCACTGGTCCTCCCAGCTGAGGAGGGAGAGGCCTCTAATGACCTGATCTGGACAAACTGGAAGGTGCTGATTTCTGGATATTTATACCTAAGATGGAGCAGAGGACCAATTGGGATGGACTGAACCTGTGAACGATTTCCTACTACAGTTGATTCAATGGAAATGAATGAAATAATCAGAAGAAACCTGGATTGCATCTCTAAATGCTTTGAAATTTGACGTAGGAAATAAGATTTGGGGGCATGGGTGATGTTTTCTTCCCTTTTCCCAGCTGTAGACCATAACTTTAGAATAGAAAAGAAAGTATAGGAATTTAGCAGGATACTATTTAGATGCCAGCAATTTGTTTTGCTAACTTATGTTCTGAATCACCTGAAATCTCACAGAGCCCAAGAGAGAGACGTTTGATAGGACACCCACAGACCTTATTAAGTGGGCTTTAAGCTACATTTTAAAGGAGAAGGAGCAAAATGCTACCAGAACAGTGATAAATGACAGGTTTGGCATATGAATTATTCCTGAGGGAAGAAATTGTCTGTTTGAAACCCAAGAGACAAAGCAAATATAGAGAAATTCCTGATGTGGTAAATTTTGCACAGAAAAAAACAACTTCACATGGAAATATCAATAGAATTTTATTTTAAGACACCCAAGGGCAGGCAAGGAGTATGTAGATTTGTCAAATGTTAAGAAGAAACAGTACACTTCTTGGCTTAGAGTTTCTTCCCTTTTTTTCTTTTGCTATGTATTTTTATGTCGTTTATTGGTTCTTGAAGTAATTTCTTTTTTCTTTTTATGGTAAAGACTGATATATCTTGACTTACTAGGATTTCATAGTTGTTTAAAGGTGAAGATTCATGTTAAAAATGCCATTGTTCAGATAATATCCTTATGTATTTGGTGGCAGCAGACAGGGAAGGGACATGCCAGGAAAGAGGAGAAACCTATTTTGGGGACTTCCCAACACTCTAACAGAGACACGACTATCACAGTGGTAAGAGAACAGAGGCCCCATCTGCTCTCATACAACAATTCGCCACAGACCTAGAGCCATTCCCAAGATAGCACCAAGGACTTAGGAGCCAGAGAATCTGAGTTCAAGTCCCAACTCTGCCTCCACCTTGAGCTCGTCACTTAATCTCTGTTTTAATTTCCTAATTTTTAAAATGGGGATAATGTAGGATTGGTTGTTAGAATCTGGCCCAGCACCAGGCATGGAACAAAGTGCTCAATAAATGCTCATCCTTGTGATGTTTCTCATTATTCTTATCAATCTTATTCGATATTGAATACTTGATGCCAAAGTTGCAAATGAAAGGATCACTCTTCAATGAGAACAGGTTGGAAAAGAGATGCTGCTGTAGCAGGCCCTAACATAACCAACATAGAGCCCCAGAGAGCTACAACTGGCCACAGGCCACAGGCTTAGACCCTGGAAGATGGACAATACCCTTGAAATTGCACAAGTGATTCTTGGGGAACTCAAGCCCAGAAACAAAACCTGCCAAATGGTACATGTGTTGGGGAACTTGAGACACTTCCATTAGATGCTTCTAATTCTAATTTACATAATTTTCTTGGTTAACAGGGCCTGTTTCTTTAGCGAGTTAGGGCAGATTTATTTAATGCATAAAAATGATCTTGAATAATCTCGGGGCGCTATAAATGTTTACTGTTAACAATGATGGCGGTGATCATCATTGTTAGCATCTTCCAGATCTACAAATTTCCAGTTTGCAGCCAGGCTGGGGAATTATTAAATGAGCTTTTCAGAGAAAGATGAAATGATGAGAGAGAGGGCTCAACTAACCCCTGGGTGGCCAGAAACACTTGCCCTTAATTCTGAGATAATGTGTGGGCCTGTGACAGAACCTCCCTGAGCTTGGAGATATCAAAGGTAAGTTGGAAAAATAGCTTCTCAGTTAACTGGAGGTGGGGAACAGACCAGATGACATTTCTGATTTGGAATCCTCCTGGTCTAAGGACAATAATTTTATGAGACACTTTCAAACAGGCTCCCCTGCTGAATGTTAACAGAGCAATCACCTGGTGGTTCTCACCAGGGATTTGCTTTTTGGCTTTTTGGGATAGGGGCTGTGGTGGTTTGAAGCTGTGTGTACCCTAGAAAAACATGTTTTTAAATCAAATCCATTCCTGTGGGTGTAAACTCATTGTAACTAGAACTTTTTTGTGTGTGTGTTTTAACATAATTGTATTACAGTTAAGTAGTATTGTGCTAAGTAGAACTTTTGATGAGGCTACTTTAAAGTGTGACCCACCTCATTCAAGATGGGACTTAATCCTATTACTGGAGTCCTTTATAAATAGAATGGAGAGAGAGAGAGAGAGAGAGGAAGCCATGGAAGCCAGAAGCTGAAGGCAATGAAGCCCAGAAGAGAAGGGAGAGGGAGAAACCCGAAAATGCTGCCATGTGCCTTGCGATGTGACAGAGGAGCCAAAAGTCACTGATGGTCTTCAGAAAGAAAGCATCACCTTGATGATGCCTTGATTTGGATATTTTTTTGTCCTCAAAATTGTAAGATAATAAATTCCCATTATTCAAGTCAAACCATTACATGGTATCGGCTTTAAGCAGCCTAGGAAACTAAAACGGGCTAAATCCGAACCACAGCATAATCACAGAAAACCCACTATTTCCAGGTAATCTGATGAGTGACTCTTCTAAAAGGCACAAAATGGCACCAGTACTTTATACAGAGTATGTATAAAGTTAATCATGCCATTAATAATGTATCCTAAGGTCACAATTAAGGCTAAGTTTGCACATATGCTTCATGTGATTGTGGCAACGGTTCTTCACACTGGCTGCATCTGAGAATCATTTGGGGGCAGGGCTTTAAAAAATGTGATGCCCAGGCCTTACCTAGGCCAAGTAAATCTGAAGCTCTGGGGGTTCATATTCAAGCACCTGTAATTTTTTTCAAGTTCTTGAGGGTATGGGGATATCTGGGCTTTTCTTGGAGCTTGATTTGCATGTGGACCTGGGATGACTGTGGGTGTAGATACTTGAGAAGGTATATAATGCTGTTTGGAACTGCTACAGTCTCTGGTCATCTGGCGTCAGATTCTACCTAGAGGTAGCAGATTCACAGATCTTGGTGACAGATAGATCAGAGTTGACCTTGGTTACAGAGTAGAACCCAGAGTTGATCTTGGTTCAAACAGGCCTTGGCTCACTTCAGAGAATGTAGGGAGTTGGTGAGGGAAGGCAGTCCTGCTCTGCACAGAACGGAAGGTAGCATCTGCATCCAGTGGAGATACCTGGGAAGAACCAGGTAAAAAGAGCCTTATTCCCGAAGGGCAGAGAACACTTGTGCAGTCTCAGGATGTAGGGCTGTGCCTGGCTCCCAACCTTTTCCCAAGGAGTTTTCTAAACTGAGATGAAAACGGCATTCAGCAGCAGCTCACAGCCAGCGAGAGCATCAAACTGGCCTCCAACAGAGAACTGGGCGAGAGAGGAGAGTGCTTGTTCTTCTCCGTGGCATCGGTGATGAGCAGGGAGGAGGGTCAGGCAGGCAATTAGGTAGCAAGACAAGTAAATGTCTCAGATGCATGTTTAATGTTCTTTAACAAAGGACACAATGAAAATGAACCACAAGAAAATGCACCCAGTGAGAAATTCCAGGGGTGTGGAATATAAAGAGGCAGCCTGGAATGGAATGGCTGGAGTAGACTTTTTTATAATGGACTAAGAAAAGATCAACCTCACAATTGAAAGTGAGAAAAGCACCAAGAAGGTTGTCTGGGCTATGATGTCTCTTTTTCAGGGACTTTCCTGCCCATGTGGGACAGGGGTTCAGAGACTTAAGGTCATTGGGGAGAGATTAGCCATGTAATCTTCATTTTGTATTCTATGGGTGATGAAGAAAGAGACTTCATAAACTCAGAGAAGGGACCATGAACAAGTCATGGAATCAGGAAACTGCGGCACAGAGAGGGGGTTGATAGTAGCTGACACATATATAATACTAGCGCTGTTCCAAGCATTGTACATGTATTAACTCACTGTTATGGATTAAATTGTGTCTCTCAAAAAGACATGTCCAAGTTCTGACCTCAGGCTTGTGAATGTGATCCTATTAGGAAATAGGATCTTTGAAGATACTATCATTAAGATGAGGCCAAACTGGAGTAGGGTGGGCCCTAAACCAATATGATTGCTGTGCTTATAAGAAGGAAAAAGCCGGAGAAAAGACAGCCATGTCATAGAGACAGAGATTGAGTTAGCCCACAGGCCAAAGGATGGCATGGATGGCCAGCAAGCCAGAATCCTACAGACCTCAGAGGAAGCATGCCTGCCAACACCTTCACTTTGGACTTCCAGCCTCCAGTATACTGAGACAATAGTTTACTGTTGTTTTAAGCCACCAGTTTGTGGTACTTTGTTACGGCAGCCCCAGGAAACTAAGATAGTCACATAATCCTCACAACCACCTTTATGAGGTATGTACTATGACTATCCCCATTTTACAGAGAGAGAAACTAAGGGACAAAGAGATGATGGCAGCCATCCATGTCACACTCCTGGAGCCCTGTTGGCCAGCTGGCACTAGCACCTGTGTCTTAGGGCCCCCTCTCGGGCTCTTTCCAGCCTTCCCTCTAAGGAGGAAGTGCGCCTTAAGTAGAAAGATGTTTCAGTTTTGTCCGGGTGTGATTGGGAGCCCCTCCCTCAGCATGAGCTTCTTGAAGGTTTTGTGTCCCATACTCTGGGACCAGCTCGATTATTCCAGTGGGAGGCAATGCCTGTCCCTGGGGCAGGGGCGAGAACTGCCCTTAAGAAGTAGAATACTAACCATGGTGAAGTAATTGGAGGCCAGGGTACCCAGATATGCCATTTTCATGTAAAAGTTTGCTCTTTTTAAAATAAACTCCCTCCCCCTGGACCTCTCTCTCCTTCCCAGCTACTTGAACTAGTTTCTCAAGTTGAAATTCTTGCCTATAGCTAAAGAGGTAAGGATTTTATCCTCTTTTTTCCAGTTTTAAATTACTAATTAAAATGTCTTAGAGACTAAACCCATTGCAAAAAGAGCTTTCTAAAGCTTCTTGTTCATCACCAGAGGGAAGTTGATTCTCTTCTTAGCTTTATAATATGGATTCTTTTCACAGGGTGTCTGTTTTATGCTCCCTACAGCTCTGGCCCCAGTTTGGTCCCAGCAGGAGGAGGCCAGTAGAGTTTAATTACATTCCTCCTATAGGGAACATTCAAGGAATGAGGCTTTGAAAAACAACTTGTGCTACCAAAAGAAAAAAAAAAAAGTCAAATTAAGCAAGTGAAAAACAGGCATTGCCTTTTGTGTCCTAGAGACCCAATCTAAATATTTAATTTTTAAAGACATAATTCTAAGCACTTAACTTTAGAAACCTTGCACATTGTAATTCATAGGCAACTCAAATATCCCTTCTGATCTGGAATATGCATATGCCTGGACTAACAGTTTCATGGAGTTGATGTTTTCACACATGCCATATTCAGTTATAAAACATAATAGTGCGCTTGGTCTGGGGAAAAACAGACTTACCAGAAAACTTAGTGTGAACTGAATGTCTGGGCTACTGCACGTATGTTAGAAAGGTCCTTTATTCTCTACTGATTTCCCAATTTTCCTTCCTCTCTCCGTTTCTGAGATGCCTAGTGACTGGCTATTTGTGAGAGTGGAAGCAGCCACACCAGCAGACTGCTAACAGCCACTTGAATACCTGATGGACGATGAACTGAAAGAGGAGGTACACAATTAAAGGCAGATTGTGGTTACATTATAAGAAGAACAGGACAACGATAGGTAGAAAGTTCCTTATCCCTGCGAGTATTCAAGCAAAGCTTCCTGGTCTTCTCTCAGACTCCTGTCTGGGTAGCAGCTTCCCTGGATGGGCCCGAAGGTCCCTTCTGATCCTAATGGCCCAGGTTTCCATATTTCCTTGGCATATACGTTCTGGGCATCAACCCATTGGGTCCATGCAGTGCTTCGGTAATCAGCTGCAGGAACAGCTGAGCATTGCTTTCACCTGGCTCCCATCTCCCTCTTCTCCAGCCTAGTTCCTCCCTTCCCGGGTGCAGTCATCACAGGTTTTCTCTGGTGCTTCCCACCTCAAATCTGCTTTCAGTTAGTCTCTAGTTAGAGAAGCTGTAATGAACTGACATTTATTCTTTCATCAACTGTTTATCTACTAGGTGGCAGGCACCATTCTAAGGCCTGGGATATGTCATGTATCAAACGGACCAGAATCCCTCCTCTCATGGGGCTTGCATTCTAGTGGGGACTTGATTAAATTGCCTCCTCCATTTTCACAATGGCTAATGTGTTGAAACAAAGAAAAGACATCCTAATGTGAAATTTTAAGTCTCATGATGGGTTGAGGGGAAAAGATTTGCAGGAACTGGGAGTCTTTTAATTCCTCAGAGGTGCTGCCATTTCAAAGCTCCTGCTCCACCTGTGTAAAAGTGGCTTTGGTCCATAGAGACTGGTAAAGCAAAAAAAAAAAACAGTGTTTATTCTTTTAGACCAAAAGCTAATTATATAGAATAGAAACCACACTTCTGATGTTTTAAGAGCCCATAATGTAAGCAACAGTTAAATAAATGAGCCATTCATTTGAGAATCTAGCTCAATGCCAGGTGGACCCACAGAACACTGAGCTTTACCTGTGGAGTTAACTTTCCCGGGTTTATTTTTAATGCTTCCTTTTCTGGATTGATGTGAACTGACCTTACCAGCTTATTTGCTTAGCAAAGTTTGGTCCCTGTAGAAGCCCAGCTATTGAATATAAAATACTCTGAGTTGCCACATGAAAGGCTCCAAATATATGCTGATCGGTGTGGCCTGTTCCCGGGAGGAGCATCTCCTTGCAGGTCACCTGTCCCTCTGCTGAGACAGAATTACTCTGCGGGGACTCAAAGCAGAGAAGGGGGAAAGTCCTGGAGAATTAATTGCTAAAAATTCAAAGTGCTGAAGTGCTATGCTTGATAAAGTCAGCGGGCCCAAAACAAACCTTGCAAGTCCCCTCCTGCTCTTGAATTCGTCTTCCATTTTACAACCCCCACCTATACCCATGTGCACTTGGGGCATCACCTTGTGCGATTCCAGGCTCTGAGTAAGCCAGAGGCTCCCAAGTGGTCATTGGATCAGGAGGTGGAGCAGGGAAGAGCCGGTATCTCTCTGGGTCTGGGATATAGAGCCAGAAGAAAAATACAGGGGAAGAATGAGGAGAAGCAAACTAAATAGTGCTGTGAACATTGAAGAGAGGAGAGAGAAAAGGAAACTGAGAAATGGGGAAGGAGGAAAAGGGAGAGGAAACAGAGGAAGAGGTAGGGACAGTAGCAGCAGAGCTCAAAGTTCTTGCTGGCACAAGGCCTGGGGCTGCTGGCTGCCACTGCTGAGGCTCCTGGGAGCAGTTCAGAACAGGTGGGTCACTCTCCCCAGGGATCACCATAGGCATAGGTGTGGGATGTCTCCAGGGAATGTGGAAGAGTATGAAGCCCTGGGAGGCAGCAGAGGCAGGTATGTGCACTGAGCAGCCCTCATTTGCAACACTAAAGGCCTCAGAGAGGTGCTGCCCACTTCCTGCAAGTGTCCTCAAGAAGAGAATGGGCACAACCTGGATTTCTAAGACAACTCTGTGTCTACAATAATTGAAGAGAGTTGAAGACTGGGACTTGGCCACCCAATGCCAGTTGACTGGCCACTATGCTCTAGACTTGTCTGCTGAGGGAGCACAAAAGTACCTAATATCCCATCTTCCTTCTGGGGGTTGGTGCTTTGGTAGTGGTGGCCCCAAATCATTACTTCCAAGATGGAGTTCCAGGTACACATCTAGCACGGCTAAGGCTTTTTGTAGGCTAAGGCTGCCCTGCCCTGATGTTAGCTGTCAGCATGCCAAAGAAGGATGAGAGACTCTCCTTTCCTGGGTCAGCCGCTTCCAGAAAGAAGTATAGAAAGTGAACAAGATGAATATACTTCCAAGGTTCCCAGACAGCAGTTCCTGCTCTTTAAATGAAAATATTGCAGAATTTGGTATAAACCACAAGGGAAATGCCATCAGGGGAAATTCCCTTTGACCACAACACCTTGATATGCCCTCTGCCATGGCATCCAGAGCTACTATATGCACTAAAGGTTCATAGGGGAGCTTAAGGTCCTGTTGGGTGCACATAAGATGTGGTGTGTTGCCAGTCTATGCATGCATTCTGAGAGAAGGCCATCTTCATCTGCTTTGATGATGAATTTAAGTGAACTCAAAATCTTCCCCAACCACCACACCACAGCAAAAATTATTTAAACAACGTGATTTTAAGATCATGGGTAATATGCTTCTAAAGATACATCCAGGATTGGGCAATTCCTGCATCACTTTACCTCCTCCTCAATGGAGTGAGAGTGGTATTATGATCGGAATAATCTTGAAACTTTTAATATATTAAGAAAAGGTAAATCATTGCAGAACATCTGTACCTTAATTATCCTTAGTAATAAATACTTGCTATATATGTTGCAACTGAGAGAGATGCAGCATTTATGGTTTACAGCCTGGCTGCTCACAGTGGGACTAGGGCCTTACAGAATTGGAATCACCTGGGAGCTTGTTAGAAATGCAGAATCTCAGGCCCCAGCCCACACCTACTGAATGAGAAGCTGCAGTCTAACAGGGTTCCCAGATGAGTCACATGCATTTTGAGAAGCACCAGTTTTGAGCATATAGGAAGAAAAACTGGCAAGGGAAAGGCTCCAGGATACAATAAAGTATCAAAGTAGCCTCTACTGGTAGGTGGGGCTGCAGCTGTCGCCCTGGATCTCACACTGCTGGAGAACCAGGCCCTGTCTGCGATCTTACAGTTTGACCTTAGCACTGTAAGTTGGTGGTTCTTTGTTCTTTGGTGTTCTTTTGTTCTGTGACGGGATCTCTCAGAAAAGGATGGATTCAGAAGAACCTCTGAGTCCCATATGGCTGGCTGCCTTACTGAATGGATGGGGAACACCTGGGCTCACCCTTCTGGCAAAATATCAGACAGCAGGATCTCGGCAGACATTGGAAACCTCCCCACATCCATGTCCCATTTTTCACTTGATCCTTAAAGTTAACTCCGTGTGAAGATGACTCTGAAGATTGACAGTAGGTAAAATCCATACTAGGAAGGATTTGTTGTTTTTGTTTTATTCCCTCAGTGAGGATGAATTTGCATTAAGCTCTTCACAGTTTTCCACTCAACCCTACTTCTGTGGCAAAGGACATGTATTAGGAAACAGCTGGTTGGGGGGTAAAATGACTATTTTTTTTGTGGCTGTGGAATATGCTTTTTTCCTTTGAGATCCTCTGACTGCCTCAAGAAACAAGTCCCCAGCCTTGTACACATTAGCAGCATGAGCTAAATCAGCTGAAATAACCAGCACGGAATATTCTTTTATCCTTAAGAGAAAAAGAAAGAGTAAGTTGTATTTTAATTAGATATTTATAATGTTTTACAAAGCAGCTTTTCAAGAGAAATCTTAAGAATTTGGCCTTCCTTCCAAGGCACAACTGTTCAAATTTTCCTAAAGAGAGGCTATATATCAATCTAATCCAGTTTGTGATAAATTTACAACTGGGTTCTGTATAGCAGATTTATAACAACAATTAAGCAGAAGGAAAATGGGTCATAAATTTTAGTTGGCACAGTCCAGCAGCATAGAAAAGAAATGAGAATGGTTTAGGCAGATCAAAAGTCAATCATTTCAACATAAAATGCTAAAGCTATAGCAAAAACAATTTACATAAAAAAATTGTTTTTTTCCTCAACATTTTCAAAATTAGATATTGGAGAACAAAATGCCATCCACAATAAAAGCTTTTATTAAAAACTGGTGTGCCGGGCAGGCAACGGTGGGGCAGTGGCAGAGTTCTCGCCTGCCATTGCTGGAGACCCAGGTTCGATTCCCAGTGCCTGCTCATGCAAAAATACCAACAAAACAAAACAAATAAAAAACTGGTGGTACAAACCTTTCCCCACTTCTCCATTATAGAATCTAATGAACATATCTTCCCCTTCAACATGACTTAGGCAACATGGGGGAAAAGAGAGAATCCTCCAAGAGACCAGGTGACTTGGACAAGAAAGCTTTAAACTGAATTTTAATGGTGGGACTAGAGAAGGAGAGGCCAGATAAATTTTCAAAGCAAGATGATTTGGAAGAAAGCATAAGTGACATAGAAAGAAGCAGCCCAGAGGCATGAATTGTAAAGTGGATTATGACTCTATTATAACTGGAACAGAAATCTATATTCTGAAAGAAGAAACGCAATCAAGATCACTTGGGTCAAAATAGGTGGTGAGTGATGTGATATTGCCAGACAGAGTGTGTGGGTTGTAAAACTTACATAGAGATAATCCATCATAGTGAGGGAACACCTCCAAGTATCCTTTTATATGCCAGACATTTTATTCTGCTAAAAGTAAAACACCTAAATTATTGACTTTCATGACTGACAATTTCATGTCTTGAATGAAAGGCTGCAATAAGGCAAACTGCCAACCTAGACTTAATTCAAACTAATAAGGAACAGCTGGCTATGTAGAATACATAGGAAATTTGGTATAAAGTGGCCACAACACTTACAAGTGGTACATAAGAGCAGGCAATGTGCATCATCTAGCAAAGTACACAAGAGAAGGTATTACTAGATGTTGTTGGACTTATAACTTATATTTGGAAAGCTGGTTTTTAAAAGTTCAGAGAAAAGATAAATGTAAATAAGTAAGAAATTGCATGGTAAGGAATTTGAAAGTGAAAAGCTCCTGATCTGGGCACTACGGATTCTTTTTTGGCCACTCAGAAACCATCCCCCCACTTCCAGGAATAGGAGTTTGGGATTCACCCTCCCCCATTCTACATCTGAGTTGTTCAGGTGAGGCCCACCTAGGTGCCAACCCCAGAGATGGAGCAAGTGACCCAAGTCTAAGCCAATCAGTGCATCATATTCCCTTCAGCCCAGTGACTGGAGGGATGGGCATAGGACCCAGTCACTGTCCATGACATAGAACAAGACGTTTGCTGCAAATTCCAGGAGCAACTCAAGTCTTCATGCAGGACTTGAACCTGCTCCCTATTCTCAGCCTATAAAGAGATTAGAGGAATTTAAGGAAAACCTGTCAAAGCAGGGAGTCACCAGTCTAGGGAAGAGTGTTCCTCTTTGTCCCAAACCAAATAAACGGGCCTCCAATAGAACAACTCATAGAATGGGGGGCACCTGCCTGAAAGAGGCAGGCATCTCATTCTCCACGTGGTTGTCTGCTTACCTATCAAAATGGCCAACTTTCCCCCTCTTCTAGGTTGAGTTGTATCCCCTACAACGTACGTTCAAGTTTCAACCTCAGATCCCACGAATATGACCTTATTTGAAAATAGGGTCCTTTGAAGATGTGATTACTTACAATGAGGCCAAACTGGATTAGTGTGGGCCCTGACCCAGTATGACTGGTGTCCTTATAAGAAGAAGGAAATTTGGACCTAGAGACAGACAGACACAGGGGAAAAGACTACGCAATAATGGAAGCAGAGATTGAAGCGCTGCAGCTGCCAGGCAATGAACACCAAAGATTGTTGGCAAACACCAAAAGCTAAAAGAGGCCTGAAAGGATTCTCCCCTAATGGTTTCAGAGGGAGCACGGTGCTTCTGACACCTCGATTTAAGGCTTCCTGCCTCCAGAAACGTATTACAATAAATTTCTGTTATTTTAAGCCACCCAAGTTTCGTGGTACTTTGTTAGAGTAGAGAGAGGGAACACAGTGGGAGCAGCCACAGTTGGTGTGGCCAAGATGTGTCTCCCATGGGCTAAGGGGACACTGCAGAAGCTAAGTGTGAGCCATCTCGCCAGCAACCTGCTCAAGAGGGCTGACTGCCCATTTCCTACCCCACCCTTGCCCCTGGTAACTTGTCTTCTAGTTTCTGACTCTATGAATTTGCTTATTTTAATGATTTCATGTTTGTGAGATCTTACAGTATATAAAAAATAAAACGGAAGAAGAGGCCTAATTGGATGAGGAGAGCCCAACACCAAGAATGTGTGGGGCATGCAGCTGGCAGTGGGAGCTGGAGTCCATCTCCCCAACAGGGAATTGTGTAGTGGAGAGGTCCCAAAAGCCCACTTAATAACTCCTGCATTTGCTCCATGCCAGAGACCACTGCAGGAAGACACCTGCAGTGTTGAACGTAGCCCCAGTTAAGAATGGTTTGTAGCTGTGTTTGTAAACCCCAACACCGTGGAGGAGAAAGGGAGGCTCAGCGGGGGTGGAGGAGAGAGGAAGGAGAGTGAAGGAATGGACCAACCCCTTCCCCCACGCAGCTTGGGTAACGGGTCAACCTGAGCTAAGGGCAAGGAAAAGCATTAAATTGGATATGAAACTGGAGTTCTAAAATGGACCAGATGGGTCTGGACTTTTTAATACCTAAAAGTGACCAGAAACTTTTGAGGTCTGTTTGAGGTATCTCAAAGAAAGGGAAAGGAGATTCACCATAGCTCATTTAAGGAAATAATTGGAGAAAACACAAAACTGCTTCATGGTTGTACCTCACTTAGTTCAGATTGTTCAAAATACTAGTTACACAGCTGTCTTGAGACCACTAGGGGAGATCCTTTCAGAAGATGGAGTTTGTCCAGAGCAACTGGAGGGAGAGATACGGAAAGAGGAAAACCTGGATTCCAGTGACAGGGTTTGGGCTCCTGCATCAAGCCACACCTGAAGGCAGCTCTACCTTCTGGATTTTTAAGTTTGGGGCCAGTCTGGGTTGAATTTTCTATCCAGTCGATAGAAGGAGTCCTAACCAATACAGCACACATGCACATTCTATCTCTTGCGTAGAAGAGACTAGCTTTCATCAGAGCCTCACAGGGCAACGTGGTAAAAGGAATATACCTCAAGAAAAAGAAAGTCTAGATTTCAATTCAGCAATCTCACTGACAAAGATGGGGAAAACCATCCTGTGGGTGCACGGGGCTCACCAGGGATCTCATGGAAGAGCCAGATTAGAACAGCCTTGTGTGTAGGGTCTGGAGCCCCAGAGTTTGGCATGTAACTGGCACCCAAGAAATATTTTGTGAATGGAAACCAGCAGGAAAATTATAACAAGTCATACTTTACATGCAAATCTTCAGGAGTATTTTCAGGAAAATATCAAATGTGTGAATATCTAATCTGCATTTCCATGTCCTGACAGCAGATGTACTAAATTAACAGAACTCTGATTATAGTGAAAAAAAAAAGGAAACCTATAAATATTTGTGGAGTGTGTACCATGTGCAAGGCTATAAATAGTGATAGTGATGCTATTGTAGCTACCAAATTTATTTATTTATTTATTTTTGTATGCTGTATGGCGGGGTCACATTTCGTTATTTTTCCATGTGAGTATCTCGTTATTGCAGCACCATTTGATGAATTTTTGTTTGTTTGCTATTTTGCTTGTTTGTTCATTTTTTGGGGAATGAACCCAGGTCTCCTGCTTTGCAAGCTAGAATTCTATCACTGAACTACCCTTACACCCCCCAAATTTATTTTTAAAAAGAAGAAAACCTCTATGCATTCCCATTTCTCAGAGACCATCCCAGCTGTGAGCTAGAGAAAGGAAAAGTTTCCTGTGAGACTTACACTCCCGGGGCAGGGCTTTGGGCCCTATTTTTTCTTGGAAGAGGGGCTTGGACCCTAAGAGTCTAAGGCAATAGTCTCAAAGTGGAACCAGATACCTGCATCAAAATCACCTGGGATGTTTATCAAAAATGCAGATTCCTGGGCGGGCCACGGTGGCTCAGCAGGCAAGAATGCTTGCCTGCCAGGCCAGAGGACCCAGGTTCGATTCCCGGTGCCTGCCCATGTTAAAAAAAAAGTGCAGATTCCTGGGCTCCAGTCCAGACTTGTGGAATCAAAATCTTTGAGGGCAGAGCCCTGGAATCTTCATTTTAAACAATCTTCCTGGGTGGTTTTGTGTACTCTGAAGTTTACAAAACTTTATCATAATTTGTTTATTTTCTCCTGGGGTCTCAGTGCCTTGGAACATTCTGTACAGCCCCATAAAAGATGTGCCATTGGGGAAAGAAGTTCTGATCCTAGGCTGGAGGGATATGAAGGAGGCCAGGATCTGGTGACAGGATATTACCCTTCTTGATGTGTGGTCAATAAAGGCCATGTCAGATGGAAGGCATTGTATGTGAGGGCTTTTGAGTGGGAGCACATGGAAACCCTCTCTGAGTCCTCCTGGTAGAGTTAACTTAACTAGAGGTGATTACTGTTGTAGCTGGTGGGATAGACTCTTAGAGTCCCACAGATATCTCAATGACTCCACACACTCCAGCACCTGATTTTTTTTCTGTCTTCTATTGCCCTGGAAATTTTATTTAAATGGATGTTTGTTTTAATAGACACAATATTTTTTTCAATTGGAAATTAAATTCCCTGAAGGAATTTACGTCTTAGAGCATCTACCTCTTAGAGCCCTTCTCCCTTCTCTAATCTACTGTCATATCTACTACATTTCTGGATACTCAGATGCTTAAAAAATTCTTAATCTGACTTGCCTTCTGGTTTATTAGAGTCCAGATGGCTAAACTTCCCTCTACTGTCTTTACTGCTCTCCTGGGATAGTATCCTAAGCTTCTTTGAGGAAGTTACTCTTCCTCTCAGTCAAATGACTTGAGTATGATTGACTCCAGGCTTAACCCCATCCATGACCCCCATTTCCTTGGACACAATACTTGGTTCAAGAATGGACAGTGACCGAGGCATTTCAGTCACCACAGACCTCAGGACTCATGCCTGGAATTTTGGGCCCCAGACTTTCTCTTCTCCATTGATCCTGAGCAAGGCAGTTTATAGTCCGAGATGTTTTTGGTAGAATGAACCCTTGGGGGCTCATTAGGACTGCAAAGGGAAAGCATGACTAAGGATGAGGTCAGTATTAAGGAAACACAGCCAAGAACTAGGGAGAGAGAAACTGGGACCTGGGCACATCTTTGAACCTGGATAAAGATTTGCCTAAAGACTTCTGAACTGCTCAGTTATTTGTTCTAATAAATCCCTGTATTGTTTGTTTGCTTCTGAAATCAATTTGGGTTGGATTTTTTGTGACCTGCAACTGAAGCATCCTAATAGATGTGTCCTTTTGCACCCCTTATTTCTCTTTCAGTTGTGTGTTCCAATCATCTTTCATCTCTCCTCTTCCCCTCTTCTTAATTAAAAAAACAGAAAACAACAACCTATAAAGCAGAGGCTAAGGTAGGTCATGGGAGTGGGTAGTAGAGCTATTTGGATTCATGACTTTTTGAGAATCCAGGCCCAAAGAATATTGATAAATAGATCAACATCAACCTAGAAGAAAGCCCTGTACTGTTCAACCTTCTAATCAATGACTGGGATAAAATAGGAGCCATGCTTAGCAAGTCTTAGATGACACAAAGCTGGAGGAATTGCTAATATGACAGATGGCAGAATCAAGATTCAAGATTATTTTTGACTGAGTTGAGCAGTAAAAAGGATAAATATAAACTCTTGCATTTAGGCTCAAAAAAGCAATTGTATGGATGGGGGATACCTGGCTCAGCGATGTCATAAAAACCCGGAACTTGAGGTTGACTATAACCTCATGAGGAGCCAACATTTGAGGCAATTAGTAACACAGCTAATGTTCAAATATTTGAATTCTGACATGGAGAAGAAAGACCAACCTTGCTTCCACATCCCTAGTAGGATAAAGAAGTAGAATTTTCTAGATAGCAATTTTCGGCTCAATATGAAAAAAATTTCTAATGCTTCCAGTAACAGAACAGGACACCAGTTGAGGTTATCAGAATATAATAGAAAGGATTATGTTGTGGTGGTCTAATCATTAAAGCACAGAGTTTTAGAAATGATTCTCTTTAACAATTCATAAGTCAAAGCAATACACACAATAGGATCCAGAAACAATGAGCTGACAATATAGTCTAGCTCAGCACCTTTGTAAATTTGGTTCAAGTTCATGGAAGCAGCACCTCCCCTAGAGGGAGGGCCCAGAATCTCTGGACCGGGCACTGACAAGCCCCATTTTACCTTACTCCAACTGTCAGATCTCACCAAGTCTTCATTCTTGCTCCAGCCAGGCCCTTCCATATGCCTTGCTCCTATCTGCCAATGTGGCACCATTATGTGACTCACCCACCTGCCTCCCTGAGTGAGATAACTCCACAGTTAAAGCCCTGGGAAATGACAGTCTCCTTTCCCCATCCCTGTCTTTTGACCTTGACTCCTTCCTGGGACTTTGCAGTTTCCCTAAGTCAGGCCTGGTTTTAGGAAGAGCCCTGGACAGTGAAGGTATATGAACAATTTGTCTTTTTTCCTGTTGTTCTGAACATTCCATCTTATTTGCTAATCCAGGGAGATACAGAAAGTGGGCAATAACCTTATTTCACCTTTTACACTTAGAATGTGATTTTCAGAAGACAGTTATTCAGAACAAGTTTCACTTCTAGTAACACAAAATAATGATCCCATGGATATCAAATGGATAACTGGCTCCAACTTGCACTTACATGTTTCTTGTTAAAATGATCCACCTCTCTCAGAAGCTTCTCTTGGCAGTCAGGGTTGGTGGCCAGTAGGTAAGTGGCAAAAGAGAGCGTGTTGGTAATGATCTTGTAGCCAGCAATAAGAAAGAGGAAGGCCTGGCCCACAATCTCATCCACAGTCAAAGCCTTTGACAATGCTCTGGGCTGGTTTTGCTGGGAAGGATGCACTTTATATTCCGTAGAAGAGAAGACTTGTTTGACCATATCAAAGCTCTCCACGTCCGTGCAGTTAGCAGAATGTCGGGCATCCAGGATCATTTGGAGGAAGTCTCTCCGTCTCTAAAGGACAAAAGAAGAAAATGCACATTTTCAACTTTGGGTCACATAGATGAAATTTCTTGGAGCACAAAAGAAGAATATGTGTGAGAGAAACTTTTTTTAATGTGTAATTAGTTTATTCCACAAGCATTTCCTGAGCACCTTCTGAGTGGCAAGCACATCCTCTAGGGATACATTAAGAAAGACCCATAGTCCCTCCCTCATGGGGCTTCCAATCTAGAAAGAATCAAAGACATTAACTATCTATCATTTTAAGCATTCTGAGCACAGAGAACTAGAAATGGGTTGAAAGAGGGAAATAACCTGGGGTTGGGAAATCTTTATGGAGGGAATGACATTTAAGGTAACTCATTCGATACATCTTTATTGAGCGTGCCAGGCACTGTTCGAGGCAGCAGAAACAGCAAGTGCAAAGGCCCTGAGGCAGAAGTGTTTCAAGAACAGCAAAGAGGTTGGTTTGGTTGGATGGAAAGGAGTGAAGGGATAGTGGGTGGGATGGGCAAATAGCATGGGGTCTTGTAGGCCTTGGTGAACGCTTTAGCTTGTAAGTGAAACTTTTAAAGAGCTCAGTAGGAACAAGGGTCTTGACTGCTGGGTTATCTGAGATGGTGGGTTATCTGGAAACCCCCTGAATTTCCCTCAGTATGGCACTGGTTACATATATTCTGGTGTGGCTGAACATGGACTATGAAGCTGCCATTAAAAAGGATAAGGAAGTGCTAGATGGGCTAAACTGGAAAATTGTTTGAGCCACTTTGTTACCTTAGAAAGCAAGTCACAGACCAGTGTGTAAAGTAGGATCTCGTATCTATAAAAATAGTAAATTATTTTATATATATTTACATATATATATATATAAATATACATATATATGTATAATATATAATATATATATGTATATAATGTATAATATATGCATAGGAAATGTTTAACAGTATCAATACCCAAAAGTTCACAGGGCTTCCTAGAAGAGGAAGTGGGACCAAGTGGGTAGGAAAACAGTTAAAAAAATTTTTTTACATTATACATGTTTGTACTGTTGGTTGGATTACTAATAAGCCTCTGTTGTTTTTATAATGAAACAATTACAATATCATATATTTTGAAATCAAAGCACTCCCCACCCTGAGTTTCTGCATTTCTCATTTATGCACAATGTAGGATTCATATGGATAGCCATAATTATTTTTTCTCTCACACAGTAGAAAGTTAACAGAGCTGCGGGCATAAACTGGTTTTGGTGAAATTTATCTTGAAAATCTTCAGACCTTGTATTCTGTGTCTTTTTATTGTCACATCATTTCCCTCATTTTTTCAGTAATCCCCTATCCCATGTTAAATTATTAGAGCTTTCTTACCATTCTTCCCTACCTTCCTTAGTAGTATTTGCAAATTTTAAATATTTTTATTACCACTAATTGCGTTTGCATATATTGCTTTAGAGTTGACAAAGTATATTCCTAGCATATGTGCTCCTTCATATTAGTGACAACCAATATGTTACTCTTTTCTAAAACCTATGGGACTAAAACAGCAAAAGATCTTAGAGCAACCAATAGAAAAATATTATAATGTCAAAGTACTTAACTAGTTACAGGAATTTTTCAATTCATTGGATTCAGAATTTCTATTGCATTAATAATCTATGCCTATGCCAGTTGAAACTATCGTGTACCCCAGAAAAGCCATGTTGTTTAATCCTGATTCAATATTGTTGGTTGGGACCTTTTGATTAGGTGGTTTCCATGGAGATGTATCTCTACTCATTCAAAGTGGGGTTGCTTATGGGAGTCCTTTAAGAGGGAACCATTTGGAAGAAGCTTCAGAGTTGACACAGACAGAGACCTTTGGAGATGCAGAGAGAAAATGCCCCCAAGGAAGCTGTTTGAAAGGAGAAGCTGTTTGAAATGAGAAGCTAGGAAAGAAAGCTAGCAGACATTGCCATGTGCCTTCCCAGCTGATAGAGAAACCCCAAACGTCATTGGCTCTTTCTTGAGTCAAATTATCTTTCTCTGGATGTCTTAGTTTGGACATTTTTATGGCCTTGGAACTATAAACTTGTAACTTAAAATAAATTCCCTTTATAAAAGCTGTTCCAAGATGATGGCTGTTCTAGTTTGCTAGCTGCCAGAATGCAACACACCAGAGATGGATTGGCTTTTAATAAAAGGGGATTTATTTCGTTAGTTCTTCAGAGGAAAGGCAGCTAAGAGCAGGGTGATCTCTGCTGGCCTTTTCTCTAGGCCTTTGGGTTCCAACAACTTTCCCTGGGGTGATTTCGTTCTTCATCTCCAAGGGCCTGGGCTGAGCTGCAAGTGCTGAGATGCGGTATGCTGAGTTGCTTGGGCTGTGCTATGCTGAGCTCTCTCATTGAAGCACCAACTAATTAAATCAAACATCATTTGTTGCAGCAGGCATGCCTCCTAGCGACTGCAGATGTAATCAATAACAGATGAGGGTCACATCCCATTGGCTCATGTCCACAGCAATAGAACTAGGCACCTTCACCTAGCCAAGTTGACACCTGAATCTAACTACCATAGTGGCATTGTGAGGTATGGTTAGTTCATCCTCCAGAGTAGCTAGTAAATAGCCAGGAACTGTACAGAACAACTGCTGGGGAAACATCAGTGATCGGACACACAGTATACCAGTCTGGACCAGGTGGAATGGCTGAGATCCCACACAGAACTGTAAGTCCCCCAAGCCATGGAGGTTAGCACCCCCCACCCCCATGGTCATGGAAGGCTAGTTCTCTGAGGGGAAAGGAAACAAGCAAGGCTTTAGCTTAACCAAACTCCAAATTAAGGAATTAATTAACGCATTCTGACTAATGAGAACAGGTCCCCAGTACAGATAAACCTGTAATAAGCAGTAAAGGAACTAGGATTTTTTGCCCCAGCAGACAGGAAGTGGGGCTGACATAAAAACAAAAAAATCAAAAAAAAAACAAAAACAGAGGCTTTTTGAGCTGGACAGTACAAAATACTAGAAAAAGGCTGGACCCCAAGAAAAGGGTCACATAGAGCCTAGAGATACATACAGCCATGTACCAACTCAAGCTCTTGATTAACAAACCCAAGGAGTGGGATCCAGCTCTGAAAAGCCTTTCTTTCTTTCTTCCTTCCTTCCTTCCTTCCTTCCTTTTTCCCTCCCTCCCTCCCTCCGTCCCTCCCTTCCTTCCTTCCTTCCTTCCTTCCTTCCTTTTTCACTCCTTAATCAGCTCATTAGATAGAACTGGAAGCACTCTCAGGCTCCTCCACTGCCCCAGGCAAGGCTGGAATTAAGCCTGTCTGAGGGATAAGTAACTAGTTAGGTGAAAGAAGTTAATTCCCTAAAGGGTGTATCTTCCTTAAGAAAAGGGGGTTGGGGCCAGCTGAAGTGGAATCCCTCTTTCGAGGAATTCAGACCCCAGGGACTGGGAAACAGAAGTAATCAGAGCCAGCCTACTACCTCACCTCTGTTTCAACCATGTCCCTGGCAGGAAAAGTCTACTGAAATTAAAGGCACTGTAACACTTTAAGCTGGTGGTAAGCTTTGGGCAGATAAGGACCACATGCTGGGCAGGATAGGAAAAATAGAATCTAGGGGCTTCATAGGAAAGTCTGACAACCTGCTAGGCCTCACCCTCAGGGAAAACTGATGATGACTACTCTTTCCTCCTGAGACATGGGCCTGTCTGGTCTGGGAAAATATGACAGGATCTATAATATCCGTGGAAACACTCCTGAAAAGAAAAAAGACTCCATATAGGCAGAGCAAGACAGAAAGCAAGAACTCAAAAATTCTGGTTGGTTAAACAGAACCTATGCTAGAGGTGTTGAATTGATTGTCAAAGAACAGATAGATACAAAAGCCATTCAGTAAGAAAATCCTAGGTAAAAAAGTGAAAACCAATTCTAGAATTTAAACTAATTAAGGAAATCAAAAGTCTAGACACCAGCAAAAAGTAATGAGTCATACTAGGAAAATTGAAGATATGGCTGTGTCAAAGGAACAAACCAACACATCAAATGAGATATAAGGGTTGAAACAACTAATTCAGGATGTTTGAACAGATGTGGAAAATCTCATCAAAACTCAAATCAATGAATTGAAGGAGGATATAAAGAAGACATTGGACAATTAAAAAGAAGAACTCAAAAGTTTGAAAAAACAAACCACAGAACTTATGGGAATGAAAGGCACAATAGAAAAGATAAAAAAAAAAAAAAAGAAACCTTCAAGAATAGGTTTGAAGAGTCAGAGGAAAGAATTAGTGAACTAGAGGACTGGACATCTGAAATCTGACACAAAAAAGAAAATATAGGGAAAAGAATAGAAAAATATGAGCAGGGTCTCAGGGAATTGAATGATAACATGAAGCTCACAAATATACTTGGTGTGGGTGTCCCAGAGGGAGAAGAGAAAGGAAAAGGAGAAAGACTAATGGAGGAAGTAAGTCACTGAAAAATTTCCATCTCTTGTGAAAGACATAAAATTACAGATCCAAGAAGTATAGTGTACCCCAAACAGAATAGATCCAAATAGACATACTCCAAGACACTTACTAATCAGATTGTCAACTGCCAAAGACAAAGAGAATTTTGAAAGCATAAAAAGAAAAGCAACCCATCACAAAAAAGGGAAGCTCAGTAAGACTATATGTGGATTTCTCAGCAGAAACCATGGAGGTGAGAAGGCAGTGGTGTGATATTATTTAAGATTCAAAAAGAGAAAAACTGCCAACTAAGGATTCTATACCCAGCAAAATTGTCCTTCAAAAATGAGGGGGAGATTAAAGTATTTTCAGACAGTCACTGAGAGATTAACAAATTGACTCTGCAAGAAATACTAAAGGGAGCACTACAGGCAGACAGGAAAAGTAATAGGAGAGAGAGGTTTGGAGAAGAGTGTAGAAATGGAGACTACTAGTAAAGGCAAAAAGAGAAGAAAATTAAATATGACATATAAAATCCAAAAGACAAGATGGTAGAAGAAAGTACTGCCTTTAAGTAATAACACTAAATGTTAATGGATTAAACTCTCCAACCATAAGACATAGACTGGCAGAATGGATTAATAAATAGGACCCTTCTATATGCTGTCTACAGGAGGCTCATTTTGGACCCAAGGACAAAAAATAGGTTGAAAGTGAAATGTTGGGAAAAGATATTTCATGCAAACAATACAGAATACAGGGTAAAGGATGATATCATCTATTTGGGCTTCTCATGCCTCTGAATCAACAGGCGAGGAAGAGGATTACTGTACTGTCTGGGGTGATTGATCCTGACTCTCAAGGAAAAATAGGACTGCAGTTACACAACGGAGGTAAAGAAGACTTTCCCTGGAATACAAGAGTTCTCTAGGGCATCTCTTCATACTACCATGCCCTGTGATTAAAGTCAATGGAAAATTGCAACAACCCAACCCTGGCAGGACTATCAATGGCACAGAAATTTTGGGAATGAAGGTTTGGTCACCCTACCAGACAAAGAACCACAAGCAGCTGAGGTGCTTGCTGACAGTAAAGAGAACAAGGAATGGGTAGTGGAAGAAGGTAGTGATAAATTTCAACTATGACCACATGGCCAATTACAGAAATGAGGACTGTGGTTTATAAATATTTCCTCCCTGTTTTGTTATGAGCATGTTTGTATTTGTATATAAATCCAATATCTTCTTTTCTTCTTATCATATGACATAAGTTGTGTTGTTAATGTTGTAGTATTTAAGTTATAAGATACCAAGTTTAAGAGTGAATGTTATCTAAGGACTTGCACCCTATTCTGGAGAGATTTAGTGCATTTCCGGTTGTATGAAGGGCAGTTGAGTATTGTTAGGTGAAGCATATGTCTGATATTGTGTTCTATTTAGAGATTATGTATGGTTTAAGGTGATGTGTATAGCTGCCCAATTGACAAAGGGTGGACTGTGAAGGTTAGGTCAGGTGTTAACTTGGCCAGGTGATGGTGCCCAGTTGTCTGGTCAGGCAAGCATTGGCCTAGCCATTACTGCAAGGGTACTTCATGACTGGTTGATAAACCAGAAGGTTGGTTTATTAGATCATCAGTCAGTTGATTGAATCTGTGGCTGATTATATCCATGATCAACTAAGGGTGTGCCTTCCACAAACAAGAGAATCCAATCATTTGGATTTGATCCAATCAGTTGAAGACTTTTAAGGGAAAAGAGAGAATTCTCACTTCTTCAGCCAGCCAGCCTCTCCTGTGGAGTTTGTCAAGAACCTTCATTGGAGTTGCCAGCTTCACGCACAGCCTGCCCTACAGATTTTGGATTCTTGCATCCCCACAGTAGCATGAGACACTTTTATAAACCTCATATTTACAAATATCTCCCATTGATTCTGTTTCTCCAGATAATCCTGACTAATAGAGGTATGTAATAAATAATTCCACAAATAAAAATGTAATGCTACAAATGCATTTTGATGAAGAATGTATTGAATTTGCATGGTATTTAGAGTAAGAACCTCAAATAAGAGAAACACTTGCCAGCTTTATGACCGTGGAGGTCCTGACATGCCTCAGGACTAAGCCTGTGCAAGTTGTAAACATTGAAGCTAAGGAGGCCACGCCTAAGCTTCCTGACAACTTGCTGTGGTGTGATAGCTGAGAGAATAACCAAAGATCAGCAATAGCTGGCTGCCTGATTCCACCCTAGCCCTCTTTGTTCTGATTTCCAAATGGCATCCTCCAGGGCTAGCTTTCCCTCAGCGTCCACCCTGCTGCTTGGTCCACACCATGGTGGTGCTGGGACCCCAGTGCTGCACCTGCTCCCGTGGGGCAACACTGAGCAGAGAAGGGCAAGATGGCATACACAGGAAGTGAGAGTCCTCTCCTACCTGGGCTCCTGGAAGCCAGCCTAGAACCCAAGAACATCCACAGCCTCTTGATCGGCACATTTGAAACTCCCCAGGGTGTGATGTAGTTGTGGTCCCTGAGGCTCGATTGTGGCTTTCCTGGGGTGGGGAGGGGGGCATGATGGGTGGTAGGCCACAGCATATCAGTGCCACTGCATTTCTCCAGTGGCCAAACCGCAGCCGATAACCTTTCCTTTCATTCCAACTTAGAGAGGCTGCAAAGGGCTGTCAGAGCCTTGTAGAAATCTGTCTAAACCTCCAGCTACAGAGGCTAGAGGAAAGGGCTTCTCCCTAGGGCCTGTGGGCTGGAGAGGAGCATTAGTGGAGACGGTTTTTATTATTTGCACTGCATGATGGAGGCTATTTGAACACTGCTCATTTAGGGCTGAAACAGAGCTAGTTTATAGTTATATCCAAGAAAAATACTCACCCTGATAGATGTAGGTGTCTAATCCACCCATCGGCTAGAGCTTAGAAAAATATTTACCTTTTAACATCTGCGCTGCATTTTCCACTGCGCAAACACACATCTGCTTGATGGAATGTATACAGACTTTAGACGGTTTTAAGTGAAGTTTTCTTAGTAAACGTATAGCTCTGCATTGACACGGGCAGTCCTGGATTTGTGGTTGGGGGGTTTCTCTCAGATCAACTCATTGTTTGAAACAAATAGCTCTCGAGTTTATAAAAGGAAAAGCTCTAGGCAATCCCAGTAATTGGATCTTTAATAACCTCTCGCCTCTTCTTAAGTTATTCAGTGCAACAGTTTTAGAATTCGCAGCCTACTGTCACAGCCAATGGGCTTCAGCTGGGGCTAGGGGGGTGGAGGCTGGCTATAAAACTCACACAGGGGAGCCCCCACATAACTATATTCAGGTTCAAAAATTGTGGTCTCATTGAAATGCTAGTGATCAATGAAAGGGAGGGGTAAAGGGTATGGTATGTATGAATTTTTTTCTGTTTTCTTTTTATTTCTTTTTCTGAATTGATGCAAATGTTCTAAGAAATGATCATGATGATGAATATACAATCATGTGATGATTAAAAAAAAAACACCCCAAAATGGTGCTCTCTTCACCGCTGCTTCCCCAGGCTTCTATACTCATTCTGTGGAGATGCATGCTTTGGATCAGAGTGCTCTGTCTGTTTAGGTTCCAGACTCAGGCTAGGGAGTCCAGTTGGCTGATCTTCCCGTCACACCCTGAAGGGCATTCAAGTTACATTCAAGAGGCCGTGTGTGTGAGCGACACGTGGTCACCTGCCTCCATGTACCAGAATCTGAAGTTAAGCAGGATAAAGTTGCGACCCAAGGCCTCCCAGCGGGTCAAGCCGCTAAATGATCCCTGATTTCATTCCAGGCCAAGGCCTTAACGATCAGAGAGCATGGTCTTTTGTTATTAACCCCCCTGAGTCAGCCAGTCTTTAAGGAAATGCCTTGAAAGCTATCACTTCAACAAGTCAGTTTAAGGCACAGACATTTCAGCCCTGTTTTCCCTTTTAAATAATTTTCCTTAGTGTGATCAGGCCCTTAAGAAACAGCATTTACACATCCATGATCATATCCAATATTGAAATTATTTTCCTTAATGCTGAAAATTACTATTTCTATTCCTAGCCAAGTACAATCAATATATATTGATGCCTACTATGTGCCAAGCATAGTGCAAGTCTTTAAGGAAGAAAGAAAACCCTAGGTCTCAGATAAAGCATGCTAAAGAAATGAGAAGGCCCTCAACGATGAATTTTGTAGAAGCATCCTCCATCCTGAGAAGGAATGTAGGATTGATTGATAGTTGCCTGAACTCCTGTCTGATATTTATGCTGTTTGAGCTGTAAATGTACATTTTGCCATTTTGCCATATAAAGAATATGCTCATGAGTGTTACATACATGTAGCCATATTTACCTAGAAAATTTTGGGGGGCTATTGTAAGCTATGCTTGGGGTGATACCTGAAATGTACAGGCATGTCAGGTTGGGGGGCAGCTTTAATTCTACTCCCTCATTTTGAAGTGTGGATAAATTGCTCTAGGCTTCACCTCCCCACTGTGCTTTCCCAACACTGTTTTCCTTTTTCTTTCTTGTTTGCCCTTCTTCAACCTTTCTCCTTTCCTTCCACTGCCCCTGGGAAGCTCTAAGTGATAGATCGTTAAAGAATAACATGGTGTGATATCTGGGGTTGGGAGGAAAGAGAAAGAAAAACGAAAGTGATGCCAAATTCATTTCTATTCCACTTCAACACTATGTCCTATTAAAATACTTTACCTCTTCTTCAGATTGCTGGTCCCGCAAGGCGATCACATTCTTAATGAGTTTGTTAAAAAAGTCATTTACTTCATCTTGGTTCTTATTGGGCAAAATCCGGGCCAGTGGAACCATTATGGATGGAAACGACACTGAAAAAAGGAAAGCAAAAGTGGCATTGAAAGGGGTGAATAATAAACCAGTTCATCAGATGCCTGTTACCAAGAAGCAAACCCCACCCCGGCCTTGAATTAGCATCATTTTTTAGGCTTGTCTTCCCTACTACCTTGCTGCTCCTTAAACAGCAGGTATATCTTTCTCCGTCTTTACATTCCCCACCATTCCTTGCACATAGTAAGCACTTAACAAATGTCTGTACAACTGCATCCTCACTTCTGTCTGAACCTCCAGAGGCCCATCTGGGTCCCAGACATCTCTCTCACCAAGAAGAATAGATTACAGGCCATGTTTCAAGTATTACCAAGTGGTAGAAACTGAACTGCTTTCTTAACTTTCATGTCACTTGCTTTTACATTTTTTTTCACTCTGGATAACCATCCCCAGAGCTGCCACTTGAACTGTCTGTCCTTAAGAGCTGTCACTGCAGCTCTTGACAAAACTGCCATTTCCCCCTTCCCCCTTGCCTCATGGGCTCCTCCCTTGCTGTGCCACATTCAACCTGGACCCTCGCTGCCATGCCCTTGGCACAGGGCTACCTGGGTTAGGACACTCATCTCCTCTGGGCACCAGGCTGGGTGGGTGAGGCCCTGCAGCAGGGGACCTCAGCTCACTACAGCTTCCCAGCGTCCATGGTGGACCTACAGCCCACCAGGCACTGCGGGGCAGCTGGACTGGAGAGAATCCTCTGGACCCACAGAGGTCTCAGAAAGCTCTGCCTGTTTTTAAGAGCTGGAGCCTAAACCAAAGGTGACACAGCAAGGAGGAAGCTATAGCCATGATAGCAGCGGTGGAACAGTGGAACCACCCATCCTTTAGGACATACGCTTCTCTTCCCATGGCTGGTGGGAAGAGAGGCGTACTCAGCTGGAGCAGCAGGCCGGGGAGTGGTGGGGCCACAGGGAGGAGCTACCTGACCCCATGGTGGGTCCTCCTACCACTTCAGTGGGTGCTGATGGAGATGACAGGGGCGCCTGCTAAAAGTGACTCAGAAATGGGAATTAAACTGACTAAGGAATGAATTGAATTTATCAGCCCAACAGAGTGGTTAGAAATTATGGCAATTTATCAATAATAATCATAACACCTCAATACTTTTTTTTTTTTTTACATGGGCAGGCACTGGGAAATGAACCTGGGTCCTCTGGCATGCCTGCTGTGCCACCGTGGCCCACCCTCACCTCAATACTTCTGTCAAAAAGCAAGGAAAGACTAAAATTGGCCAGAAGGTAAAAAAAATAGAAACCGGCTAGTCTCCACAGCATTAGTTATGCCATTAGTCACCCCTTACATGGGATTTCCAGCTTACTATGCAGTAGGCTTCAGAGGGGAGAAGTTTTCTGAGAATGAATTTTTAGGAGGGGAGAAATATGCACTAGAAAAACGAGAGGTTTGGGGATGTAGTCTTGGCTCTGCCTGTCCAACCGCAGCGTTCTCATCTGTAAAATGGGGATAAGAATTCTTCAGGGGTGACAGGAAGACTAACTGAGGCCACGCCCGCAGAGCACTTAGCCCTGTCAGCTGCTGTTGGTGTTGTGTGGTGGTGACAGAGGCAGGGCCACCTGTGCTGGTGTAAGAGGAATCTGAGAGGCCCTAGGAAGACAAGGCCACCGCAACTCTCAGAGTGACCCGAGTGCCCTTCCCTGGTGGCAGGAGCTTTGCCCTCGTCCTGTCTGCCCGCCCTCGGCAGGAGCTATGCTTACAGATGAGAACCAGGAGAGGTCCGGAGATGGAGGCTTTAGAGAAATCCCTGCAGTACTTCACAAAGGGGTCCTCGGGAGACTTCCAAGAGTTCACCTGGGTGCCGAAGGCGACACTGGCAACCACATCTGTGGTGTAGCAGCTGTAGCACCTACGGGAGATGGAAATGTCAGAGCTCTGAGGGGACTCTGCATGGACCCATGATGGGCACCCCTCCTGTAAAAGGGGGACTCCATGCCCCCGCCCGTAATCCTGGCTCTGCAGAAGCACTCAGAGGGCAGCTTCCTGTGGATCTGAAGGGTGGTGGTGGGAGAGGAGTTGGTGGGTTCAGGCCGTTTGCTCAGGGACAGCAGAATGTGGGAGGAGAGAGAAAACATAACAGCTTATCTAGACAAAGACCAGAGAAGGGGAGGAGAGTGACAATCAACTTTTAAGCTTCGGGTAGCCTGAATTAACCAGAACACAGTCAAATGCCAAGGTGTACACTTTAAATATTCCTTCCTTTGAAGAAAGGGAAGTAGTTGCCCCAAAGCCTGTGCGTTTTACCCCTTAGCTCTGCGAAGTGTATCTCAGCAAGAACCTACTGACTAATGAATACATAACAAATTGTGATTGGTGAATTAACAACCCAATTACCTAGTTTTATTAGCTTTGTCTTCCCATAATGATTTTATGGTTTTCATAAGAGCAACAAGCAAAACCCAAGGTTTCTACACACTCAAAAAGGTACAAGAGAAACTTTGGGACAAGCTTCATGAGTATATGTATATTATTACAGAAAACATACATTGTGCTTTAGAAATAAACAGAAGAAAAAGAGTCCAGCTGTAGTTAATCATCCAGAAAATTTAACCTGTTAGGTGCTAGGAACCCTGCCCCCAAATAGCAATTTTAAACTACATTTGTTGTTTTTGTTATCTTGTAGGAGTAAAAGGATTGTGTTCTTTTTTTAAAAGGCTAAACATTGCGTATTATCATCCTTAAATTAAAATGTCCATTTTCATGGCTTTATTTAGATACACACTTAGTTTCTTTTCTACAGAAGTTTTATAGCCACTAACTTATCATTAGGAATAAATGAAATTTCCAGATAACTTCTTTTATTTTGATTGCTTTTATTGAAGACATTTCTAAAATTGATTACACATTTCTCTTCCATTGTAAAAACAAAAACGAGACTACCAAAGGTAATTTAATCTAATCATAATAATTGAAGAATTAAGGGTTTTGAGTTATTTGCTTTGCTTTTATAGCTGATGAGTCTACCTTATGTTTAGCCAACTGGTGAATCTCATGATCAGAGAGAATGTGTGAGAGAAGACACAATATGATACGATATCAATGATGGTGATGATTATGTTATTGTATTAGCAACGATAATAAGATAAATCTGCTTCTGTTGGCCCACTGCACCAACCCTACTGCTGATCTGCAGCCACTATAATTTGGCATGGGACGACTAAAGGTTTCTAGGGGGAAACCCAGATTACTGCATTTTAAAAATCAGTCTTTTAGATTTGATGAATCATTCATTTTGGACTGAGATATTCTGCCATTCTTCTCGAAATAAGAAGTGCTTCAAAAAAGAAAAAAAATCGATTGTGATGATAAGTGCACGGTTATATGATGATATTGTGAGCCGTTGATTGTACACTTCGTATGATTACATGGTATGTGAATAAATAATATATATATATATATAAAATTACTTCAGGAGATTCTGAAGCAAATGGTTACCCTGCGAATTTCTGCATTTCAACTGTAGGTTTGGGAGTGGATCCATTTCACGTTTTGTTTCTAATTGTGCAATTTAAATATTGATTTTTGAGTGACATTTCTAAAAAACATAAAAATATGAAACAAACAAACAAAAAGAGTGTGTGGGCTTTTTCTAAATTCCCTGTCCTTTTTACCCAGTCTTGTCCTGCCCATTCCGGAGTCTGAATGACTCCGGAATGGGCGAGGGGTGAGTCCATACACGGATGGACAAACCGCTGCCCACTCAAGGATTCCCTCAACATGCTAGATATATCTCCTGTGCTTTACTCACGTTCACTCCACATTTTAAGTGGGCTTCATTTCTTCTTATTAGTCAGCCTGCCTATGCTTTTATGAGCTCTTGGCATTTCCATGGTTTGCTGGTCTCAAGGTAATTGTCCAGCAATTACATACAGTTACAAGAAACAGCAATTTAAAAATGCGATTTCTCCTCTGCCACGTAGCACCCTTACCTCTGGATGTCGAAAGCACGCCCCGATTCTGCATAGTGTTGTAAATGAGTCAGGAGAAGGTCGCAGCTTTGGCTGATTAAAGGAATCATCTGATAAAGAATAACAAAGGTGTAATTAGGACACCATGCAGGGAGGGCATCGAAATTAGCTGCAGATTAAGAGCGGTGTGTCGTGCTTCTCGAGAATATGGACATTGTTTCAAGGTACTTTTTCCCCATCTAAAATTCAAGAGAAGCTCTAAAATTCACAACATTGTAAAATACAATAGCCGTTAAACTCTATTTTTAGATCAATCTTTTTTTTTTTTGAGGCAAAAAGAAGACAGGATTTAGAGTAAATACTGTGAAATAATTATGAAAATGATCATTAAGTGCTTAGACAAAAATGAGAATCGGCACGCAGTTTCATGACATTTGGTTAGCATTAGAGAGTAAATAGACTGCAATCCATATGTACCGTGGTTGGAATGAACTGAAATCCATGTTTGTTTGGTTCCAATTTTATTTTAGCTCTTCCACTAGAATACAGAATGTTTGCATCCAAATGAACCTAAGTTCATATATTTCAACTTCCCATTCCATATAGAAATCATTTTTAGAGCATTTCTGATGGATCATCATTCATTCCTGCTTAAACTGCTTAAATCTGCGTTATAGGGGAATCCTTGACTTCAGGCAACATCCTTTGCAAATACAAGATAATTGTTTAACACCAACCTCTCTCTCTCTCTTTTTTTTTAATATTAAGCAACTTTTTATTATGGAAATTCCCAAGTGTGCAAGAGTGGAGAGAATAGTAATATGAGACTTTATGTAATTTTCACCCAACTTCAACAAATTTAGATTCCACCTTTCACTGCCCACCACTTTGATACCAACAGGCTTTGTGGGACTGGTGGAACTCTTTGTGAAGCCTGACAGACATCTACATGATCTTTTATTCTTTCCTATATATTCGAAAAAAGCAAGCTGGATATTTTGAGGGGAAATATTTTAAATCGGTGCTCATTCTAGAATGAGCTAAAGCAACATGTGTAATATATAGCTCTGAGCATTTTTTATGGAAAACATATTTTGAAAGGTTATCTCTGTTTAGAGTTTAACTAGTTCGATACTAGAACATGAGTTCCTTAGGGGAGAAAAAATTTTTAAAACTTTTTATTTTGAACTATTTTCAAATGTATGGGATAGTTACAAAAATAATACAAAATGCATACAGAGAACGCAACATTCCCTTTATCCTCCCACCAGAAACCCAAATTCATTGATTCTAACATTTTGCCACATTTGCCATATTATTCTATCTATCCATCCATCCACTTATCTGTCTATCAAATTCATCAATCCATTTTCTGAACACTTTATTGTAGATTGTATGTGTTATTCTCCTTGGATACTTATTACTGCCACGTACGTTTCTTAAGAACAAGGATATTCACTTATGTAACCACCTTAAGGGTAGTAGTCAAGTTAAGGAAATTTAACATTGATATAAAACTACATCTATATTCCAATTTTTTCATATGGCCCAATAAGTTCCTCTTGAGCCTTTTCTCCTCCCTTGTTATATCCCATCCAGGTTCATGTATTGCGTTTAATTGTCATTGTCTCTTTAGTTGGGTTTTCTTTTATTAAAAATCTTGGTAATGTATATACAACGTAAACTTCCCCATTTCAACAACTCCCAAGCACACCATTCAATGAAATTAATCACATTCACAATATTGCGGTAACCTCACCACCTTTCATTACTAAACTTTCTCATTGTTCCAAACAGAAGGGCTACCCCCACTAGGCACGCACTCTCCATTCTCCCTGCCTCCTGCCCAAGAACCTGCCCAATTTAATTTTTTAAATACGAGTTTTGCAAGCTTGTGTATTCCCTGATATTTTCTTGGTGGTTACCATGGGGCTTAAATTTAACATTCTAAATCTCTAACAATTTCATTTATTTTACTACCAACTTAACTTCAATAGTATACACAAACTATGTTTCTATACCCTTTCATCCCCCCACCTTTATATGGTTCTTGTCACAAATTACACACCTATACATTACGAGTCCTAAACCACTGATTTATCATTACATTTTATGTTTGTTTGTCAAGATTTACAATTATCATTACCTTTTATACATATGCTTTTTAGATACTGTAGGAAGTAAAACACGGAGTTACAAACTGAAAATGCAATAGTCCTGGCATTTATATCACCCATGACATCGCTCTCACCCTAGAGCTTTACTTCTTCACGTGGCTTCAGCCTATTGTCTTGCTCTTTCCTCTCAGCCTGTAGACCTCACTTCAGCATCTCGTGTAGGGCAAGTCTAATGCGGGTGAATTCCCTCAGCTTCTGTTCATCTGGGAATGTCTTAATCTGTTGCTAACTTTTGAAAGACAATTTTGCCATATATAGAATTCGTGATTGTTTTTTTGCTTTCAGCACTTTAAATACGTCTCCCCACTGCTTTCTAGGCTCTATGTTTTCCAATGAGAAATCAGTGCATAATATTATTGAGGATCTCGTGTATGTGACCTGTTGCTTCTCTCTTGTGGCTTTCAGAATTCTCTCTTTATATTTGGTATTCAACAGACGCAGCACAGTTTGGGTGTATCGGGGTTTATATCAGAGTTCTTTGACCATTTTGGAGACTCATAGTCATGGCTTTTGTTAAATTGGGGAAGTTTTCAGTCATTATTTTTTTGAATAGTCCTTCTGACCATTTCTCTCTTTCTTTTCCTTGGGACTTCCACAACGCATAGATTAGCATGCTTGTTGGTATCCCACAGATTCCTCTGTCGCTGTACACTTTTCTTCATTCTTTCTTCTTTCTGCTCCTCATACTGGATGATTTCAATAGTTTTATCTTCACGTTCACTGCTTTTTCTTCTGCCAGTTCCAATCTGTGGTTGAAGCCTTCTAGGGAATTTTTAAATTCTGTTACTGTGGTCTGCAGTTCTATATGGTTCCTTTTCATAATTTCATCTCTTCATTGGCATTTTCTTCATGTTCATCTATGGTTTTCCTGATTTCCTTTATTTATTTTTTCATGTTTTTTTTTTTTTTTTAGCTCTTTGAGCATATTTTAGACCATGTTTTAAAGATCTTTGTCTTTTATGTACCAGATCTGGTCCTACTCATTGATGGCTTGTAATGCTTTAAATTTCTTGTCTTGAACCATTACTTCCGGTTTCCTTGTATGTTTTGTAATCTTTTGTTGAAACCTGGACATTTTTATGTTTTAATGTGTTATCAATGGAATTTAGACTCTGAGGCATCTGTCACTTATGCTTGTATCTAGCCAGTGTTATGATAGAACTTTCCTTGAATGCCAGGAGGTAAAAAAAAATTAGAAGGAGAAAAAGAAAACACCTTTTCTAGTCTTTGCAGATTGACCTATGCAAGTGCTCTCCTTCAGGGCTTAGCCAACAAAAAGTTTAGAGCGCTCTAGGCCTAAGAGTAGGGTCTTCCCTCATCCTTTCTGTGCATACATCCTGTCTTGGCCAGGTACATGCAGCCCCAGGAATCCCCATGTTTACACAGATACAAATGTCCCTTCTTTAGGAAACAGTTTCCTTATGCTCCCAGGTACTGCACTGTTGTCCTACAGCCAGCGATCCCTAGCTCCAAGCAGCATGACTTGACTGCTCTCCCACAGTGTCCCATTGGAGAGCTCTGTGAGCCGCCTTCAATACTCAGGGCAGGATCTGGGATGGTGAATCTCTCAGGCCATCACCAGATTGGGCCAGACATACAAGCTCCCAGCATTGCACAAGGGCTACTCTGCTTCCTCTGGTATTGGGACCAGGAATCTGCTCTGGATGCCCAGGCTGGCTTTGGATCCAGCCAGTGAGGGGTGTGGTGCAGGCCAGTCAGGTTGCTAGGAGATCCTACCATCTTTAAGTAGCCTTTTTCTTTGTTCATCACTCTCCCTGGTACTATAGTCCTTTAATTGTTTTCTGGAGCTTTGAGAAAGATGTTTGTTGCAGTTCTCACTTCTGAAAGGGGATGGAGCCCTGAAGCCTCTCACTCTACCATCTTGATTGGGGGTGGGGGTGGGGCTGACACACAGGGAAGGGAATTTTTGTCTTATTTTTCATTTTGTATCCCCAGTGTCTAAAACAGTGCCTGGCACATAGTAATTATTTGTTGAATGAATGAATGACTAAAGAATGAATGAGTGAATTTTAATGACTACCTTATACTTGCCCTAAAATTCTTGTAGTACATAATACTTGCCCTTAAATTCTTGAGGCATGGAGGAAAGTAATGAAATGTTAATCTGCTTGTCTGAAGTTATGTTGTTATATTGAGACAAAATCTGACTCCGTCTAACAGCCTCTCTCTGGTTTCATTTCTGTCCTCTTTCACAGGACCATGTTCCAAACACTCAGACAGCAAATGTCTGCCCCTCATCTTCTATACAATAATTCTCAATCCTTTCAACTATTCCTCTTACCACAGGATTTACACACACCGCTTCATTCTTATTACTCTCCAGTTTATCAGTGTCACGCCTTAGAGGTAGCTCCATAAACGGAGCACAGTATATCAGATACAATCCAGTAAATGGTACTATAACTTCCTGTAGTCTGCATGCTGCATGTCAATTGCAAAGCCAAGTTTATGTTGACTCTCTTAGCAGGCACATAACACAAGCAAATATGAGGTTCAAGTCAACAAAAACCATGAGATCCTTTCCATGAATCAGAACCATGGCAGTTGATTTTTGGACCCTTTATATTTACCAGAAAGGCTTTATATTTACCTTACATTTATTTCTGTAAAAATTTTTCTCACTATGTATTCTGAGCAGAACAGTTTCTTAACTGCCCCTAAACATTCAGGTGACTGAAGAAGCCTAGTAGAATGTTCAGCCTGGGTAGCTGTGCCAGGGACATACGGCTTTGTCTGACTTTCCCTTCCCTAGATCCTTCCAAGTCACTCCCATGTGCTCTGTGGGGCAAGAATTATATTTCCACAGACCCGACTGCTCTGTCATTGGTCCAGAGAAGCAAAAGGGGCATCCCTGTGGATTGAGAGCCAGTGAGCCGGCCATGATCTGGGCTCAGAAGCTACAAGGGCTCCATGGAAATTGGCATGTGGTTGCTGGGGTAGGGACAGTGGCCTGGAAAGCTCCTATGGCAGTCAAGCAATAGGTTAAGGAGCACAACATTCACAGCAGAACATACCCAAATGGAGAGACAGCAGAGCATCTGAAACCCTCTCCTTGCTGCCAAGTCTCCTGGAGGGAATATCAGGAGATCAGAATCTTGGGAAAGGGGATTTCCAGCCACAGCATTGTTCATCATTGTTTCTGGCTCTTCAGTCAGCTACGAACGCACCCAAGGAAATACTCAGCGAGGCACCATCTTATGGATAAATCAGCTGGGAAACACTTTGTCAAATGATTTAGGGTTTTCTGAAAAGAAAATGTATATGACCTCATCTACCTACTCTGAAGTCCAATCAAAAATGAAATGAGGATGACTATCCTGATTTGATCTCAGTAATCCTGCCTTAATTCTTCATGATTACCACATTTTTTTCTAAATTCTCACAAAACATCAATTTAATAATCTATCAGGAAGAAAGTAGGTGAATATGGGTCACTTGAAATAGCCTCTGGGTCATTACTCCCAGAAATCTCAGACTACTTTAATGTTTGAATGACTCAGTATCATCTATGACTGCCTTCACTGGCTGAATTCCTACCATTATTTTAATAAGTTGGTGGTGTAAGTGAACTCTACTTTAATAAAATCCCATATACTAATATATCTTTCAGATTTATTTAAGAGGAGTAATAACATGGTTAAAAAAAGAAAAAGAACTACAGTTGTAAAAGGAAGTCTCTTTAGAAATCAAGCTTGATGCTTCTTTAATGTAGCAAAAATGGGATGCAACATAAAATCTGATTTACATACAACAATGCAGAAGCATGCCTGGTGGAAAGCAGGGTCAACCCATCCTAAATCCAGTCGCATGCCTGGACACTGCGAGTGCAGCCTGGACCAGCTGCCACCACTGGTTCCTCTATGCACTTGTGTCTACAATATTTTTTTTGCCAACTGGTGCAATTGTAATTTCCTACCACACTCTGCTCGCTATCTGTTCAACGGAATGGATAATGACATTTTTATTTAGGTTTAATGTGATATGAGATGGGGCATGTAATATGAAGAATGTTTCAAAAAGCAATGCAAAGAAAATATTATAAGACAGTGGAGCATGATCTGTATGTTGGCCAATAGCAATAATTTCATGTTTTGTTCCTTGCATTATCCACAAGCAGCTATGGAATATTTACTCTTACATGAGTTGCATACAAACAAAAGCTCTCTTTGAGGGGCTTGCATAATTTCATACAAACCAAAAACCCTGCAGTTATTCCCCTAGATATGCAGACAGGCAGGCATATGTGGCATGCACACAAACACATGCCCAGATGAATACACAATGTGATTATCATTCAGATCTTAATAAAAGATGTTCATTTGGCTGCTACATTTCATCTTCTTGGTAGGATAACAAGTGATTTTTATTTTTCCTTAATTTTTTCTTAATGCTTGTGTACTACACTTATTATGAAATCAAATATTAATGTTACTAAGTTTCCTTAAAAAATGAATTCTTCTTGGGGGTTACTGTCTAGCAGCCAGCCTTGGGGAGAAAATTTCCCCATCTTGCTTCTCTTCCCTCTCTGACTGCTTATGCTTATTAGAGGTGAGGCTGAGCATACAGCTGGGCAAGTATTTGGTAACTAGCAGTAAGCATTGAGGCTAAAGCACCATCCTTAGCCTGGGAAGAAAATTCCCCAAGGAAGGAAATCCCTGCTCATCTGGACTTATGGTATAATTAAAGTGCCCAATTAAAAAAAAAAAAAAAGGATTCTCTACTGGCTGTGCCTGAGGCATTCTGTGTCAAGGTGTAGACAGAAGGCAACAGAGCTAACTCCAGAAGATGGGAAGGACCTAAGAGTGGGCTGAAGAGACAACTTACTGGGCTAAAGTCCAGGAAAGGCTAAGAAATTCATTTCAAAGGCTTTCTTCTCCCCTTCTGAGCTATCCCCAGAATTTCATCTTTAGAATTTCCTTCCTTAAGGGTAAGTATTACCCTGAACTTGTTAAAATACACGTGCCCCAGGGAGAGCACTTGAAGCCGCTTGAAGCCACTGCCAGTTGTTAGATTTCCTCTCCTTGTCATTTCTAGCTGTGTGATCTTGAGCTATTCCTTAACTTCTCTGTTTCCTTTACTACAAAATGGGAATAATACTACTTCCCTTCAAGAGCTGTTGTACCTTGTATCTAATGCACCTTTTATCTATGTTATGGACAGATGAGTAAAACATATGGATTAAAAATAGATAAATAATAGGGGGAACAAATGTTAAATTTAGTAGATTGAAATGATAGCAATCAATGACAGGGAGGGGTAAGGGTATAGAAAAATAGGGGAAACAAAGGCTAAAATATATTGGGTAGATGGAAATACTATCAGTCAATGAGAGGGAGGGGTAAGGGGTATGGTATGTATGAATTTTTTTCTTTTTGTATCTTTTCCTGAATTGATGCAAATGTCCTAAGAAATGATCATGGTGATGAATATACAACTATGTGATGATATTGTGAGTTATTGATTATAAACCAAAAATGGAATGATCATATGGTAAGAATGTTCAAAAAGAGTTGTTATAAAAGTTACAAACAAAATATGGAAGCACTAAACACTAGAATGCAGAGAGCAGCTCCAATGTGGGAGCCATCCTCTGGAGAGTTTACCCTTCTCCTGGACATTTGGTTTGGAATCATTCATTCTCTCATCTTCTCTTGGTCCTCACAGGCAACTAAGCATCAGTCCTTCCTATTTTTGCCTCAAGTTAAAATTGCTTCTTTTCTTGCCTCTGTCCCTTCACCTTTATCTCCCCAGGCACCACTCTAATTCAGGCTTTACCACCCATGACCTGGAATACAACAGTTGCCTCGCTTCTTGAGAACAAAGACCATATCTTAAGCTTCTTCGTAGTCTCAGTACTTTCTACATGCCTGACACGTAGGGGTACAAACAAAACAGTTTTTGAAAGAGCCTCCTGGCCTCCTTTCCTCCTGTCTTTTCACTTTCCACTCCAACCTATACCCAGTCATCAGACTAGTCTTCTAAAACTATGTTACCTGAGCAATACTTTGCTGAAAATCCACTGGATACCTCCACTGACTGAAGAAGAAAGTTAAAGCTTCTTATTCCACCTTCTAAAGTCCACTACAATCCTCTCCCAATTTGCATTTTTATTCTTACCTTCCATAACCTCCATGTTAACTAATAATGTCCACTTGCTGTCCTCCAAATACTCCTTGTCCTTTCCACATAGGCCTCTGACAAACCCACCTGGAGGGCTTCTATCTACCCATGTCCTAACCAGCCTTTCAGTTTGAATCCCTCCTTCACCCCAAAGTCTCTTCAGAGCCCTCCCTGACAGCATACAGCCTGTAAGATGTCCTCTTTCTGGCATTTACACTTCCGTGTAATCTCCTCCCCTTGAGTGTGGTCTAGACCTTGTGATTCACTTCTGATAACTAGAATTCAGCAAAAGTGATGGGATATCATGTACAAGTTTAGATCACACAAAGACTGTGGCTTTCATTGTGGAGCTTTTTTTTTTAGTTTGTAATTTTTTTTATTAGAGAGGCTGTGGGTTTACAGAACAATCATGCATAAAACACCACACCTCCACCAACACCCTGCATTGGTGTGGATCATTCTTTATAACTGATAATAGCGTGTTTTTACAACTGTACTATTAATTAAAGTCTGGTTTAACTTAGGGCTTACTGTGTAGTGTAGTTTCATGGATTTTTTAAAAATGTATTCTGTCACCATACATGTAGGCTAACATCTCCCCCTTTAATTACATTCAGATATGTATTTCAGGACTGTTAATTGTGTTAAAAAATTGTTGTGCCACCATCACCACAATCCGTTATCCAAACGTTTGGATCAATCCTAACAGGAACCCTGTGCATTTTAAACCTTAACTTCCCGTTCCTTATTCCCACCCCATTCCTTAGTGACCTATATTCTAGATTCTCACTCTATGAGTTTACTTATTATAATTAGTTCAAATCAGTGAGATCATACAACATCTGTCCTTTTGTGTCTGGCTTATTTCACTCAACACGACGTCGTCAAGGTTCATTCATGTTGTAGTATGTATCATTACTTAATTCCTTATACCAGCTGAATAATATTCCATGATACGTATATACTATAATTCATATATCTATTCATTGTTTGCTGGACACTTGGGTTGCTTATATATTTTGGCAAGTATGAATAATGCCACTATGAACATTGGTGTGCAAGTATCTGCTCGAGTCCGTGCTTTCAAATCTTTTGGGTATATACCTAGAGTGGGATTTGCTAAGTCATATGGCAGTTCTCTACTTAGATTTCTGAGGAACTGTCAGACTGTCTTCCAGAGCAGCTGAACCATTTTACATTGCCACCAGCAAAGAATGAGTGTTCCAATTTCTCCACATTTTCTCCAACACTTATTTTCCTTTTTTTTTTTTTTTTTTTTTTTTAAGTAAAAGCCATTCTAATAGGAGTGAAATGGCAGCTCATTGTGGTTTGGATTTGTGTTTCCCTGATGGCTAGTCATGCTGAGCATTTTTTCATGTGCTTTCTGGCCAAGGAGAGATGCCTATTCAAGCCTTTTGTCCATTTTTAAATTTAGGTGTTAACTTTTTGTTGTTAAGTTGGAGGATTTCTTTACATGTTCTGAATATTAATCTTGATCAGATATGTAGTTTCCAAATATTTTCTCCCATTGTGTAGGTTGTTACTTTCATGATAAAGTCCTTTGAAGCACAAAGTTTTAAATTTTGATGATGTCCCATTCATCTATTTTTTCTTTCATTGATTGTGCTTTTGGTGTCAAGTATAAGAAACCATTGCCTCATACAGGGTCCTGATAATGCTTCCCCATGTTTTCTTCCAGGAGTTCGATAGTTCTAGCTCTTATATTAGGGTTTTTGATCCATTTTGAGTTGATTTTTGTGTATGGTGTGAAGTAGGGGAAGTAGGGGGTCTTCTTTTTTTTTTTTTTTTTTTTGCAAATGAAGATCCTGCTTTTTGAAGAGACTATTCTTTCTCAATTGAGTAGTCTTTGACACCTTATCAAAAATCCATTGGCCATGAATGTGATGGTCAATTTCTGAGCTCTCAATTCTATTCCTGGTCTATATGTCTGTCTTTGTGCTAGTATCATGCTGTTTTTTTTTTGTTTTTTTTTTTTATTAATTAAAAAATTAACAAAACATTTAGAAATCATTCCATTCTACATGTACAATCAGTAATTCTTGATATCATCACATAGTTGCATATTCATCATTTCTTAGTACATTTGCATCGATTTAGAAAAAGAAATAAAAAGACAACAGAATAAGAATTAAAACGATAATAGAGAGAGAAAAAAAAAAACCTATACCTCACATGCAGCTTCATTCAATGTTTTAACATAATTGCATTACAATTAGGTAGTATTGTGCTGTCCATTTTTGAGTTTTTGTATCCAGTCCTGTTGCACAGTCTGTATCCCTTCAGCTCCAATTACCCCTTCTCTCTCTTTTTTTTTTTAATTAACGGAAAAAAAGAAATTAACCCAACATTTTGAAATCATACCATTCTACATGTGCAATCAGTAATTCTTAACACCATCAGTATCATGCTGTTTTGACTTCTGTGACTTTGTAATAAATTTTAATATCACGAAGTGCGAGTCTTTCAATTTCATTCTTTTTTTCAAGGTGGCTTTAACAATTTAGGACCCATTGCCCTTCCATATAATTTTTTTTCCTTTTATTTGCATGGTCAGGCACTGGGAATCAAAACCAGGTCTCCGGGAAGGACAGGCGAGAATTCTGCCACTGAGCCATTGTAGCACTGCCCATTATGATTGTCTTTTCTATTTCTCTATTTCTGCAAAGAAGGTTGCAAGAATTTTGATTGGCATTACATTGAATCTGTAAACTACTCTGGGTAGTATTGACATCTAACAATATTTAGCCTTCCAATCCATGAAAATGGAATATCCTTCTATTTATTTTGGTCTTCTTTTGTTTCTTGTAGCAATGTTTTATAGTTTTCAGTGTATAAATCCTTTAAATCCTTGCTAGATTTATTCCTGGACATTTGATTCTTTTAGTTGCTTTTGTGAAAGGAATTTTTTCTTGATTTCTTCTTCCAATTGTTCATTTCTTGTGTATAGAAACACTACTAATTTGGGGGTATTGACCTTGTATCCTGCCACTTTGCTGAACTCATTTATTAGCTCTAGGAGCTTTGCTGTGGATTTTTCAGGATTTTCTGTATGTAGGATCAGATCATCTCCAAATAAGGAAAGTTTTACTTCTTCCTTTCCAATTAGAATGCCTTTTATTTCTTTTTTCTTGCCTAATTACTGTGGTAAGAACTTCCAGTACAAGGTTGAATAGCAGTGGCTTAAGTGGGTATCCTTGTCTTACCCTTGTCTTGCTCCTGATCTTGGAAAGCTTTCAGTTTTCACAATTAAGTAAGATGTTAGGTATGGGCTTTTCATATATTACTTTTATCATGTTAAGGAAATTTCCTTGTATTCCTAGTGTTCTAAGTGTTTTCTTATCAAGAAAGGGTGCTGTATTTTGTCAAAAACATTTTCTGCATGAATTGAGATGACTATGTGGGTTTTCCCCCTCATTCTGTTAATGCGGTGTAGTGCATTGATTGATTCTATTATGTTGAATCTACCTTGCATACCAGGGATAAATCCCACTTGCTCATGGTGTATAATTCTTTTAATATGCTATTGAATTCAATTTGAGAGTATTTTGTTGAGGATTTTTGTACCTATATTAATAAGAGATATTGGTCTGTGGTTTCCTTTTCTTGTGATATCTTATTCAGCTTTTGTATGCGGGTGATGTTGGCCCGATAGAATGAAGTTAAGGGGTGTTCCCTGCTCTTCAGTTTTTTGAAGAGTTTGAGCAGATTTGAAGTTCTCTTGGAATGTTTGGTAGAATTCCATATAACGCCATCTATCTGGTCCTGGACTTTTCTTTGTCAGGAAGTTTATGATTACTGAGTCAATCTCTTCGTGACTAAAGAGATTTTTCTTTTTGTTCAGATCTTCTAATCTTCTTGAGTAAATGTAGGTAGTTTGTGTGTTTCTGAGAATTTGTCCATTTCATCTAGGTTATCTAATTTATTGTCATACGGTTGTTCCTAGTATCCTTTTATGGTTCTTTTTATTTCAGTGGAGTCAGTAGCAATGTCCCCCTTTTCATTTCTTATTTTCATGATTTGTGTCTCCTCTTTTTAACTTTGTCAATCTAGATAAAGTTAGTCAATTTTATTGATCTTTTCAGAGAACCAACTTTAGTTTTGTTGATTCTCTGATTCTCTCTGTGTTTTTTTTTTTTTTTTTTTTTTTTGCTTTCTATTTCACTTGTGTCTGCTTTGACCATTGTTCTACTTTGCTAGCTGCTGGAACCAATATACCAGAAATGGAATGGCTTTCAAAAAGGGTAATTTAACGAGTTGCTAGTTTGCAATTCTAAGGCCAAGAAAATGTCCCAATTAAAATAAGTGTCATGGTTAGGGACAGGTGTCAACTTGGCCAAGTTGTGGTACTTGTTCATCTGATTGGGCAAGCGCTGGCCTGTCTGTTGCAATGAGGACATTTCATAGGATTAGGTCATGATCACGTTAGCTACATCCATAGCTGATTCCATTTGTAATCAGCCAAAGGGGAGTGTCTTCTGCAATTAGTGATGCTAAATGCAATCATGGGAAGCCTTTTAAGGAGGACTCAGAGGAGACAGGTTGCATTCCTGCTTTGGCTGGTGAGCTTCTCCTGTGGAGTTCATCTAGGCCATCCATTGGAGTCATCGGCTTCACAGCCTGCCCTGTGGATTTTGGACTCTGCGTTCCTATGGTCACGTGAGACACTTTCATAAATTTTATATTTGCAAGTGTTCCCTGTTGATTCTGTTTCTCTAGAGAACCCTAACTAATACAATAAGTATATAGAAATGTCCAATCAAAGGCATCCAGGGAAGGATACCTTGGTTTAAGAAGGCCAATTAAGTTCAGGGTCTCTCTCTCAAGTGAGAAGGCACATGGCGAACATAGTCAGGATTTCTCTCTCATCTGGAAGGGCACATGGCAAACATGGTGTCATCTGCTAGCTTCCTCTCCTGCTTTCCTGTTTCATGAAGCTCTCTGGGAGGTGTTTTCCTTCTTCATCTACAAAGGTTGCTGGCTGGTGGGCTCTCTGCTTATTGTGGTTATGTCGTTCTGCTCTCTCAGAATTGCTCATTCTCCAGAGTGTTCCCTCTTTTATAGGACTCCAGAAACTAATCAAGACCCACCCAAATGGGTGGAGATACATTTCCCCCAATCCAGCTTAACAACCACACTTAATTGGGTTACATCTCCAGGGAGATGTTCTAATTACAGATTCAAACATACAGTATTGAATAGGGATTATTCTGCCTTTACGAAATGGGATTTAGATTAAAACATGGCTTTTCTAAGGGACATACATCCTTTCAAACCAGCACAGCCGTTGTTATTTGCTTCCTTCTACTCACTTTGGATTTAATTTGCTCTTCTTTTCCTAGTTCTTCAGTTTTGAGATTAGTCTCTAATTTGACGTCTTTCTTCATCTATAATTCAAATGTTTAGACTATAAATTTCCCCCTCAGCACAGCCTTCACTGCATTCCATACATTTTGGTATGTTTTATTTTCATTTGCCTCAAGATATTTCCTAATTTTGCTTCTGATTTCCTCTTTAACCCATTAGTTGTTTAAGGGTATGTTGTTTAATTACCACATATTTGTGAATTTTCCATTTCTCTCTCTGTTATTCATTTCATTCATTCTGTTTCATTCTCTGGTCAGAAAATATTCATTGCATGATTTCAGTATTTTTTAATTTATTGAGACTTGTTTTGTGACCCAACATACGGTCTATCTTGGAGAATGATCCATGTGTACTGAAAAAGAATGTGTATTCTGTTTTTGTTGGGCACAGTGTTCTATATATGTTTGTTGGGTCTATTTTGTTTAGTATCTTACTCAAGTCTTGTATTACCTTATTAACATGCTGATTAGATGTTCTATCTATTATTGAGAGTGGTATGTTAAAGTCTCCTGCCATTAATGTAGAACCATCAATTTCTTTCTTCAAATATGTCAGTGTTTGCTTCATGTATTTTGGGACTCTGCTGTTAAGTGCACACATATTATAATTGTTATATCTTCTTATTGAGTTGTCCCCTTTATCAGTATATAATGACTATCTTTGTCCCTCACAACCTTTAATAAGTTAAAGTCTATTTTGTCTGATATTAGTATAGTCACCTCAGCTCTCTTTTGGTTACTGCTTCATGGTATATTTTTTTCCTTCCTTTCACCCTCAACCTATTTTTATCTTTGACTTTAAGGTGAGTCTCTTGCAGACAGTGTAGAGTTGGGTCATGCTTTTTGTTTTTATCCATTCTGCCTATCTCTGCCTTTTGATTGGAGAATTTAATCTATTTACATTTAAAGTTACTACTGGATACTACAGGACTGCTTCTGCCATTTTGCTATTTGCCTTTGTAAGTCATACACCTTCTTTGTCCCTCACTTCCATTATAGTCTACTTTTGTATTTTTATTGATTTGTATTCAATTTTTTGATATTGTACTATATTACGTGTCTTCTCATTTCTATCTGGATATGTTTCTTCATGTTTTCCTTGTGGTTACCATGAGGTAAAAATTTACAATCTAAATATGTAAAAATAATATCTGGTTTGAAGTCAACTTAAGTTTAATAGCAGACACAAATGCTTTTCCTATAACCCTCTGTCCTCCCATCATTTCTTTTGTATTTGTTGTCACTTGTGTCTTTGTACATTGTATGTCCAAAAGCAGAGATTTATCATTTGTTTTTATGTACTTGCATTTTAGCACCTGTAGGAGGTAAGAAGTAGAATTACATACCAAACAATGCAGCACAATAATACTGGCATTTATAATTACCCATATCGTTGCCTTTACTGCAGGTCTTTATTTCTTTATACCATTTTGCATCACTGTCTAGTGTCCTTTCTTTTCAGTCTACAGAACTCCTTTAACATTGCTTGTAGGAAAGATCTAGTGGTGATGAACTACCTCAGCTTTTGTTTATCTGAGAATGTCTTAATCTCTCCCTTGTTTTTGAAAGAAAGTCTTATCAAATATAAAATTCTTGGCTGACAGTTGTTTTCTTTCAACGCCTTAAGTATTTTCAACTCAATACCTAATCTTGCCTCCATGGTTTCTAATGAGAAAGCAGCACTCATTCTAATTGTGACTCTCTTGTACATAACATATTGCTTTTCTCATGCAACTTTCAAACTTTCTCCTTGTCCTTTGCATTCAGTAGTGTAATTAATATATGATAAAGTGTATTTTTCTTTATGTTTATCCTATTGGTTTTTCTCTGAGCTTCTTGGACATGAATATTTGTGTCTTTTGCTAAGTTTGGGAAGTTCTCTGTCATTATTTCTTTGAATATTCCTTCTGCCCCTTTCTCTCATCCTCCTCCTTCTCAGACTCACATAATGTATATATTGGTGTGTTTGATGGTGTTCCAGAGGTCTCTTGAGCTATTTTCTCTCTTAATAATTGGTTTTTCTTTCTACTCCTTAGCCTGACTCATTTCAAGTGTTTTGTTTTCAAGTTCACTGATTCTTTCTTCTGCCAGTTCTAATCTGCTCTTTAAATCCTCCTGGACATTTTTCATTTCAGTTATTGTGGTCTTCAACTCCAGTAGTTCTGTTTGGTTCCTTTTGAAAATCTCTCTCTTTTCTAAGTTTCTCGTGTTATTCATTCATTGTTTTCCTGATGGCCTTTAGTTCTTTCTTCGCACTTTCCTTCATTTCTTTGGGCATGTTTTTTGTTTGTTTGTTTGTTTGTTTTGCATGGGCAGGAACCAGGAACTGAACTGGGGTCTCTGGCATGGCAAGCGAGAACTCTGCCTACTGACTGTGAGCATTTTTAAGATCATTTTTTTTCACAGGCTTTGTTTGGTATGCCCATGTTATCTTCTTCATTGGTGTTTTCCATATTCTTATGTTCTTCCTTTGGATCGATCATCATTTCCTGTTACCTTGCTTTTTTTGTACTCTTTTGTAGCACACTGTACATTTTAATATTTTAATATGTCAACTCTGGGATTTACTGCCTAGGATGTCTTTTTCTTGGTTTTATAATTATCTGGTGATAAGGCAGAGATTTTCTTGAGCTGTAGCCCTCCTATAAAGAAGGTCTACCCAAAGTGAATGCAGTATGCAAGGTTTTCACTGTCTATCTGGGCCTCTGTCTTGTCCTTGGCTTTTTGCATGTTAGTAGTTTTGGAGTTTCTCTGTTTATAGGAGTTAGGTTGTCCCTCCTGCCTAGGGGACAGACCTTCCTCTCCCAGATATTTGAAGCTGGCAGGCCTTTGTCCCACACTATTTCTCTCCATGGTTTTTTACATCCTTTTTGTTTTCTCAAACTGCTTTTTTTCTAGAGGGTAAATTTTGGGAAGAGGGTCACCTCAGATAGGACTTCAAGTGAGTCTTTCCCCATGGGTTAGGGACCCATGAAGGGGTGCAGACTGGTCTGAGATACCATTGAGAGGGCGTAAGTAAGAGTACTTAGAGCTTTCTGACAGCTCCCCAAAACTGAGCTTTCCTGGCCTGCCCAGAAAATGGAGGACTTCAGCTAGCTGTCCCCTGTATCCCTGAGGAAGCGTTATATCTTTAAAATCTCCACCATTCTGGCCTGTCTTTGGGGAGGGTTAAATAATAGCTGCAGTTGCCTTCCTTGGGGTGGAGTTGAAACAATGGTTGCTGCTGCCTTTGTGTGGGGTGTGTAGAAACAATTGCTGCCCTCAGAGCTGGGTCCCTATGATCCAAATTCACTGATCAAGGCTGAGATCAAAGACTGGCTATGCCCACTCCTGTTCTTGGGGAAGAAGAATTTTACATCGTTTCTGCCACTAGTGACCTAGCCAGAGACTGAACCGTGCAGTGGCCTGGCTGTAAGGGTGAGGGATGAGCACTGGTAGCCACAACAGGGAGAGAGTAATTTGCAGTTCTTTACCATAATTTATCAGTCTTTTCCTTCTGCTTTTCTTTCGATGTTACATAGTGTTCTTTTGGCATCTGGGGTTTCAAAATAGCTGTTTCAGACAGGTCCTGCCTGTTTAATAGTTGTTTTAGTGGGAGGATTGACTCCTGGAGCTCCCTAGTCTGCCATCTTCCCCAGCAGAACATTTGGGTGCTCTCTCTTGCTCTCTCATTTGCTCTCTCTGAGGAAATCCAGCTGCCATGTTGTGAGTTGTGCTGTAGAGAGGCCTACATGGCAAGGAACTGTGTGAGCCTCCGGCCAACAGCCAGAGGAATTGAATGAAATATTGAGTCCAACAGGCACTGAGGACTGGAATCCTCCTAATAACCAGGAGAATAAGCTTAGAAGTAGCTCTTCCCCCAGCAAGACTTCAGATGAAATGGCAGCCCAATTGATGACTACATCTGAAAGACCCTGAACCAGGGGTACACAGCTAAGCCATGCCCAGATTCTGACCTACAGGAATAAAGGTTTGTTGTTTTAAGCCACAAAGTTTTGGGTTAATTTGTTACACAGCAGTGGATAATTTGTGTCACTTTCTTGTGACAACTCTTTTGTGTTAACATGTATTACTAAAGTTTTTGGTACTTGTTATATCAGAAGTGACCACACTGCTTGGCATTCCGCTGATCTTCTAGAAATATCTATGTGATAAGTGAACTGACTGAATGTTCCTTGAGGGTCTTGTCAATGGTAGGCAAGAAACAGTAAAAGAATGATGTGTTCTTCACATCTTAGCATGAATGAAGTATAGTTTGCTGAAAACTGGCCCTCAATGAAAGACTTGAGACTCATGCTAGCTCTACCTCTTACTCTGTGCAAGTCATTTGAATCTCTTTGAACTTGGGTCCTCAGTCTCAAATGAGGGGTCAATGGCAATGAGCTGTGAAGTCCTTTTCCGCTCTGACAATCTGGGATTCCAAGGAAGTCACTAAGGATCAGGTTGAGACAGTGGCTTGGTGTCCTAGCTTCCTAGTACTACCACATCAAATTATCACAAACTGAGTGGACTAGAACAACAGAAATTTACCTTTCACAGTTCTGGAGGCTACAAGTCCAAATCAAGGTGTCAGCAGGGCCATGCTTGCTCCAAAGTCTCTAGAGTTCTGGTGGGGGTCTACCAGCAATCTAGGGCATTCTTTGGCTTGTGGCACAACTCAATCTGAGCCAGTGTCATGTTGTCTTCTGTCTCTGTCTGTGTCCAAATTTCTTCTTTTTATAGGGACACCAGCTTCATTTGATTAAGACCCACCCTAATCCAACTTTTCCTCATCTAAGCTAACAACATCTTCAAAGATCTTACTTTCAAATAGAAGCCAATTCATGAGATGGGGGTGGGGTGGGGTTTGAACTTTCGGTGGGATATAATTCAAATTTTTAGCCCTTGGGCACCATAGAAAGGGCAGACTACTTTCTAATCTGGGGAAGTAAGGATTGCATCCATAGGCCTATCTACTTGCTCCAACACATTCCACCCCTAAGAAAGCCTTTTCTGCATCTTTTTTGAAGCACTGACCTCAGAATTGCATGAAGACCTAAAGGACAGAATCTGATTATTTTGTGCACAAATAACTTGGTGAAAGTGAGAATTAGAACCCAGAAACCCTTGACTCCTAGCATGTTGCTTTCCACCTAAGCAGAGTTCCTATTCCTTTTGCTTCCTAGTTAATTAACTTCTTTAGTTCTAATCTCACTCTATGCAGCCTCTGGTGCCATTTAAAAATAAAAATAAAAAATGAAACAAAGCAAAACCATTAAGCCTTTGGAGCTTCTGGAAGTTTAGAGAATGGAGTGCTAGGGAAGACATATTTCCTGTACAGGGAACCAGAAGGTCTCTTTTGTGTTACTTTACCTAAACTGAGAGGACTCCTCACATCAACTGATTGTAGCCTGGGTAACCCATTTAGTCACACCTTAAGAGGGACTCAGAGAAGGGCCAGAGTAGAGGCTGCTAACCTAATATCAAATAGTGGCCACTGTCAATCTCCATCCACCTTGGGGCTGCTGCAAAATGGAAACTCCAGAGGTATTATTTGCAGTTTCTCTCAGCTGCTCCAAAAGTATTTGCCCCTTGGGTCTGCGGAAACGTCTGGCATCTTGAAGTGCTAAACAGCTGAAATATAATCTCTTTTCCTAAAGTAGAATTATGAGCAGGTCACTTCCCCACTTGCAAATATTTAACAGCTTCTCACTCTCTAGTGCATTACATACCAAACCCTCCCCCTGGCATGGGAAGGCAAATTCTACGTGCCTCAACATACTTTTCCAGTCTTTTCTCCCACTAATCCCTCACATGTAATGTTTTCCAGCCAATTTGTACTCCCCTATTCCCTGAACACACCCCGTACTTTTCTGTCCAGATGCCTTTGTTCCTGCAGCTCATCCCACCTGCAACGCACCTTCTCCCTCTGTCAAAACTCAGCAAAATCTTTAAGGCTCAGTTCCAGTGCTATCCCTACCCCAAGCCCAAAGTGATTTCTGATACTCCAAACAGGACATGAACTCAACTTTTATTCTCTCTGCTACAGTCTTCCACTATTGGTAATAATGTAGTAATTTATGTACCCTGTTGCCCTTTTATATTACAAGCCCCTTAAACACAGGAACTAATAAATATTGCTTAGACTTCATGAAGTTAACTTTTCATCCCATTTGGCATTGTGTAGACCTGCAGGCAATGTCATTTTGGAACGGATGATAGAGGGGGATTTTCTGAATAAATAAGGACTAGCTAATAGGGGGTGGGGTGAGGTGAAATTTAGATATCTTGTTGGTTAAAAGAATAGAAAAAAAATAATACCTAAAACTGCTCTAAACTGGTGACTAACAGATATAAAATTATTTCCAGCTAATCAAACTTATGACTTCTTCTTCCACCACGGACTGTGAGAAACCACACAGATATTAAAAACATATATGACTCATGTTTTGCAAAATTTCCTGCTGATAAGTACCAGCTCTAGCCACCTAGGTGAGTAATCAAATGTCCGTTCTAATGACTCAGTGGCTCCTGTCAAATTTGTGACCAATTAGAATTCACCATAATAAGGGAGGCGCCTGCCAGTGTGGCCACGTGACAGCCAAGCTGTGCGGCACTTTTAGATGCTCTTTTCGATTTAACCAGCGGCAAGTCAGATCGACATTATGATTCTGGCAAAGGAAAGCCAAATTATAACCCAGGATGGGGTACACACAATGAGGAGTGTTTTCCTTTCAATGCAAATGGAAAGGGAACATTTTAACCAGAGTTTAAACAGTCCATCATTATACCAATTTTAATTAGGAGATTAGGTGTCAGTGGAAAACAACTGTGATGCAAGATAATGGTCTCTTGCTGCTAGATAAATACCCAGACATTCTGGAAAATGGGCAACCGGTCAGTCAGGGACAATGTTTCTTTGGACTCTGAAGTATTTATTACCACAGCCACATTCGGTTATAATGAGTTTCATTTTTATTGTTTGGATGGATTAAGAAATAAAAGCAAATATTAAAAATAGGCTGCTGGAGGCTGCTGCAGCCTAACGAAAGCTGCTTGCACTGACATTATTGGAAAAGTACATTCTGCTTTTAGAAGCCCCTGAATGTGATTGTCTGAAGAGTTTACAGGAAAAATTTAAAGGCCAAACTTAACTGTCCTGATGACTGTAATCCTGCAAGGACTCTGACACTGAAGTGGTTGTAGCCATGCATTTACTCATAAGTTGCCTACAGCAACTTACATTTTTTTTTTCTTTTTAAAATTGTAGTCATTCTTGAGTAATATGTCTTCTCCAAGGCGGGAAAGGCCGGGAGGGAATAATAACCACATCTGCCTCTGCCTTTAAGATTCATACATTATTGACTGTGCCTTCCTGACAGGAAACATCTGGACGAAAAGTGAAAAATTAGGCCGAGTTCCAATTGTCAGTGACTGTGAGCGATACCAGCCTTCACTATTTGTCTGACTTTTCTCTCCCTGAGTCCCCATGCATAGAGATATGATTGGCCCATTTTCTCTTGAGTGACACACGTCACAGCCTCAGGCACTCCTCTCTGAAGCTGTCTGGTCTCCTATCTGCTCAGTCAGTCACAATCAACTCGTAGCTATCTGGGTGAATGCAGGAAGTGCCCAGATCATTTATACAAGGCTCTGAGGATGAAGAACACATGAACTACCCTACCGGGTTGAATCCATATCCACCAATCTGGTGCTTGATCTCTGCTGAAGTGCTTATGAATGGGGTTCCCATGAAAGCTGCCCCCTAAGGCACAGTACCCAGCTGCCTCATTTCGCTCAGTGACTCACTATGGAGTTAACTAGCCATGTCTTTGTCTACTGAAAACTCGTTTGAGCCCAGGATACACAAAGTGAAACAGATTTCTTCACTGCAGTTCTTTTCCAATCCTCTAATATGCTAAGTACATGGGGGATCTCTAAGAAGATAGTTCGCAACAGATCACCAAATTATTTGACCATGGTGCCTTTTTGAGCCTCAATAATTTCACAGCTTGTTCTGTGGTAGGAATCTATAGCTTTAAATTCATTAATGTATAAGTACAGCTGAGATGATTTTCTCCAAATGTAATATTTTATTCTTGCATACACTGAAGGTGACTTGCCAGTTTTGTGCTTTGTTATACAATCTTAAAAGAGTTCCAGAAACTTTTTCCTATTAATTTAATACTTCTGAAACCAGAAGAGATTAGATGAATCCATAGGATATAAATTTCACAGGGTTCTCCCTCTATCAGATGAACTGTAAAAATTTAAAACAAACCGCTAACCTGGGCCCCTGGGGGACCCCATTATTTATAGTTTTCTCTCAGAGAAGTACTAATTTGGCCCCAATTTTGTTTCCTGAATTTAAATCTGTTTACTCCCCAACCAGTAATAAAGTTTCAAACAATTCCAGGGTTGCTCACTAATAGCCTTCTGTAAAAAAATCTAAATAAATTTACTGGTGGCCCCTTTCTCCTGGATTTAATGAATCCTTTAGGGAATGGGGTGGGAAACTCTGACAGGTTAATCATGCAAAATTTTCCCTAATAAAAAGAAGGTGTTTTTCCTCAGAAATCCTTTAATATAAATCCCAATAACTGTCAACAGACTAGGTTTCTGATGGTTTCCTCTTTCTGAGTTGGGAATGTATGAATCAGATTTTCACTATTCCCTATCTCTATATATTATGCCTGGTGAAACTTATGCCAAAAATCTGTTTTATTTTAAATGAAAATATATTCATGATATAATGCTGATTTTAAAACAACCTTCAAGCACTATGGACTGAGGCAGCCCACCAGCCGCATAAATAAGGATGATACCATTCAAAGCTTTTGAGTATTCATAACATTTAAAGACATGGGTAGTAAAGGACTTAGCCAACATTCTAAAGGAAAAAAGCTTTGGCAGTCAAAGTGAAAACAAACTTCTATTTCAAGAGTAAACGCTGAAGTTTAGAAAGAGATTTGAAAAGCTATTTACAAATTCAGAAAGGATAAAGATACTGATATTTCAGAACTATTTCAAGGAAAACTGGCTCAGGTACCCAAAACCAAGTGAACTGCAGACTTTCACTGGATGCTCATCTCAGAGTTTCCAAGGCTGCTTCTCATCTCTGAATCCTTCGCCCCACTCTTTCATATGTATGTACTTGAGACTCTCTGAATAAAAGCCAACAACTTTGGCTTTTTTTTTAAAGGTTGTTTTAAAATTAAAACCTTTAATTTAATTTTTCCTTGATAAAATATTTCCTTTTTATGTTTCTTCTATCTTAGTCTTAACATATAATCGTAGGTAAAAAGCTACCTGGTGCTTTGATTCATTCATTCTTTCTTTATTGAGAGCCTATTGGGTGCCAAGTACTTTGGAGTTAACAACAGACAAAACTGAAAAGAAAAAACCCTATCTTCATAAAGCATATATCTATCAGGATGTGCTGTCCAGTAAATAGGTAAAATAAGTGGAATTTTACATGGTGATAGTGCTACAGAAAAAAAATAATAATGAAGTAGGGAAGGAGTCAGGAAGTCCTGGGGCCCAGGTCCTGAGACTTGGGAAGTGGCTGGTCTGAGATGGTTACATGCGGGACAAAGAAAAATAATTAGAACACCAGTGATTTCTGTTCATTCCAGGGAACTTTGAAAACAGATTCTCAGTCCACCCTTAGAAATTCTGATTTTGTGCATTATGGGGTGACTGGAATTATGTGTTTTTAATAAGGGTTCTAGGCATTTCTGATGTTGCTTTTTGTCACTCACAGTTTTAGACCCAGTGACCTAGAGAACAAAGGCAGTTGAGAAGTTAAAGTCCAGAAACCAAGGGCCCCACATATGTTAGGGAAGATGGGAGGTAGGGCACTCAGGATGGTAGTCCTCTGTCTCCTCTCCATCTATCTATCTCCCTTAGGGAAGAAACCACTCCCGTGTCATACTATCCATCCTGTCTATACCATGGCTTAGAGTAATGCTCCATGCTCAAAGTCCCAAACCTTGTTCTTCATATGCAAAGGGAAGCTGCTTTTGGAATTTGGAAAATTCTTTCCTTTCTTACAAAACTTGGCTACCCAGTAAGGACAACCAATTCAATAAGCTGAGCCCTCAATCTTGAGGCTCACCCTTATGAAACTTATTTTTGCAAAGGAGAAGCTAAGCCTAATTATAATTAGTCCTAAAAGTCACCCCCAGAGAACCTCTTTTGTTGCTCAGATGTGGCCTCTCTCTCTAAGTCAACTCAGCAGATGAACTCATTGCCCTCCCCCCTTGCATGGGACGTGACTCCCAGGGGTGTAAATCTCCCTGGCAATGTGGGACATAACTCTTGGGGATGAGCTGGTACCCGGCATCATGGTATTAAGAAAACCTTCTTGACCAAAAAGGGGAAGAGATAAATGAGACAAAATAAAGTTTCAGTGGCTGAGATTTCAGAGTCAAGAGGTTATTCTGATGCATTATATAGATATCTCTTTTTTGTTTATGGTGCACTGGAGTGGCTAGAGGGAAGTACCTGAAACTTGTGTTCCAGGAGCTTTGATTCTTGAAGGCAATTGTATAATTATATAGCTTTTAAAATGTGCTCATGTAAAAAAAATGTGATCATATGATTGTGAAAACTTTGTGTCTGGTATTCCTTTTAAGAAAAACAAATAGATAAATAATAGTTGGGGATAAGAGATGAAAAAAATGGATTAGAGTGAAATACTACTTGTCAGTGAGAGGGCAGGTATGGGATATATGAGTTTTTTCTTTTTTCTTTTTATCTCTTTTTCTGGAGTGTTGCAAATGTTCTAAAAATGATCACGGCAATGAATACACAACTTTGTGATGACATTGTGAGACTTGATTGTATACTGTGCATGGACTGTAGGTGTGTGAAGATTTCTCAATAAAAATATCAAAACAAACAAACAAAACAAAACACAGCTACCGAGACCATTTTCTCACTATGGCTCAAGAAACCTAATGTGCAGTTCAAAGTTGAACAACAACTTTTTTATTCTTGGTGGCACCCACTGTCTCCTTCTGAAGCAGTGAACACCATTGATTGAGGGGGTGAGAGAAAACAACAGGGAACGTGATTTATGGAGCACAAAACATACATACATTGTTTTAACATTTTTTAGAGAATATTATCTTTGGCATGTACTTTTTAATCTTCATGTTTCTTTCTGTTTAAATGGAATTTAACAACTTTACTCCTTCTCCTTGGAATACTTTTGCCTTTGCACGTCTCTTGGATTTTCATTTCTGTCTGTTCTTCCTGAGTCTTCTCTGTAGGTTTCTAATCTGCCACTTGCTTAAATATTGTTTTCCCCAGGGTTCATTCCTGTACCCTCTTCTCTTCTTATGCTCTAAACTCTCCTTGGGTGATTTCACCCCTGTCTGCTTTTTAGTACCGTCTTGCCATCTTTCTTGTCGTTGTCTCCTGAGCACCTGATGTGCACAGTCAACCTCTTCCAGGATGTCTCTATTTAGATGTCCCTCACTGCCCCCGCCCCAGGATTTTTAAACTCATAAGGTCTGAACTCTCCAGAGGTGAGAGCAGGGCCACTATCCCTGCTCTTGGAATGGGGTCCTTTCAAATGGAAACCCACGAACCTAAATTGAACTATAGTGAGTAAAAGAATGACTTTCAATGATGTTTTAAGTTTATTGGTAGTGTATGTTGAATATGGGTTAGAACTGAGGCAAAAAAGCGAAGGAATTTATACCTGTGAAATTTCTTTTCAGCCCCTTTCCCCATTTCCCCACGCCCACCCCCACTTAATACTACCTCTTTTCCCCTAGGCTACTTGGTGCTGTGAACAGCTTAGAGACACTCTATTTTCTATGACTGATTCAGGCACCAGGGATTTTATTTCTGAGCCAGAAGGAGAAAATGCCTGGATCCCAGGAGTACTGGATTTGTTTGGGAAACAACATTGTAACAGAATATCTTGTAGGTGCTAAAGAAATCCAGACCCTGATAAGATTTCATTTTGCAAAGAACCATGACTCAAGACTGTTAAAACTGTTTTTTCTTTCTGTCTTAGCTTTTCTTTTTCAAGCAGATAGCCTTCATCAATTTCAATTCTTTTTGCATCTTGGGTGCCATCAAGTCATTGTTTACTCATGAATAAAGAAATAGGATACTGCGTGTTTGATCTAGTAATGTCAGCCCAAGGTTATCTACTTCCCCTCCCCCTCCATTCTCTTGGTTAACCAACATATTAGTGGCTAGGATGTAATAAAGGTGATTGCTGCATCCAGTTTGTCAAGGTGGTCTAGAAGAGTGGTTGACGAGTTTGGAAAGACGCAGTCCCTTCCTTTAAGCAAATTGTTACATAAAACCTCAATACATAACACAGATAAATGTGGAGCAGAGTTTATTGCTTCGGCTAAAGCAGGATATTCCCCTCCTCATGTTTCTTTGTGGTGAAATTCTACTAGCAGCAGTTCACAACTTTGGCTTTCCATTAGAATCACCTAGTGAGCTTTTAAAACTCCCCAAGGCTGTTGGGACTAAGGTAAATAAGGATACAGGGGAAAGGATGACATTGTCTACATTTTAGAACTTCACCAACTATATTAGACAAAAGGAAAAGAAGTTTATTTTGTCCTGAGCCTAAATTTTCTGTAGCACATAAGCTAACTCAAGCTGTCTGGATAGCTCATTTAAACAACCCAAACACATGGAGGCCAGAATGGAAATGAGGGCTTGTGATTCTGTATAGCTTAAGGTAATACCCAGATACACCCCAGAGTATGTTGGGCAGATAATTTAAAAGTATTGGCAAAGTCCCTTAAGGAGAAAAAACATGGAACTATTAAGCTTTACCACTGGGGAAACCACTGATATTATCTTTAACACTAGGGACTCCTAAGTCAATAGGCCAAGCCCTTGATCTTGAGGCTTACTCTTGTGAAGCTTATTTCTGTAACAGAGGCGCTAAAGCCTACTATAGTTATGCCTAAGAGTTTCCTCCAGAAAATCTCTTTTGTTGCTCAGATATGTTCTCTCTCTCTAAGCTCAACATGGCAAGTAAAATCATTACCCTCCCCCTACATAGGACGTGACACCAAAGTCAGACCAGTAATTGAGGGAGACACCAGACTCGGATACAAAACTCAGCAGTCAAGATCCCATGTGAAAGAAACTGGCAGGAAGGTAGCACAAATTCCAGGTTATATACACACAGCTGACAGGGAGAGGCAAGCCACTGGATAAGAAAAGGAGAGAGCCTGGGACCTTAACAAGCTGACAGCACTATGTGGAACCAGCTCCTCCTTTTGGCTTGACCTTAAAAGTTGACCTGGGTATGCCTGCCCACCTAGAGTTCTGCCATGCCACATCTCCTTACTCTTCCCCAATAATCTCTAGTGATCACATCCCTATCTAAGACTTCAAGAGCACTTTTGTTTGAAGATGCCCTCTAGATTCTTGCCATATAAAGTGTGGTCGGCTGTGCAGCAATATTGATATCACTTGGGAGTTTGTTGGGACTGCAGCATCTCAGTCCCCACCCCAGACCTACTTGAGTCAGAATCCACATTTTTGTGAGCTCCAGGAGATCCATTATACATTAAAGTATGAGAAGGGCTGCTCCAGTTTTCTCCTGTATGTCTCTAAAGTGCCAAAGACAGTGTCTTGGACATAGCAGGAGTGTCATAAGTACTTGTTGATTCAAAATTGATTTATGGCAACTGGGGACAGGAAAGGGCTGGAGAAATGGAAGATATTCCAATACAGCATCCTTTGCATTTTGCATAATAGGCAAACTTGAAAGCCCCAGCAGTCAGGGCATGCTAATGTGCTACCTGGGCAAGTGATGCAGCCATCCATCACTGTCTGCAGAGAAGAAATGTGCTATTTAAGGGAAGAGAGTCTGCATTTCTTACCTCATTCAGCTTTTCAGGACTGAAAGCAGAAGTCAGGAGGCTTCTGACCTCTTCCCATCTTCTGTCACGTAAAAACAGAATGCTCTTGGCTACCGGCTTGGGCTCCAAACCTGTTGCCTGAAGGAAAGAAGCAAGCAGAGGGTTAGGACACAAGGAATGCTGTATTGGTGGCAACATAGGCTCATTATAAATGCTATGGTTAAAGTCCGCCGATGATCAACAAATTCAGAGCTTTCTCCTCGAGGATGCAGAAGAAAAACATAAAAGCTTATGGTCAATGAGTTAAAGATACATGGCTGAAGGCCAAGGACAGCAGGGATGGAGAAAACACTGCTGACCCAATTCTCTCCTGTTGCCATTTGGTCATCAAAATGTAAATAACTCAGCTGGCTTCTGCAGCCACCCTACGGGGGCGGGGAGGGGGGGATCCTTTGAGCTCTAAACAAAACAATCTTTTTTGAGATGGGCTAGTCTTTCCATGGATTGATTTGCCTGAACTTCATGGTAAGTAGTTTTCTGCAGCTGGATTTGTAGGTTGGGTTGGGAATTGATAGACTCATGTATCTGGTTCCTTAGTATATGGGTGGGGAGTAGGGTGGAGAGTGAATGTAGGGCTTGGGAGTGAGGTGGGGAGGGCTGAGAAGGGGGTAAATGAGTGTCCATGCAGAAGTTTCTTCCAAGAGAACCTCTGTCAAGATGTCTCTGTATTCTTTCACTTATTCGTTCATTTTTCTCAATTAATAAGCCTTGTTGAAAGTCTAATATGTATATAGTATTGAATAAAAAGGACTTTGCTTTGGTCTTCATGGAGGTGATAGTCTAGTGGGTAAGTAGACAGTGGGCTCATTAACTAAAAAGTAGATATAAATAGAGTTTATGAGAAAGTGAATGTTATGAAGGGAAAAGGTAGGTCAAGATGAGAAAACAGCAGGAGGCCCTCTTCGGATTAAGTAGGCAGGATGGCTTCTCAGAGGAGGAGACATTTAAACTGAGTCTGGAAGCATGCAAAGGAGTTATCAGACTCTACATCCCTTCTGCCAGGCCATTCTGTTCCTTTCTAAAACCCGCTACTCCCACAAAATGGTCTAAAATGGTGATCCCACAGCCTGCAAAAGTACCCTGAGCTCCAGGGCTGCCAGATATGGGGAAACAGGGAATTTGAAGGACCACGTATTCATTTCCATGTGTGATGTTCAGTTAAGCTATTTCTTTTCATTGTTTTAAAATTATAGTTAAAACATGAAGCCAGTCATCATAATTCAAAAGTCTTATAAAGACTACTATTTAAGGGAAAATTAGAATTTTTTAAATAAAATATGAACACTCATAAAAGCCATAAAATATAACTGCAATCCATGTAGGGGGAGATTTAATTATATATTAGAACCAAGTTGCAGGGATACTTTTCTGCAGAGGAATACCTCTCCATATTTAGAATGAATTCCTTCAGAGCGCCATGGTCACTATATAGAATTGTGGTTTTATAGAATTTTGGGAATGCAACCCATTTGTTTATGTTTCAGAGTTAACAGAGGAAATCTTACATTTATATATTGGCAAAAACCCAGTCCTATCTTACATGTAGCATGCTACATGTAAGAAAACATTTCATTTCAAAGATAGCTGGATGGTTTATGTGGTTCTGATGAGACAGAATAAATTAGAGATAAGAATCAAGATTGACTGATTTATCCTTGAAGACCTAAGGATTGGATTCATGTTATTTTTATCTTAAACCTGAAGGACAATCTAGCCTTTTGTTCCATATGTCAGGACAGCCCTCTAACAACTGCTCACCAACCTACTGACATTGGTCTCCCCTCGGCCTCAAAGTTCCATTAGAACCGTCCATATTCTGATGGGAATATGTAGGACATTGGTTAGTCATCTCTAGATGCCATTCTTAACGTGAGAGAAAACCACCAACTGATCTTTCTGAGAGCAGTCAGGAGAGTGAAGGGTCATTGAATACTACCTTTTATGAAAAAATTGTCATATTTGGGGACATTTCACTCAAAAACAGAAAGCTCTGAAAATTAGTGGCACCTAGTACAGGCTCAATAAATATTTATTGAATGGATATTATAACAAACAGGGAACTTAGGTTGTTATTGTGACCCTGAGGGATAGAATTTGTGTTCAATAGTGGAAGATACAGGGAAAAAGTCCAGCCCACGTAAGGAACTTTAGGATAATAAAAAGGCAGAATTATTCAAAGATAAATAACTTGCCTTGAGTAATGAGCTCCCTATTACTGGAGATTGTACACCACTTATTGGAAAATCTATTCAGGAGGTTCAAGCATCCTGTAGGTATTTGGTCTAAATGACGTTTAAGAGAACTCTCCCAATCCTGAGATTTTCTCCAGACCACTTTGGGCACTTTCTTTAAAATTGTGAAATATAACATACATACGAAAAAAGCAATAAATTTCTAAGTACATTTTTACAAGTAGTTACAGAACAGATTGTAAAGTTTGGTATAGGTTACAGTTTCATGATTTTTCATTTTTGCTTCTAGCTGCTCCAAGACACTGGAGATCTGGGCACTTTTTATTAGCTCATCTACATCTAATTGATTAAAATGACTTGGGGATTATCTTGAAAGCAACAGAGAGTTCTCCCTTACAGGAATAAGGCAAAGGGCTGGTAAATTTGGTGAGGGCAGCACTGTGAGTGTTGAGGTAGGAAGGGGACACTGATCTCAAGAAGGAGGTCCGGGGAAGCAGGGGTTTCCAGACTGCCTGCTGTCAGCCCAGCTGGGTATTCCATGTCTCAGCAAATGGCACTTCCAGTCATTCTCAGGTCAGGGGTTTCCAGACTTCTGGTCATAACTAGTTATGAAATCAGTGTAGTGAGTGGCAACCAGCATTTTAAAAAGAGAAGAAAAGAAATGGAAATGAGAAATAAAACCAAGTAGAATATACAGAGCAGCATTTTACAAAGTAAGGGTATTTTTTGTTATTTTGCTACACTTTTGTTTAAGATAGTGTGTGTGTGTGTGTGTGGTATGTGCGTGTGTGTATGAGTGTATTCTGTGTCAAGATGTGAAATTTGTTTCTTGCTGTAGGTCATAGTCAAAAAAATTTGTAAAACCTGTTTTAACCCATACCCCAAACCTCTCTCTGAACTAAAATCCTATCAATCACAAATCTTAAATCCTCCCCCCTTTACAGCTATCACTCTGGCTGAGGTCACAATTACTTCACAGTGCTAGTGGATTCCCTGCCACAGGTCTTATCTCCTACTCATCCATTCTCTGCACGGTACTCAGAACAATCTTTCTAAAGCACAAATGTGGCTCTGTCCAATAGCTTCTAGTATAAACTCCCTCACTTGGTATATAAGGCTCAACATAATCTAGCTCATTCCTTACTTCTTTCCAAATATTACATAGTCTGGAGGAGCTCTTTAATTCCCCAATCCCTTGCCATAGTAGCCTAAAAATGCCAAGGCAGGGGCCTTCTGGCAGTTTAGGTTGTATTTTTATACTCTCAAACTCAGGGAAGTGGTAAGAGCACTGCCTCTGAAGCCAGTCCCCCTCAGTTCAAATCTTGTCTGTGTGTGACCTTGGTACCTTGATCTCCCAATCTATAAAATAGGAATAATAATGCTACTATCTCTTGAGGTGGTTGTGAGGATTCACTCATTGAACAAATATTTAGTGAGTGCATAGTATGTGCTAGGACCTCATCTAGGCACTTGGGATCTATTAGCAAACAAAAACAAAGATCTCCTGTCCTCATGGAGCTCACATTTTACTTGGAGAAGACAGACAATAAATATAAGTAAATAATATACCTTAGTGTAAGGTAAGGTAAGAGGGTTGAGACAAGTTGCTGTCAACATTGGCCTCTTTGAATAGATGAGATTTGAGCAAAGACTTGAAGGAGCTGGGGGAGGGAGTTATGTCAGACAGGGGAACCACTACAGCAAAGATTCTAAAGCATGTGTGAAGAAGGCTGGTATGGCTGAGTGATTGAGGAGGTCGGAAAGGTCACAGGGGGCTAGTCTATGAAGAACCTCCTATGACTTTGTTAAGATTTTACTCTGAATGAAATGGAAAACCCAAGTTGAATTTTGCACTGAGGCATGTCTTGAGCTGACTTCTGCTTTAAAGACTCAACTTGTTTTGGTGGTGAGACTAGACTGTGGGAATCCAGGGTTGAAGTGGGGAGAACAGTTGGGAGGGGAGCACAATAGTCAGGACAGAGAGAGTGATGGTAGCTCAGGATAGGGTGGTAGCCATAAGCTACAGAGAGAAGTAGTCAGATTTGAGAAGCTTCTGAAGGTAGAGTCAAAAGAATTTCCTGACTGAGTGGATATTGGGGGTAGAGAGAGAAAGACAAGAGTCAAAGATGACTCTGTTTTGGGCTGGGCAATTGAAATGATTAATTGGGTTAATACCTTTAAAGCACTTAGAAAAGTCTCTGGCATATAACCTTTGCTATTACAGGATATTATCTGTTAGTACCTTTAAAACGTCATCTTCTCTCTAGTGTCTGGACTATCTCATGAGCTGTTCTCTTTGCCTGGAACTCTTAGCCCTATGTTGGCCCCTTTTCTCCTTTGTCTGCTGGCTCTTATTCACTTTGTAGAACGCAGCTCATGCATCACCAACCCAAGGTTGGTGCATCACCTTCCCTGATATCCCTGGTGACTGGACCTCACTTACTACCGTCATGCAAATAATGTCTTACATTTTTAAAGGTTAAAAGAAAAAAAAAGAGGAGGTGGATCATGAGGAGTCAGTGCAAGTTTGCTTGCTATAAGCAATGGCAAAGTAGCCCCATTGTTTTCATAAAGAGACTGAGCGATGGATGAGGGAAATATTTTAGATATATCATAATTTGACCCTAACAAAACATTTTGTGATTTCTAAAGACATTCTTATGAGAAAGGATGAGGAATAAAGAGATGGTAAATAATTCTGTTGAGTGGTTTTATGGCTAGTAGAATAACAAAACACAAATAAAACTTTTTCAGTCTGGAATAGAATGGAAGACCACAGGGTCCTAAACTTTATCCAATTGAGTACTCTATTTGGTTATTTTCATAATGACCTGCTGATTTGCAGAAATCACCACTGAGAAGAGTGATGTTCACAACATCACCATATAACCTTCTGGACCATTTTACGAGCCAGCATAACGTGACACCAAAACTTGACAAAGACCGACAAGAAAGAAAAGTTATAGATCAATATATTTTGTGAACACAGACACAAAAATCCTGAACAAAATATTAGTCAGTAGGATTCAGCATTGCATTAAAAAGAATAATTTATCTACAGCAAGTGGAAAAAATAAAAGATCAAGTAGAATTTATTGCAGAACTGCAACATTTGAAAACCAATCAACATAATTTAGCACACTGATAGAATAAAGAAGAAAACCACATATTATCTCAACAGATGGAAAAAACTTGACAAAAGTTAACTCCTACTGATGATAACAACTTTCAGTAGACTAGGAATAAAGGAGAACTTCCTCAACTAGATAAAGGACATATACAAAAAACCTTCAGCTAACAGCATGCTCAAGGGTGAAATACTGAGCACTTCTTAAGATTGGAAAGAAAACAAATATGTTGGCTATCACCACTTCTATTCACCACTATAGAAAGTGCAATAAGACAAGAATAAAATATGTACAAGTGTAAATGGTGGAAATAAAACTGTATTTATTTGTAGATGACATGATTGTAAATCAGAAAATCCAAAGAAGTCTACAAATACACTATAAGAATTCATAGCAAACTTAAGATTGTCAACTACAAAGGCAACACACACAAAACAATTATATTTCTACATACAGACAACAAGAACTGGAAAATTAAATTTGTAATAACATTAAAAATGACAAATTCCTAGGAAGAAATTTAACAAAAGATGTGCGCAACCTCTACATTGAAACAAAAAAAATTCGCTGAAATAAAGAACTAAATAAATGGGGAGATATTCCATGTCCATGGTTTGGAAGAGTCAATATTATTATGATAACAATTATCCAAAAATTGACCAATAGATCCAATGCACTCCCATGCAAAAACCTATCAGGTTTTTGTTTTGTGTTGGTATGTGGAGATTAACACATTGATCCTACATGAAATCAAAAGATGCAGGATAACCAGAGGTCTTACACTGTCAGTTTTCAGAGCTCATTATAAGGGTATAATCTTTAAGATAGTGTGGAATTGGTGCCAGGAGAAACAAATACTCCAACAGAACAGAGAATCTAAACATCGATCTATGCATAAGGTTATTTAATAAAGGACAAAGGTACTTTTCAGTTTAGTGGGGATTGGGTAACCTTTTCAACAAATGATGCTGGGGCAATTGGATGTCAACATGGAAAAAATGAACTTTGACCCACATACAATTTTAATTGGGGATGGATCAAAGTCCTAACAGTGAAAGGTAAAACAATTAAACTTCTAGGAGGCTATCTTTATGACTTTGGGTATAGGCAAAATTTCTTAAACAAGATATCAAAAGCAATATCCATAAAAGGAAATTTTGACAAATTGGACTTCATCATCAAAGGCATCATTAAAAAACTGAGCAAAGCACATAATGGGGGAAGATATGCACAATTCATTTATCTGACAAAGGACTCATAACAGAACACTTAAAGAATTCAAACAAACCATAAAGTCAAACAACTCAAAATAAAATGGGCAGAAGACTTAACTGGCACCTCACAAAAGAGGATATCCAAATGGCCAAAAAGTATATGAAAAGAGGCTCAACACGATTACTCATCAGATAAATGCAAATTAAAACCACAATGAGATATCATTACTACTCACTCACTAGAAAAGCTGAAATTAAAAATACTGGCAAAAAGTGTTGGTTAAAATATGGAACTAGAACCCTTATTCATTACTGCTGGGTGTAGAAACTGGCTCAACCACTTTGGAACACTGCTTAGCTGTACAAAAGCCAAATAGACACCTAAACTGTGGCCTAGATATGTATGCCTAAGAGAATATTCTCTTGATATGTTCATACCAACTTTATTCATGATAGCCAATATGGAAACAACATAAACATTTATTAATGGAAGAATAAATAAATTGTGATATTTTCATTCATTGAAATACTACATAGCAATAAGAAAAGAATGAACTACTGATACGTGATATGGATGGATTTCACAGTGATTATGTTGAGTAAAAGAAGCCAGAACAAAAGACATATACTCTAAGTTCCCATCTACATGAAGTTCAAGAGCAGGAAAAACTAATCTGCAGTGACAGATAAAGGAAGAGTGGTTATTTCTGCAGGGCAGGGGGATGAGATTAACTGGGGAGAGACATGAGGGAAACCCCTCTGAGGTGCTAGAAACATTCTATATCTTGATCTGGATGATTGTTACATGGATAAATACATATGTAGTAACGCATTAAGCTTTACACTTAAGATTTGTATGTGGAAGTTATCTTTAAAAATTCTAAAAATTCTTAAATAATTAATTTGAACAGAATCGGATGCTGGGTGAATACCAACAAGATGAAAAAGCAACAGATGTAACTTTAAGTCTCCATATTTAGATTAAAAATCTAGTTGCTCACAGCATGGGGTGGAAGAAATCGGACCTGCAACAGTTCATGTTTAAAAGATCTGGGAACCTTAGTTGACCACAAGTTTTTCAACTATGTCAGGATGATGCAAAGAACAAAAGCAGCCTTTCCTACTGTACTGATGGAATTAGTGCCTGGTTTCAGGAGGGAGTGCCCGTTGGGGTAGGGGAATCAGACCACATCTAGCCAATGGTTTTCAGATGTGGACACCACATTCCATGGACAGTAAAGAATTGTCACGTCCTCCGCTCAGGAATCCCCCGACCAGTTCTGCACTTCCCTGACTTCACTGGAGTGGCCACACTTTGATGACCACATTACCTCTGACAGATTGTGGATAGGTTGGAGCTTCTCTCTCCCTAGTTTACATTAGTCCCCTTGACTTTGGTGATCACCCTAACTTCATCAGCAAGTCTTTCAAGTCTGTAAGTGACTCACTGCCTTTATTTAAGATTGATTCTCATGAGGATGTCACAAGTCCGAAATTCTGTGATCTTGTCTCTTCCTTTGAGGAGTTGCCCCTGTTTGATGCCCATGGACCCTTTTGTCCCAACCACCTAAAGGAGGCAGAAAGAAGAGGGAGAACTGAGTGACTAAAAGGACGCTAGAGAGAGGAGAGGAAAAGCAAAGGAGGGTGTAGAAGAGTTTGTCCCTAGGCTGCAGAGGGGGCAGAATTAGTTCCGGTAGTAGGAAGGGGACAGAAAACCCAGAGGAAAGGCCTCTCCTTTGTCCTTACTTGCTCTACTCTAAATAGCAATTCCTTGAATGTTTAGGAAGATGTGGACAAAATGTGATCTGCTCCAACTGAATCTGAGGGGACTGCAGTGTCTGGCCTTCCCTGGCACTCACACAGCAGGACTGGATTGCTGCAATTTTTGACAGGGACTGGCCAGTACCTTGGAAGCCTGTCACCCCACTGTGGCAGCCAGAGATCTTGGGCTGGGTTTGGTGCTGTTTACGTTTAGGTTTGCAAGCTCAGCTCTGAATGACATCTGTTTCCTACCAATGTTTATTAAGCTCCTACTATGTTCCAGGTACTATGGTAAAAAATTCTTGCTCTCAAGGGGCTCACAGTTCACTCGGAAGATGGGGGTAAAGTAGTTTACAACCAACATTTGACCTTATAGCTGATAGACTGCTTTTCACATTATTTTATTAACTTTTGGGTAATTTTCCAGTAATCAGGAAACATCCTGATAAACAGCAATGCCTTAGTTGTGGCTTTGTGGCTAAGTTTCCCATGGACAGATGAAACTGTTTTTCCTTTCAATTAGGATCTCTTAAAATAGAGCTTAACTTCTTATTAGAATAGCTAAGCATAAACTTTAAACTTTGAAGAATCACATAGTCCTGAGGAGCAAGATATTAAGGAAAACTAGCACTCTGCATTCTGTGCTCACATGAAGAGAGCCACACTTATTGGGTGTTTGTCATGGACTAAACCAGTGTTCTTAGTTGGCCTGGGACAGCCACATAAGCACCACCAGATCTTCCCAGAGTGCTGCAAAAAGCATGAAATGCATTTTTGCTATAACTGAATGTGCATATTATGAGAAAGGGATATGAGGTAATAGAATCTGAAGCCGTAGTCAAAAGAAAAAGCTCGCCTGGCCCCTGCAGGAACATTAACTCATGATCTGTATGAGCTCTAGGCAATCAACGTTCTCCTCAAATAGCCACATGGAGCAAGGGACATAGGTAAGCAGAGAAAGGTGTATTTAAAGACTCCAAGAGACACATATTTTAGTGATGTTGATGAGAGTATTGCCAACTTTTTAGTGTTAAGTATGTCCAGTATACTGCAAAAATATTAATATCTGAAAGTATGTCTTGACCTCAAAAAGACTGAGATCCATTGTTAGAAACACTACTTCAAATTCTCATCTGTTCTTGCAGAGGTGGGGAAGTTCAATAGTACATCCTCTTTCCTACCTGAGTATGAGAACCAACTTCTACTACCCCTCACTATGTTATAATTAACTGAAACTCCAGAATTTTGTCATTCGAACAACTCCAAATTCCATACTGGTGGCTATTTTCAAAAAGTGACGATTGCTATCTGGCTGTTCTGATTTGAAGCAAGCAGTGCTTATATTTAATGCTTTGAAATATTAAAGGTGCTCCCATTCCACTGGGCGATTTTCATTTGTGCACTCTATCCCTGTAGAAGGAGGTCATCGTCCAGATTACATAATGTGCCTGTTTCCCTCTCTCTGCTTTAGATTATGACTGGCCTGAGAGCACAGCCTCTGAGTAAGCCGTGTGGTGTGTCTACAGCTCAGGGGGGCTGGCTCAACAAGCATGCAGGGACTAAAACCCAGCTCACACTCCACCTGCCAAGTTGACATGAGTTGATGGAAGGGGCGTGTGTGCCTTCTAATATGGATAAAGCCATGGTATGCACTTGTGATGGTCCTGCCTGAGAGAGTTCCCAATATTTTATGCACTGCAGAGGAGGAAACCATGGGCTTTGGAAGGGTGCTTCCATTAGCACCATACCCAACAATACGGGCCCTTTCTCATGTGGGAACAGATCAGGGAGCTCGTCAAACCTTATCTTCTAAGACACTCTTCAACAGATCTCAGCAGAGTTCCTTGCTGGAAGCAGTGTTTGGGAGTGATAAGGGCATCTCTGACATAGCACCTGATCACACTTTGGCTTGGAGAAGAAATTTCCCTGACCAACTCTCATGAGGGAGCCTATCCCCTGCATCCAAAGCTAAATAAAAACGTTTCTGTGGTGAGAATGCATTGCTCACTCATTCATGCTGGCAGCCATATGAACTGGAAACCAAATAGACCTTAGTGATTAGCTAGTCTAACACCATATTTTACACATGATGAAACTGAGGCTCAGAGAGGTCAGAGTCTGGCTTAAGGTCACACAGCTAATCAGTAGCAAATCTGGGTTCCGATTTCATTTTTTTTTAAATTTAATTCAAGTGCCTTTCACTATACTTCTGGGCTATGGCTTAGGACAGAGAGGAAATGGAAAGAAAAAGCATGTTCAAGAAAGGAGGCTGGGACAGAGAAAGAAAGGAAGGAACAGAGTTCACTTGCACAGCAACTTGACTTCCCAGAATGTTCAGGAATACAACCATTGAGAGATCAGAATTGCTTCTATGGTTTATGTGCTATTTTTGCTCCAGAATTCTGAATATTAATCTCCTATTTATCATAATTATTTCTACTTTCGCCACCCAAAAGTTAAGGGAAAGAGATAACTATCAGAACAAGATTTTACTTCTTTTTTAAAAATATAAAGGTGGCTTCTTGCTCATCCAAGGGTCTAGTAAGACACATACATGTGAAATTATTTTCAACAATATTTTGAAATTAAAAAAAAAAGACATTGATAGAAGAACATTTGTACAATAAAAATCAATACCACTTAGGGCAGTGCGAAGGTGGCTCAACAGGCAGAGTTCTTGCCTGCCACACTGGCGACCAGGGTTCAACTCCCGGTGCCTGCTCATGCAAAAAAAAAAAAAAAAATCAATACCACTTAGCATCAATCCTTCATGCGTAAGGCTTCACAAAGGCCTCAATGCCTTTAAAGATGTTATAGTTCAAACTCACCTACCATTTTGAAACTTTGATGCTAAGTGTGTTTTACAGATCAAACGCAAGTCCATGGATCTGCCCTTTTCAGGACCAGCCACGTCCAGATATGAGAAAAGCAGGTAGAAGGGGAGGCACACGGGGGGAGGCCTTCCAGACTTCCAGGGGTCACCCCATCCTGGGGTGAGAAAATTCCAGCTCAAGCTGGAGGAGTTCCTGTGCACAGCAAAATGTTTCACATAAAACTGAGAGACCTGCCTCAAAACAGAGAGGGCTCAGGCAAAAGTAAAATGAGTTTGTAAACCCGTGTTTCTGGTTTCACCACTCTGTTCATGCTTTTAGGTAAGAGCTTCTGCCTTGCTCAGAGCTGTGGAGCTTGAGTTCTCTGAGCAGATAAGCACAGGGATAAACGGGAACCACAGAACCTGATTTAATTTGACTTTCAAAAACCTGTGAGAAAATCCCACTCTAAAGGGCATTTCTAAAAAATTGGGTCACTAAGCGTTATTTTATCATGAATAGGGAATTGGTTTAAAGACCATAAGCAATATCACCTATAAGGTGAGTTAACTCTTCGTAAATGCAAAGCTAAAAATGTGTTCAAGGTTTGACTGAAGGGATACGATAGTTCCCTAAGCCATTCCTGAAAACCGTTCTCACACCTTAAGTCCGTCTTATTGCGTACGTTGGAAAATCTGAATGTTTTAATTTACTCAAAGTTTTATTTAAGGGAAAGGGAGCCAGAAATTCCAGATAAGCAAGTTTTCAAAAGCTGTTCCTTAAAGAGGTACCCGTTGCAAGTTCGGGGGCAAGTTAAAGTAGGGGGGGAGGGGAGAGATGTGTGGCAATTTCATGACAAGCCCCAGAACAGGGGGCCCCACCCATGTACAGCTCCAAATCGAGTTTTCCTTGCCCATTAGCTCCTTAACGAGCTGATGCGCTCCTGCTCTTCTCTGAAATGAGGCCCTGCTGCGGACGCAGAGGATATTGCTGCAGATTTCCAGAGACTAATTTGCCTGCCAACTTCTGTAATCTTTGCCGGTGCCAAGCGCTTTGTGGTTTCACGGTAACTCACTCTATGATTCTGGCATCCATTGTGGTAAGGCGATGGAAGCAGCCCTTTGAGAGGTGAACCTGGGCTACCAGGTCCTTGGGGGTTTTATCGTTCTGGGTGAAATCACTTCTTGAGGGTGAGCCAGACACACCAAACCTGTCATGTGGGCATAGATATGACTCTTGTGTGGCTGGACCTGTGCCTGGAGAGGGACCTGGGATGGTGTGAGGCTGTATGTACCCCAGAAAGACCATGTTCTTAAATGAAGTCCATTCCTGTGGGTGTGAACCCACTGTAAGTAGGATCTTTTGGTGAGATTATTCCAGTTAGGAAGGCATGACAATCAGGATAGGTCTTAATTCTATGAGGGAGTGCTTTATAAGTAGAAGGAAATTCAGACAGAGAGAAAAAGCAACAGGAAGCCAGAAGCTGAAACCCAGCAGATCCTGGGAGAGAGGGGAGTGGCCAGAAGAGTAGCCCTGTGCCTGGCCATGTGCTAGAGGAGCCAAGGATTGCCAGCAGCCAGCCCCAGAATACCCGTCCTCAGGAAGAAAGCATTGCCTTCGGGACCCTTTGATTAGGACTTTCTCTTAGCCTCAGTGTAAACTAATACATTTCCATTGTTTAAACCAACCCACTTCATGGTATTTATTTTAAGCAGACAGGAAACTAAAACGGGACCTAAGGGCTGGTAACTGCCCTGCCACCCCCTCATACACACACACACACACACACACACACACACACACACACACACACATACAACCACCACCACCTTCCACACACAACAGGCCTGGGAATGAACCAGGCCATAGCCTGATCCCAATGACCATGCTGTCATTTTAGATCAGAATTCACAGCTTCCCGGGGGCAGGTTTAGTGATTGAACACACCCTCTCCATGCCCCCATCCAACTACACAAACCCAATATGGGCCAAAGACTACCTTACCTCTTATCACTATTCCCACAACTTCCCCAACTCTAGACCTTGATGGGAGGTCAGGAATAAGAATTTCTGCCACTGGTTACAACCATTTCTGCCAAGTCATGTGGACCCAGCTTCAGCAGCTGCAGATATTAAAAAGGAGCTGCACCCATGGCTTCATTGAGTAGTAGATAGCAAAGAAAAGCTCATTAAAATATTTTAATAAAAATAACCAACTCCCGAGGTTCTATAAATGCTCAGAGGATTGATTTGGGTTTAACAGTAAAACTGTGGTTGCACCACAAAGGAACAATAGCAGGAAGCACTGAGGGCACCAGTAGAGGTCTAAGAAGCCCATTCGGAAAACGGGCAAGATAGGGCAGGGAAATTAAACAGAATCAAGTGCCTCAAAAAGTGTGAATGGGGAAGCACAACATAAGAACTGCCATCTGGGTCTGACCCATAGTCTATTCAGCCCAGTGTTTGGGAATTGAAAAAATTTTTTCACCCAACGATATTTTCATTCAATTATTTGCTGAATACCAGTGTGTGTCAGGGAGCGATGTCACCCCACCTCCAGTCAGTATTCTCTATCAAGCCTGCCAGGGATGCTCACAGCTCATATCAAATTTCAGGGCTAAACACAGCTTCACACATCACAGCCATTCTCTAGCAGGCTGTCCGGGGCCCGCATAGCTCTACCCTGGATTTGTGAGCAGATAGATAATGTGCACTCACTGTTAGAAAATGAAACCATGTGTTATTTAAGTTCCCTTTCACTTAATGTATCAAACTAACATGCCGAGGTGTTTTCTGCATCACAAGGGACCATTTGGTAGACTCTTGCATGGAGTAAGCATTTAATGTTTACTGAATGAATCTATAATAAAGTTGAATTGCCGAACACTTAAGTAAACAGAGCTTATTAGAAGGAAGGCTGCATGGTGTCGGTGGGGAGAAATCACGCCTCACTAATCTCCTTGAGTTCTTTGAGCAGATAAATAAGCATATGGATAAGGGGGGACCACAGAACCCAATTTAATTTGACTTTCAAAAATCTGTGAGAAAGTCTCACTCCAAAGGCTGTTTTTAAAAAAATTGAGTCACTAAGGGTTGTTCTATCATGAATATGGAATTGGCTTAAAGGCCATAAACAAAGCTGAAGATAAATAGAAACATTCCCAGGTGGAAAATTATAAGCATTGGGGTTTCCTAGAGATCTAATCTATGATGGGCTTTTGACAGGTTTGTGAATCACCTAGAACAGGATGTACACATTGACTCTCCAGGTTCAAGGTAATACCTACTTCTTCTGGGGAGAATGTCAGGTTGATGGAGATTCAATTCAATTTGAACAAGTATATTTTGGAAGTCAAATACTCATTATGTGTTTGGACCCATGGTGTAAAAAAAAGTGCAAGATAAGAGTTCCTGGCATTTAACTTCATTTAACTGTTACTGTCATGGTTAGGGACATGTGTCAACTGAGCCAAGTTGTGGTAGCTGTTTATCTGATTGGGCAAGTACTGGCCTGTCTGTTGCAATGAGGACATTTCATAGGATTAGGTCATGATCACCTCAGCTGCATCCACAGCTGATTCCATTTGTAATCAGTCAAAGGGGAGTGTCTTCTACAATTAGTGATGCTAAATCTAATCACAGGAAGCCTTTTAAGGAGGACTCAGAGGAGACAGGCCCCATTCCTGCTTTGGCTGGTGAGCCTCTCCCGCGGAGCTCATCCAGACCCTCCATCGGAGTCGTGGGCTTCACAGCCTGCCCTGTGGATTTGGGCTCTGCATTCCTGCGGTCACGTGAGACACTTTTATAAATTTTATATTTGCAAGTGTTCCCTGTTGATTCTGTTTATCTAGAGAACCCTAACTAATACAGTTACTAATAGAAGGTAAAATGGGATCCATTGTCAACATGAGTAATGCAGATGATAAGTGCTTTAAGAATTCAGAGGAGAGGAGAAGTAAATGTGGATTGAAGTAGGGACAGCTTCAAGGAGGAAGCAGAATTTGAGAAGAGCCTTGAAGAATAGCTCTACCTTGGACAGGTATGACAGAAGTGGAAAGCCGTCTTGTTAATAGCAGTTAATGCATGTTGAGTGTTTGTTTTGCCTGCCATGTCCTGTGCTAAGGCAGGGTTTATATGCACTATCTCAATCTTATAACAGGCTGGAAGGGAGATCTTATCCCCATTTTCAGAGGAGAAATAAAATGATTCAAAAAGTTAATTTGCTCAAGCTCACATTGCTAATAAATGCAAGAGATACTGTTATGCTGCCTCCAATTCCGGGTAGGAGTGCCAGTATGAGCAAAGCCTGGGGACAAGGATTTCCAGAGAATTTTAGAGAGAGAATGGGAAGGCTGGTCTAGTTGGAGCAACATTTTGTTTTGGAGAGCAGAAAGAGATTAGGTTGGCATATATGGTATGCATCTACATTAGAAAGGCCATTAATTAAATCTTGTCTGGGGAACTTGAACTTTATCCTCAGGGCACTGTGTTGAGTGGAAGAAGAAGGAAATTGGAACCATACTCTAGATTGGGGCCCTGGACCTAGAGACCTTAGTCTGGGAAGTGGAAGAAATTAGGAAGGGCAGACAATGATTTGGAGGAGAAATCGAAACTGAGAGCAGCTTTATTTTGTCCCCTCTGCCTAAATGTGTGCTTTGAGGAGGTCCACCTCTCACACACTAATCAGATGTAGCCCTGATCCTGGAGAGGTCTCATGCTCTCATGCCCTAGCTGACATCCTTGATGTCATGTGAATCAATATAGAAGTACATAGGGCAGTGCAAAGGTAGTTCAAGTGGTAGAATTCTTGCCTGCCATGCAGGAGACCTGTGTTCGATTTCCACCCCAAACAAATGGTACTGCAATAGCGAGATAGTCACATGGAAAAAACAATGAAATGTGACCCACCATGCAACATACAAAATATATACAGATATAGATGATAGATAGATAGATAGATAGATAGATAGATAGATAGTAGACAAACAGACAGACAGACAGACAGAGAGGAACCCAGCCACAACATCCCATCTCACTGGTCAAGAACTAGGACAGGCTCTCAGAGTGCCTTCCCTGCCTAGCTGGATGCAACTTTGGTGGCCTGGGTCTTTGGACCCACTTGTTTCCTCTGCCTCATTAATCAACATTCCTTGAAGAGTCTGAATGATTAACAATCTATGACCATGACTATGTTTAATCATTAGACTCAAGTCTCTAAGATCCCAGTGCCACAGAAGGCCTTCAGGGGACTTTGAGCAGGGGCAGCAACACAATGTTTGGGGAAGTTAATCTAAAGGTGGCAGTTAAACATCTGCAATTCCTTCAGCCATGCTGAGGTGGTGGAGTTGGCAGCCCAGTCACCTCCCTCGAGCTCACTAGTGTCTGGATTTGGGCATGATACTCTGGGGCACTAAGATGAGCATGTTTTGGATGAATAATCAATTTCTCAACTAAACTTTGAAACTCAAAACTGTCACCTGCTGTCTTAGTAGTGGCAGGAAAAATAGCCCTGGCTTTGAGCTGGGAGATGGCATGTGAGGCCTGCTTGTGCACATCTTAGCCATGTGACTGGGTTGTCACTTGACCTATCTGAGCCTTAGTTTCCTTGCCTGTAAAACAGAGATGATAATTGTATCAATCTCATAAAGTGTTTGTGAATTTTAATGAAAAAAACTGCCTGGATGGCTCAACCATACAGAATGCAAGAGGACCACTGCGAATTTCTTAAGTCCCAGCCTCAGGCATTTCATATCCAATAAGCCTTCCCTCTACCCACCTGGGATGCCCCTGTGTCTTTCACTGCAGTAGCACTCACCACACTACTGGACTGGTCTTTGTACTTGTTTGCTTCCTTTACTAACCTGTGAGCTCCTTGAAGGCAAGACTGTGTCTTCTATCTCTTTATAACCAGCACCTATACAGTGTCTGGAATATGGCAGGTATGCAAAAAGTTTGCCAAATAACCAACAACAGAAAGAATAATGTATTCTCTTAACCCTATAAGAAAGAAAAATGGGTTTAATTTGAGTTCCTCAAAATTGTTGGCATATGGTGATTATCACAGTCTTTCTTGAATTCTCAGAAGATCCTGTTTATTAATTTACTTTGGACTTTTTTTCAAGAATCAATGTAAGGTTTGTTGGTTCTCTTTCTAGAATTTCTATTTTCCCATTTTTGGAAAATATGGACAATATTGGCCTCTGCTATTTTATATCACCTCTCCCATTCTTTGGGATTTCTTATCAAAGTTAAAAAGTGGGTGTATTAGTTTGTTAAGCTGCCAGAATGCAGTATACCATAAATGGAATGGCTTTTTAAAAAAGTATTTAATAAGTTGCAAGTTTACAAATTTAAGCCTAAAAACTGTCCAAACTAAGGCATCCAGGGAAAGATACTTCAATTCAAGAAAGGCTGATGGGTCTGGAGCACCTCTATCGGCTGGGTAGCCACGTGGCTGGCATCTGCTAGTCCCTTGCTCTTAGGCTCCGTTACTTTCAGCCTTTGTTCCTGTAGGGGTTCCTCACTTTACTTCTCTGGGGCTGGCTTTGATCTCTTGGCTTCCTTTGGCTCTCCCCAGGTTCTGGCTTAACACATCATGGGAAACCACATGGAAATGTCTGCTGGCTCCAAGCAGCTCCATACAAATCCGTGTCTCTGTTCCCCAAGTGTCAGCATCTATGTCAGCTCTGCTCTCTCCAAAATGTTTCCTCTTTTAAAGGACTCCAGTAAACTAATCAAGAACCACCTGGGTAAGTGGAGTCACATCTCAAATCAAAAGATCACACCCACAGAACAAATGTTAAAACAAACTGAGTAGATTGAAATACTAGTGATCAATGAAAGGGAGTGGTAAGGGACATAGGAAAAAAAAATAGGGGGGACAAAGGTAAAACATATTGGGTAGATGGAAATACTAGTCATCAATGAGAGGGAAGGGTAAGGGGTATGGTGTGTATGAATTTTTTCTTTTTCTTTTTCTTTCCTTTTCTGGAGTGATGCAAAGGTTCTAAAAAATGATCATGGTGATGAATACTATGATGATGATATTGTGAGCCATTGATTGTACATCATCACATTACTATGTGATGATATTGTGAGCCATTGATTGTACACCATGTATGGAATGTTTGTATGTTAAGAATGTTTGTGTTTGCATGTTGTTTTGTCTTTCCAATTTAAAAAATTGCATTAAATTAAATTTTAAAAAAAGATCACAATTAGGTGCATCACATCTCTGCAGAGATAATCTAATCAAAAGTTTCCACCTACAATACTGGGTCAAGATTAAAAGAAACAGCTGCCCCCACAAGATTGAATTTGGATTAAAACGGCTTTTCTGGGGAACATAATAATTTCAAACTGGTACAGTAGGGTTTTCTTTTCTGAAAAAGATGGGGTATGTACATTCCTTTAGTGGATTGGAAATATGAACTAGTATAAAAAAGTCCTCTTACATGATACCCCCTCCTATTTGGAGACAAAAATCCCCCTAATGTTTGTTTTCCCTTCCAAGCCTTAATACTTTTGTACTCTCTGGAAAAGATGAAAGCACGAGAGGCTTGAAGTTTTGCTTTCCCACTGATATTTATTAACCTTACTCTGTCTTCCTCAGCCATTTGGCCTTTGCCCTCTGGATTCCTCTAGCTTTGAACACAGCTTAGAAAACCCTCCTGGTTTTAGCATTTTTATTAACCTCAACTTCTCTTGAGCTTTTAGTTTTCTGGAAACATTTCTTAGATGTAAATGGCATTCTTTTGTGCCAATCCTTACATTTCTTTTGAAAACCTGAGTTCATTGGGGAGCTCAGTTTTTAGTTGAATTCATCTAAACTAGGTAAAGAAAGAGACACAATTGCAGACTATTATATCTGACTTGCAGTTCTTGTATTTTAGAAGGACGCCCCGTTTCATCCATCCATATGCAGAAAGATAACTACATACCATTCTGTTAGTAAAGTTACTGAAGTTGTCAACCAACACCTGCTTGATCATGTCTGGCTCAGAAATCACGATAAACATCCGACGACCAAGATAGTACCTAGGAGGAATGAAATAATTTTAAAATTGTGTTTTATTTATTTGCCCATTTCTTCTTTCCAAAAAAAAATTCACAGTAGCTTTTCATGAAGGGTAAAGGATGAATAGGAAGTAAAAATGTGGAGAGAACGATATGCTGAACCTAAGGAGCAGTATGACTGTGATGATCTAACATCAATTTTAATTCCATAGATGTTTATGGAATCCCACCTTCTATCAGTCCCTGGAGACTCTGAGATGAACAATCTTTGCCTCCAAGTAGCTCCCTGCCTGCTAGGAAATACAAACCTAAAAATGTAAATGCAATCATAAGGGGCTCATAAGATCCACTAGTAAAACACAAAAGGGAATAGATTAAATCTACTAGAGGCTGGGAAAGGGGCTAGACTGAACCTGCTGGGGATTTGGGGGAAGGGCTGAACATCTGGTTGCCACAACTGTACACAAAAGGAGCTCAACAGACATTTAGGATGTTAATGGAGGAATAGAAGAAAGGATCAGCCAGTCACCAGGTGGCAGTGAACTCTAACTGGAGGCAGTACTTAAGTACATGTTTTATTTTATTTATTTTACTTATTAAACTACTGAGAGTACAAAAGCCCAGTCATAGCCTTCAAGGATCTCACAGTCTGATAGGGGTGACAATTAGGGAATCAGCGTACAATATGATGCTCCGGCAGACATGGATGATATTGGAGTCACACCTAACTCAGCACTAGGAGAAGAGAAGATAAAGGCTTCCCAGAGGGGGCTATTCCCAAACTGAGGCCTGAGAGATGAGCAGGATTTAGTGCAGAAAGCTGGGCGGCAAAGGGAGGTGAGGGTGTACCAGGCAAAGGTGTAACTGTCCAGTATTGGGGGTTGAATTATGTCTTCCACAAAAGGCATGTTCAGTCTCAACCCCTGGTCCTGTGAGCATGAACCTATTTATTCATAGGACCTTTGAAGATGTTATTGGTTAAGGTGTTCCCAAACTGTATGTGGACCTTAATCCAATATGGCTGAAATCATTATAAGCAAAAGAAATTGGGCACAGAGAGAGAAGCCACATGAAGCAGCCAGAAGCTGGAAGTCAAGGGAACCGCAAAGAGAAAGAAGTTATGTGCATCGCCATGTGACAGAAAAGCCAAGGAATCCCAAAGATTTCTGGCCAGCCAGAAGATACTGAACCCCGGAGGAAGCAAGCCTTCTAGCCTCTGAAACTATGAGCCAATAAATTCCTGTTGTTAAGCCAACCCATTGTCTAGTATTTGCTATAGCAGCTGGGAAACTAAACCACGCAGAAACAAGCCTGTTTGGGGAAACTACAGGAGCTTGCCTATGAAAAACATGCAAAGCAAACCAGGGTGATGACAAATGAGCCCACTGCATAATGTTCAGTTTTAGTGTATGAAATTATATTTTCAGGGATGTAATTTGATCACCAGTGTATCTAGCTCAGAGCAGTAAGGGATAGGTTTTAAAGGGTAAAGTCACAAGTTGTAAAAGCAGCCAAGTTTACTGTAGTATTCTTAGTTACTCAAAATTTTTCGTAAGTCAAAAATGGATATAAGTTTTTAACTCTTTCTCCTTCTCAGTGAGTAGGGAAAAAATGAAAAATAAATCGCCTGGCATATTTTAGGTATTCAGGAAATGTTAATCTGAATGATTATATTTTCTAAAACTCTTGGGGATATCTTCGGGACATAGGAATTTAACAGATATGACACAAAGAAAGGAAGGATAATAAGTAGTTTTTTTTTTTTTTTACCGATTTTAACCAAGAAGACCTAAAATAACCCAACAAGGCCATAAACAAATACCTCTAAAAACATATGGGCACACACACAAAAAAGTATAGGCAGTGCCATGGATCCTTTGAGAATGTCGTGAAAACTGGGCACTCTCCTAAGAAAAATAAACATACACAACATTTTGTACACAATTTGAGGGGTACTTGGATCTCTAAACCTCACCTAAGTAATGCTTCTCAAACTTAAAATGTGCTTAAAAGTCACCTGGGTTCAAAGAAATAGTGGCTGAAAATTTCTCCCATTTGACAAAAAGCACAAATCTACAGATTCAAGAAGTTAAGTAATCCCCAAAGAGGATAAACCCAAAGAAATCCATGCCAAGACACATCATGATTAAACTTCTGAAAACTAAAGATAAAGGAAAAACATTTTAAAAGCAGCCAGAGAGAAATGATATATATTATCTAAGGGAACACCAATACAAAGGATAGCAGATTTCTCATTGGAAATCATGGAAGCCAGAAGGAATTGGCACATATTTCAAGTACTGAAAGAAAAGAACTGTCAAACACAAATCATATATCTGGTGAAAATATCCTTCAGGAAAGAAAAGGAAATAAATCTGATCCACTGTAGCAACTGGCTAAGGAAGAGAAATGATGTGATCCTATTGATTGATGCAGATCCTATTAAAAATGCATTTGACAAATTCAACACTCATTTATGATTTCCAAAAACCTCTCAACAAACTGGGAATAGTGAGGAACTTCCTTAACTTGATAAAGAACATCTGCAAAAACCCTACAACTACCATTTTACTTAATGATGAAAAACTGAATGCATTTCCCCTAAGTTTGAGAGCAAGGCAAGGATGTTTTCTCATTACTGTACCCAACATACTACTAGAAGTTCTAGTAAGTACAAGAAAAATAAATAAAAGGAATATAAATTGGAAGGGAATAAATTAATCTGTTCCTATTTGCAGATGTCAGGATTATCTATGTATAAAATTCCAAGGATAAAAAAAATTATAGAACAAATATGTGAGTTCAGCAAGGTTCCAGGATTCAGGATTGGCACACACAAAATCAACTGCATTTCTATATGCTAATAATGAACATGTGGGAGCCAAAATTAAAACAAAATACCATTTACAGTTGCTCCAAAGAAAATGAAACACATATTATAATCTAACAAAACGTATAGGATTTGTATGCCAAATTTTACAAAATGCTGATGAAAGAAATCAAAGAAGACTTAAATAAATGGGGAGACATATTATGTTCATGAATCACATGACTCCTATAATAAAGACATCAATTTTTCCAAAACTAATCTATAGCTTTAAGGCAATTCTTATCAAAATCCCTGTGAGGCTTTTTGTAGCCATACACAAGCTTATTTTAAAGTTTTCATGGAAAGAAAAAGAACTTTAGAACAACTGAAACAGCTTTAAAAAGAATTTAAAAATCAGAAGAATCAGCCTACCCAATTTAAAATTTATATAGTTAGAATAGTCAGGATTGTGTGGTATGGGTGAAGGAGGGAAGGCACATAGATCAATAAAATAGACTTAAAAACCCAGAAATACACCCATACAAATATGTTCAACTGGTTTTGATAAGGTACAAAAGCAATTCGATAGAGGAAGGACAGCCTTTTCAATAAATAGTGCTGAAAGAATTGTACATATATAGGGAAAAAAATGAACCTCACATCTTATACAAAAATTAGCTTAAAATGGATCATGGGCTTTTATGGAAAACATGAATCTGAAAATTTTGAAAAAAAACATAAGAGAAAATCTTTGGGATCTGAAGTTAGGCGATGAGTTCTCAGACTTGATAACAAAAGCACAATTCATAAAAGGCAAAAATTAATAAATTGGAATTCATCAATATGAAAACCTTCTGATTTTCAAGCTACTTTGTTAAGAAGATGAAAAGACATGCTACAAACTTAGAGAAAATATTTGTAAACCACTCATCTGACAAAGGACTTACATTTAGTTTGTACAAAGAGCTCTTAAAAATCAGCAGGAAAAAAATAAGCTGATTAGAAAATAAGCAGAATACATGAACAAACATTTCATTGAAGAGGATATAAAGGTGGAAAGTAAGCACATGAAAAGATGCTCAACATTATTAGCCAATAGGGAAATGCAAATTAAAACCACAATGAGAGAGCAATGTACACCTATCAGAATGGCTACAATTAAAAAAAAATAGTTATAACATCCAATGCTAGTGAAGATGTGGAGAAACTAGATCACTCATACTTTACTGGAGTGAATATAAAATGATACAGCCACTTTGGAAGATAGTTTGGCATACTCTTAGAAAACTAAACTTACCATATCCTCAGCAATTATACTTGAGCATTTATCCCAGAGAAATGAGAACTTAGGTTCACACAAAAATATGTACACAGATATTCACAACAGCTCTATTTGTTATAACTAAAATCTGAAAACAATTCAAACATTCTTCAATAGGTGGATTGTTAAACTGTGGTATATCCAAACCATGGAAAACTATGCAACAATGGGGAAAAAAATGAATGAATTATAAACACAACCATGTGGGTGACATTTTAAAATGTCACCTTGGGAGCTTAATAAAGTTCCCTTGAGTTCCCTTGAGTTCTCAAGGAAACTATGATGAGTGAAAAAAAAACAAATCTCAAAAGGTTATATACTATATGATTCCATTTATATTACATTCTTGAAATGACAAAATTATAGAAATGGGGAACAGATTAGTGGTTACCAGGATTAGAGATGGAGGCAGTGATAGGTGGGTGTTGGCTATAGGGAGAGAGCACAAGTAAACCTTACTGTGATAGAATAGTTCCATATCTTGGTGTGATGGGGGTTACAAAAATCTATACATGTGATAAAACTACATATAACTATATTTGTGCCTGCACACACAGGTGAGTGCACATAAAGCCAGCAAAACTCATTGATTGTACCTATGTCAGTTTCCCGGTTGTGAAAAGTCCATGCTCATGCAAGATGTTACCATTGGGGGAAACTGGGTGAAGGGTACACAGGATCTCCATGCACTTTTTTTTTTTAATTGAAAATTCCTGTGACTCTATAATTATTTCAAACTAAAAAGTTTTTAAAATGTCACCTTGGGAGCTTAATAAATTTCAGAGTCACAGCCCTACTTCCTCCCAAGTTTCATCCAGTATGTCTGGGTAGGGCCCAGGAATCTTCATTTTAACAGATTCTCCAGATTCTGAAGCAAGACTAGTTTCACGCTCTGAGAAACACTGTTCAGGGGCAGTGGTTTTTAGTCTCGGTGGCTGGTCAAAATCACCTGTGGAGCATTCAGAAAATAATGGTGTCTGGCTCCACCCAGACTTGTTGGACTAGAATCTCTTGGGTGGAACCTTTCATTTTAACAGGCTCCCCAAGGGATTGTGATGGACTGGAAATAACGAAGTAGGGGACCCACAAACTCCAAGTTTAAAACATTGCTCTATATTTAACCAAAGGTTCATGCCCGTTTTCATTTCTCTAAATTCTTAGATCTAGAAGGAAAGTGTTTACACTGGAGCTTATATGTATTTTGGTAACGTATTTGTACTGATTCAGTTATTATCAAAATAATTTTATGTATCATCTGGATTTTTAAAAAACAAAATAATACTTCTATATTCAAATGAAAGTTGTCTTTCCAAGTTGTCACCTTGGGAGTCTTTGTTCTTTTTTTCTAGTAATATTGCTAATGCTAAAAACAATTTTGCAACAATTCTTTTAGAATTGCTTCATAGCTGGTATATGAATCTCAGGAGAAACTGGCCCCATTTTACATGTAAATTGTGTAATCTTATGAATTTATATTTATAAAAATGTTCTTCTGTAGTTTGAGGAGCTCCTGGGAATATCTTGAACAGAGAATAATTTTAGTGAAATATGAATTAAGCAATCTTTTGGATGCCTGGAATGGGTCCACGGTTTTTTGTCTGTCCAGCAGTCCTTAAGGAAGCAACTCTTCCCCTATTCTGTACACTCCTGGAGGAGCTGTCAGTTATAAAGTCCTGCCCTTCAGGTCCCAGGGATGGCATACAATTTGGCATGACCAGTCATTGTATTTCATCTTCTTGACAACAGTGACTGGTTCAAGGGGTACGTGTCCCAATTAGGACCAATCAGAATCTTTCATTGGGATGGATACATAGATGTTGACTGAAAAACTCTTTCTCCTGGAGCTGCTAAACTGGGAAGATAAGACTCTAGAATAGTGGATGGCCACCTTCCCACCACATGGAGAGAATCTCTCTGCAAAAAGAGCCTCAGAGAACAAGCAGAGATTAAGGACAGACAGAGAAGTGTCTAGGGAAGTCCAAAGTGCAGTTCAAGTTTCCAAGGTTCATCTTCCAGCAACTCTTCCTTTGATCCTCCAAGCTTAAGTTAGTTTGTGCTTAAGTTAGAGTTGAGTTTCTATTATGTGTAATTAAGAAATCCTAACTAGCATGGTGTCCCTTTCCCTTCTCAACTTTTTTGAATATCCATTGGCACATTGCCTCTTGAAACTTGCTTCCCTAAAAGGATCTGATCTCAGCTATGTCCACTGGTATGAATGTATGGCAATGACTTACTGCTTCCAGAGGTGGTATGGAATACTGGAAAGAGGTATGTTCAAGGAGTCAGGAGACTGGATGCGGGATCATCCAGCTCTGCCCCTTACTCCCAGAATGATCTTAGGAAAACGTCTTAGACAACCCAGCCCTCAGTTTACTTGCCTCTGAAATACGGGAGGAAAACTGGGTAATCCCTGCAGTTTCCTATAGCTTTAAATCCTATAATTCCTACAAATTAAAGAGCAAGTTAAATTTTGGGCTTTGTTTTTAAGTCTACACTCTAAAGAGTGTGAGGAAACTTTCCATTTCAGTGAAATCAATCAGTGAAGTGATTTGGAGGGTTAAGGGCCCTTCTCAGGACTTTTGAGGGAATAATTGTTAGCATCTATTAAGTGCTTACTACCTCCAGGCCCATTATAAGTGCATTACCTGTATTATCTCATTTAACCCTCCTAAGAAATGGATGAGGTACTTATACCCACTTTTCAGAAAAGGTAACTGAGACTTAGGTTAAGTAACTTGTCCATGATTGGGACTCTGCCTCAGATCAACTTCTGCCAAAGCCCATGCCCCTAGCCACTGAACATACTGCTATCTCCTCGAGCCAGTGCTCTTGTCCCAGGGTGGCCTTGCTGTGGATGGCTTCATTTCTGAGTAGGTATGTACAAGAAAACAATTGAGCCTCCCACTGTGGAGACTGAGTCTTCAAATGTCGAGATTTAGAGCAGCTTCCTCCTTAAATGGACCAGAAAACCCCTAACCTGATGAAGAAAGGAAGGTTTTGCTTCCCTGTAACCCAAATGTGGATATGGTCACATCAGAGGCAAATAATTCTTAACCAGTCATTCATTTATATTTATTTGTGTACGTAGGAATTTGTTTACTCAATTCCAAAGCACCTGGTCAGAGAAATTATTTAGGCAAATCAATGACATATTATGTAGACAGAAATAACACTTGTTTGACTTGTTTTATGAATAGTTTTCTTTTTAAAAAAAAAAAGTTGACCAGTCAGTTCAGCCAAAATAGTTCAGAATGCCATCAGAGGCAGGAGGGCTGCTGGTGTTAGCCTGGGGTTGCTCAGCTCGGTTCCAGAGGCCTACCCCGGTCAGGAGTGACAGAGCTGTAAAGATTGTACATCAGGTCACCCACTGGAACAGACATCAAGGATGTCCCAGTTAGCCAACTGAATGGAAAAGCACATTATAAAACAGTGTGTATAGATCTGCTAAAAAATAACAGTCTGGGGTGGGCCACGGTGGCTCAGCAGGCAGAGTTCTTGCCTGCCATGCCAAAGACCAGGGTTCAATTCCCGGTTCCTGCCCATGCAAAATAAATAAATAACAGTCTGTTTTACTGTTAACCGGTTCATTCAAGAAACATTTCTTGAGCCTATTCTTGCTGTCAGGCACTATGCTAGTCCCATTCATATACTCCTGGAGAAAATCTAGGGTAAGATAGATTATACAGTTAACAGTGCATTTATCTAGGGCAGGAATTTTGGGGGGGGGGGGAGGCATTTACTTTTCACATTATGTATTTCTTTAATGTTCCAGTATTTTATAATGAGTGTACGTGACTTTCGTGATGAGAAATAAAAAAAGAAAAGAAAAGGATTATCGCAGGGTTGGTCCCAACTGCACCTGTCAAACGGTGGAGTAGTGGTTAGCAGTGTGCTGGCTACAGGCTTTGGCATCTTAGGGCCTAGATTTAAGTCTTGCCCTGTGATTTAACCACTGGAGTCACCTTGAGACTTTCTGAACTCTTTTCTTTGGTGAAAGAAGCTGTGTTATGAGGCTCAAATGTGAAACGAAGGCTGCTTTGTGCACAGTTTTATGCAAATGTTGATCATGATTACTTCCCCACAAGGAGGAGAAAGCAGCCATAAAGGAGGGGAGCTCCTGCACCCCCTGCCCCTATGGTGGCTGCTTCCTGCTGCAGGAAGCTGGGTAAGGAAGGGCAGCCTGGGAGATCAGGAGTCTTGGGCTCCCAGCCTGACGGCTCCCTCGTCAGCAGAAGGAATCCGGATGCATGTCCAGAGCCTTCTAATTTCTGAGCAGAGCTAAAGAACTGATGAAGGCCTTCAGGTACTCTGACAGCTGCTAAATATCAAGGATCTGATAAATTCTTGCCCCAGTGACAGTTTTATTTACCCTCAGGTTGAGGATGCTAAGTAATTCAACTGTTGTTCTGACCTTAGTTCTAACCTTTGGGGTAGAGTGTAGAAATGGAAGGGTTAGGAAGCTGTGAGGAAGGTTGGGTATATCCAGCTGGGGATCACAACTGTGAGTTTCTGAGATTCTCAACTTCCAAAAGGCTCAGATAAAAAGGAAAGTAGAATTTCAGTGGTGGGAATACTTGACTTTTATGGGGGCCCCTCCAGAGCTGGGCAGCCAGCACAGGGCTGTGGAGAAAACATGGTCCCTGGGTCCTCCCATCTGGAGATCTTCCTCAGTTCGGCTCATTTGGGTCATCTTGCCCTTTCTTATTACCTATAAAATCTGTCATTAGAGCAAAGTGGGTTTATGTTATCTGAGTAGCAGAGCAGATTCAAGCTACCAGGGATATTTTTCATGAGGACTCAGTGACATAAGTTGCAGATCCTTGGAATCCAGAGCTGCTTTCTCTAGACTCCAATCTTACCCCTGTACCACCTGCCCATGGAAGGCTCAGGTCTGTCACACCTGAGGATTGACCATTGATTTCACAGAGTCCTATAGAGACTGGTGGACTGAATCAGCCCTTGTCCAAACCCTTCCCCTGCATTGTGCCTTGAGTCTATTCTACACCTTTCTCCCACCCTCCTCAGATTGATTAGAATACCTGGTACCTTGTTTCCTGGCCAGACTTTGGGCCTCCAACTCAGAGACTTCTGTCTCCTTCATTCTAGTTTTTCTTCCTGGTCTGATGCTTTCTACATGTAGGCTCTGACTCAGCTTATCTACCTAGGACTTTCGAAAATGCAAATCTGATTATACCACTCCTTTATTTAAAGCCCTTCAATGATTTGTTGGGATCAAGCTCCATGGGAGTCTTTAGCATGGCATACAAAGTTCTTCACAATCTATTTTTGCCTTGTTCTTTGGCCTCATCCCTCTTATTTCCAATCACCCCAAAAGCCAATACTGATCAACTTGTATTTATCCAAACCCTCCATGATCTCTCACCTCTATGCCTTTGCACATGCTATTCTCCTGCTTTGCTGGAACAGTGCTCCCTCTTTTCTTGCCTAGTTAACTCTTAGCGGTTCATTACTAATTGTAATTGCTTTCATGACTCTTTTCACTCAATTGTGAGTACTTTAAATACAGGAAACTTGTCTTATTGATCTTTGGGTGTCTAGCATTTACTTCAGTGCCAGGTAGGCAATAGGAGTTCTGTAGTATTAATGGAGGGTGCTATATTCCATTTTCAACCTCTAATATTGGTAAATCCTTAATTAGTTTCCCAATGGGCCTCTAAACCAATTCCTGCATGCAGGCCAAATTTATCTTTGTAAAACAGATGTTGACCGAACCAGAGAAAATATTTGGAAACCATATATCCAATAAGGGTTTATTATCCAAAGTCTATAAAGAGATCCTACAATTCAAAAACAAAAAGACAAACTCAATTTAAAAATAGGGAAAAGACTTGAATAAACATTTCTCCAAAGAAGACGTACAAATGGCTGAAAAGCACATGAAAAGATGCTCAACATCATTAGCCATTAGGGAAATGCAAATTAAAACCACAATGAGATACAATCTCATACTCACTAGAATGGCCACTATTAAAAAAATGTTGGCAGGGATGTGGAGAAGTAGGAACACTTGCTCATTATTGGTGGAAATGAAAAATGGTACGGCAGCTGTAGAAAACAGTTTGGCAGGTCCTAAGAAAGTTAAGTATGGAATTACCATATAACCCAGCAATCCCACTTGTAGATATATATCCAAAAGAATTGAAAGCAGGAACTCAAACAGATATTTGCACACTGATGTTCATAGCATTATTCACAGTTGCTAAAAGACATAAGCAGTCCAAGAGTCTATCATCCAACAAATGAATAAACGAGATGTAGTATATACACCCAATGGAATATTATTCTGCTATAAAAGAAATGAAGTTTTGATTCATGCAACAACATGGGTAAGCTTTGAAAACTTAATGTTGAATGATCTAAAGCAAACACAAACAGATAAATATTGTGTGATCTCACTGATATGAAATAATTAGAATAAGCAAACTCATAGAGTCAGAAGCTAGAATGCAGGTTACCAGGGACTGGGGTGGGTGAGATGGGGTGTGGTCAGGAATGAGGAGCGAATACCTAGTTAGTACAGAAGTTTCTGTTTGGGGTGATAAAGACTTGGTAAGGGATGGTGATGATGGTAGCACAAAATCATTAACATCACTGAATTATTTATTTAAATATAGTTAGAAGGGGAAACTTTAGGTTGCATACATAATACTAGAATAAAAAATTTTAAAAAACACAGTACTATACAACACAGTGAACCCTAATATAAAGTATGGACTATAGTTAACAGTAAAATTATAATAATGTTGTTTCATCAATTGTAACAAATGCAAAATGTTAGTAACAGGGAAAACCCTTTTATAATGGGAACTCTGTATTTTCTGCATGATTTTTCTGTAAACCTACAACTTCTCTCATAAAAGTAAATAAATAAATAATAATAAAGAAACAGATGCTGGCCATGTTGTTCCACTCTATATAAACCATCTAATAAACACCCATTGTTTGTTCAACCTTCTTGGCTTGCAATGAGGAGGATCCTTCAGAGCACATAACAGTCAACTCCCCTTTTGGCCCCACACCTCTTTCTCCAAGATCTTGGTAATTTTTTCATAGTGCCCCCAAGGCCAAAAGAAGAACCTAACACAAGAGATTATCCTTGAGGTTATTCTTACGCATTATATAGATATTTCTTTTTAGGTTATGTTGTATTGGAGTGGCTAGAGGGAAGTACCTGAAACTGTTGAGCTGTGTTCCAGTAGCCTTGATTCTTGACGATTGTATAATTAGGTAGCTTTTACAATGTGACCATGTGATTGTGAAAATCTTGTGTCTGATGCTCCTCTTATCTAAGGTATGGACAGATAAGTAAAAGCAATGGATGAAAAAGATAAACAAATAATAGGGGACAAAGGTTAAAATAAATTGGGTAGATGGAAATACCAGTGGTCAATGAGAGATATGAGTAAGGGGTATGGCATGTATGAGTGTTTTCTTTTTTCCCTTTATTTCTTTTTCTGGGGTGATACAAATGTTCTAAAAAAAAAATCATCATGATGATGAATACACAACTATGTATTAATCACATGATATATAATGTATGGAATGTTTGCATGATAAGATATAGCAATAAAAATATATTTTAAAAAGGAAAAACTTAGTCCCATTTTTTTTTTAGTACTTAGGTCTAACCAACTTAAGGATTTATGCTCTAACAACTTGGTTGCCATCTGAAAAAATGATACACATAAATTAATTTTATTCTCACATTGATGGACTGATATCACTGTGTTTCCCATAAAAGTTTAAAATATCCCAGAGAATTTTGATTTAGTTCAAAATACCATGCATCTTGATCAGTTGTATAAAAATGTGCAATGTATTTGTGAAATTTGAAATCTATGGTTTTAGCCTAGTGTATTTCATCATTATATATCTGTGTGTGTCAATTTGGTAAATGCTGTTGATTTGCTGCCCATGGCTATTTTTACATATGCTTCAGGTAACCCACAAAGCAGATCAGAACATCCCATCTGCTTGTTGAATTTACCGGCAAAAATGTATATATCATTTTTATAATAAGAAAGATTATAATGTTTAAATTTTTAGAAATGGAAATTTTGCATATCAAATAAAGATTATGAGATGAACAAAGCACAGATGTGGCATTACCTTATGAGGGAAAATAATGGCTTCTAATCCTTTGTACACTTGCCACGGTTGCTCTTTGATCTTAAGTCTAGCCATGAGCATTTTTATGTTACTACCTTTTTTCAAATATACCAAATGTTTCCTTTATTATTATATGTCAATTTTTTTCTCTTTCATTTCAATAAAATCAATAAATCTTTTATAGATAAAGATATAGACAGAGACAGAGATAGAGATAGAGACATAGATATATACCTCCCAGGGAATTTTTGTGAGTTCAAAGTGGCACCCTGGGGCATCTTGGCACACAGTTTGCAAATTACAGCCTTATCCACTCTTGTGATGAAAATTTACCTGTGGTTCCCCAAATTTGCAGTATTTCTCTATGGCTCCATTCTTTCACAGACAATTTTCCCTCTGAAGTACCCATTTCTTTGTTAGTTTGGAAAACTCTTTCAGACCATTGGTCTGCCTGTCACCTCTTCTGTGAAGCCTTCTCTAGCCTTTCAGTCCTTGCAGGTTCCATAGTACTTAGTCCATCCCTCTGTTAATCTGCATCTCACTCTGATTTGTTTATTGATTGATTCCTTACTGCTCTGTGAATTCTTTGTGGACAAGGTCCTGTCTTATTTTTCCTTCTAACTACCACCACCCCTGCCTGCCCAGAAGCTAGCAGAGTGGCTAAGACACAGGAGTAAAAGGAAGAGTGGTTTGAGGTCTGTTTTTCCAGTTCTGAGAAATCAGTTTTTCCTCCTTTTTTCCTGCTCCTGGAAGATTTGAAACCAAATCTGAAAGTGCAGCATCTTGTTTCTCTTACTTACATTCAACTTGGATCCTAAAAGTTACCTAGTTATTGTTTGTGATGGTTAAGTTCATGTTACGTTTATGGTGTCCAGTTTTTGGTCGAGCAAGCACTGGCCTGGTTGTTGCTGCAAGGATATTTCATGGATTTAAATCATCAATAAGTTGATTGCATCAATGGCTCATTACATCCACATTAAACTGAGGAGACTGCCTTCAGCAATGAGACACATCTCATCCAGTCAGTTGAAGGCCTTAGAAGAAGTGTTGATTTCAGCAATCAGAAGGGAGAATTTCCATCTCTACTTCCAGCTTCTCCTAGGGAATTCATCAAAAACCTTCTCCAGAGTTCCCAGCTAGCAGCCTGTTCTACAGAATTTGGACTTGCCCATCCCCTACATAAAAAAAAAATTTAAAAAAAACTCAGAATATTTACATTTTATATATATATATCTCCTGTGGGTTCCATTTCCCTAGAGAACATTCTGTAAACTTGTGGCCAACACTTTCTACCTCACTGCGGAAGAGGTAGCTATCTGCTGATCTACTCTACTGGCTTCTTCACCCATGACTCTGCCTCTGTGGCCCACACCAGTGATTCTCAGGTCTATCACTGCCCAGAGGGAGCTGGGCAGAGAGAATGTTCAGATCATCTCCTACTTCAACCCAACAGTTCATTTGAATCAAAGCTTCCATGAAATGATAGACATAGAGACGTGCCACCCAGATTCTCCTTTGGGGAAGGACTTTACTTGCTGCCCATATGTAAAGAGTGGAGGCAGCATAGAGCCTCCAGCCATCAGCTCCTTCATGCTTGTCTCAGCTACAGGGAGCTGTCTTACCTGAGTTCAACCCCTTCTTGGTAATTCCCACAGCCAGAGATGGAGTGAAGCAGGAGTATAGAGGTGGGGTCAATTTGACTGCTGCAGGATGATTCTAATAGGCAGTACTTATTCCAGAGCTCCCTGTAGGGTTGGCCAAGGCCTTGTAGGGTCCACAGTACAATCTGGTTTCTTCTTCTTCCTAATTATGCTTCCTACCTCCTTCCCTTCATAAGCATTGATCCTTATTAAAAGTCTTGTACCCCAAACTCCATCTCAGTGTCTGCTTCCAGAAACCAACCTGCAACACATGGCGAACCAGCTCAAAAGCAATTGCAAAAGGGATAAAGACAAAAGTCTTAGCTCTACAACCAAGGCTTTCCATCAGCCCAATGCTATGCACATAACAAAAACTTGAATATTAGTTAAGTGAATGATATTTGGAGTGGTGCCAGCCATGAGTTCTTTCAGGGGTAAGGGAACCATTTCCTTCTGTCTGTGCCATTGGTTTGTGGAAACCATGAAAAGAGTGTGGGAATAGGGAATAAAGAGGAGAGGTGGTGACACCTATTCCAGAATGAAGAGAGAACAGGTGATAGAAAGAATATTGAATTTGGAGTTAGAACTTGGAGACTTTGGACCAGTCCCTTGAGTCTCTGGGCCTAAGTAGATTTCCCAAGTAGAGAAGTAGGTCTTACCACCCTTCTTTAGGAACCTCTTTGGCTGTAGCTGGAAATAGGTTTGTTTGTTCCTTTGTCTAGGTCAGTCTTTAAATGCTCAAAGCAGAGGGGTAATAAGGACTCGGGTCCACTCACATACGAGCCAGCCTGGAAGAGGCCAAAGGACCATGACTCCCCCAAGGGAGTCCCCAAGAAAGAGGATACCCCATTGTGATCTGCCCTTTGACTTCCCAGTCTTGCCCCCAGCCCCAAACCATTTTCTGTCCACTTTCCTCAACCAACCCCACCCAGCCACACCCATGGAAAATGCACGCTCTTTGGAGAGGCCTGGTTCTACAGCAATGGCTTGGTATGTGGGTGGTGGCAAGGCACTCTCAGGAGGCCACCTGCTGACCAGGAGACACCTCAGGGCTGGCAGCCAGGGCATGCAGCAATGGTTCTGCCTTTTCACAAGTTTTCTGAATCTGGGGAGGCTCCTCGCTGTCCTTTTTTGGGGAATGGGCTGGAAGCCAACCTCTCTCCCCAACCCTCAGCTTCTTCATCTGTTAGATGAAGTGACCCTTCTAGTCCCTGTGATTTACAATTATGAAAAATTACAGTAAAGCCTTCCCCAAAATAGAGCTATGGCTAAAGGTAGGTTTGGGTAGCAAGGGGAAGAGATCTCTGAAACAAACCTATAACAATAAACCTCTCACTCTACTGAATATAACCCCCCCATTTAATTTATTCAGTTAATAAAACTCATTCCCCAGAGGGAGACAGGCAGAGGTAAGCTACAAACCAATCTGCCTGTGTGTGCACGAATATATATGTATATCTCATAACAATAAAAATAGAGTAATTAAGAGACGTATTGAAGTGTATAAAAATCCTGAAGGACACTGAAGATTCCAATTCAAGTTACAGTCCTTGGTGCAAATTTAATTCAGTGGGGATTAGATAAATAAAAATAAAGGGAAAAAAAACGAACAAAGTCAAACAGATGTTAGGCAAGCAATTTTTTTCACAGTAAGAATCATAAACATGAAGAACAGCCTATAAGGCAAAGTTGTTGATGCAAACAGCATCAGGCTACTAAATAAATAGTTAGATGGCACTGCAGGGACAAAGAAACATTAAAATAGTCATTTGGCTGTCCCAGAATATCTGCGCCCACACGTTACGCCCAGGCATGTATATTCTTGGTCATTGGAGGGTAGTGTGAGTGTGTGCGTGCATTTACCTTATTAAATAGAGTTCAGGCAGGACATATATTTGTGGAGACTCCATGGCAAAATCACCTCTCCACAAGCGACACGTGGACTCAGCATTTAAATAGAGGGATGTCAGTTCTGAGAAAACCGTGTGGACAGGAAAGGAAACCCAGTGCCAAGGGAAGAATATGCTGTCCCAGGCTAGGTATTAGAGAGCCCAGATGAGTGTCTCTGAATAGAGAACTTAATGACACAAAAATGAGTTGGGGAGAAATAAGAAGCAGGAAAAAAAAAAAAAAGCACAGATCATAGTGTTTTAGGAATGAAGTGAGTGTTTAAGTTGCTAAACCACCCTACACATTTTATGGCTAAGAAAGTGGAGGTCTGAGGAGGTGAAATGATTGTGTAGCATGCGAAAGCCAGCTGGCCCCTTACTGAGGGACATGAGGATGAGGCAGCCACGGAGCAGGGAGTCCCTGAAGGATTGAAAGTGAGCGGCATGACAGACCAGAGCCTTTCTGAAGGACAATGTGCAGTAAGTAGTGAAGCTTCCCCCACCCCGGGCTGGCCAGGGGGCCCCAGAAGTCACCCCTATCCCCAGAATGCCAGTTTGCTGTGAGGTCTTTCTGATCTAGAACTGAGGAGCAGAGGTATCATAATTAAAATCCCTGATTCGCTTACAGAGAGCTCTGATAATTTCTTTCATTCTCACATGAGACCTGTGAGGTAGGCAGGCACTCAATCTTTTTTTTTTAATGAGAAATAATTAGTTAAGTGGCTTGTTCTAGTAGCGTGGCTTGTAATGGCTGAGCTAAGATGGAAACCCAGATCTGGCTCCTAACCCAGTTTTTTTTTTCTAGTGCACGAGGCTGACCCCCAAGATCAGATTGTAAGAGAGGGGAGCCCCTCCAGAGTGAGATATGAAGTAGTATAATAAAAGTTGTATTAGTGATTTGAATGGAGCCCCAGTAGCACGTCTTATCATAGTATAATAAAAGTTGTATTAGTGATTTGAATGGAGCCCCAGTAGCACGTCTTATCATACCTTTACCTCCTCTGTTTACCCTTTGGATCCCAAGATGGCCTGATAAGGTAGTAAGTAAATTTTCTTCTTTTATGGGCTGACTTTTGAATTGATGGAGTTTAAGTCACAGATGGGGAAAGATTATAGACTCCCTCTCCATCAAAGTCTTGGCTTTAAGATGATAAGTTTTTCTCAATTCCTTTCCGTATGTCTGGGAAGTTATACTAATGACCCAAATTAGCAAAATAACAGAATCTTATTGTTTGAGGTTTCTTTAGGGACAGTTTTGTCATGAAAGGCATGTACTAAAAGGCAATGCATTTGATGATTCAATAAACATTTACTGAGCACCTATTACATGTCAGGCCCTGGGAATAGAAGAGTGAACTGAAGAGATAAAGTTCCTTTTCTCATGGATTTTGCATTTCGCAGGCAAATGAGACATACACTTAAATATAATTATAAATAATTATATTTATATTATAAATAATTATATTACATATTTTATATCAAATAGTAATATATGTCTGGAGAAAACAGAACAATGATGAGAAAGAGAGGACACCAGTCTAGATTGGGCAAATGGGTTAGGCTTAGCCTAGGAGGGGACACCTAAGCAGAGACTTGATCCAAGAGAAAGATTTAGGTGTGCAACTACCTGAGGAAAGGCACTCCGGGCAAGGGGATGGCAAAAGCAAACCTCCTAAGGCGAGAGTGTTGGGAGTGTCCGAAGAACAAGAGACAGAGGAATAGAAAAAGCAGAACCTGTACAAGTTCTGTGTGCACCTCTTGCTAACCATGTGTTTTCTTGTCTTAAAGTCACCTATGTTTCTTTTTTTTTTTTCTTCCAAGCAAAATGAACAACAGGTGCACTGCTATGTTTCTTTATAAATTGAGGATAATGTGATCTCTCCAGCCAGACTAACGGACTTGTCCAGAAGATCACATGAGATATGTGTTGAAAGAACGTGACCCACAGAGGATGCTGGAAAAGGGTAATGGGCTATGAGCCCTGAATACATAAATGGCCTCAGAGAACAAAGACATAGATCTCTTACAATCATACAGGAAGATCTATCTATCATTTAGAAATTCTCACACAGGTCCATGCAGAGCTCTGTGTAAAATGTTCCCTGTGGCATTGCTTATTGGGGGCCATTGTTACCTTCTCTGCGAGAGTGAGTGGGTACATTGGGTGCCTGCAGTATCATGCAGTCATTAGAACCAAGAGATTGGGTAGGAGCTCAGCAATATGAAGGATCTTGAAAACAGTGCTATGTGAAAAAACTAAGGAAAGGATCAGATCTATGATTACTATTTGCATAAGCTAAAGATAATACACACAAGACGATAATGTACAATTTGTAAGAACAGGTACACTAAAAAAAGATCCATATTAAACACAATGAAATAATTGTATGTTAGGTGTGGTAGAACAATGAGAGAAGGGTATGGGGATAAGAGGGAATAAATAAACAAACAGAACATGTGACCTGTGTGTTCCCTTGCCTCTCCATAGCACCACAGAATAAACACATACATACACACACAATGGCTTGAAATGTAGGTAATTAGTAATTACTGGTTGTAATGTTGATAATTCACAATGGTGAAGTAAACTATTGTTATCAGTGGTGGTTGTTTATTATTTTTTTAATGTAGAATTCTATAGAAGTAAAATGCTGCTATTCATTAGATCTGTTTTCTCTCAAAGCCATTCTCCAAATTCTGGTACCAAGAGATCTTCTGGTAAACAACAACAAAAAATTTCTGTGGTCAAATAAACAGGGCATACTAAAGTCCTCATTTGGAGATTTTCCAAGCACATCACCACATTAAAGTTTCTGAGAAATCTTACAACACAGAGACCTGTGTCCCTTTTCCTAATTCAGTGGTTCTAGCATTTGACCAAAGGAAACTCCCCACATTTATTTTCCATGCTAAATTATTATTGTCAGTGGAAGTGGTCCAAAGAACAAACTGTGGAAAATGCCACACTAGATTATTGAGGCATGAGAGAGGCAGGAGATTGCAGATTCCAGTATAGCCTCAAACTCATATTTCTCCTCTCTCTGTCCTATTGCATGTACTTGTTTCTAAATCACTTTGAACCTAGTGTCTCATTAGTAGCACCAACTGATTATGGCAAAGATAAAGCTATTTTTCCCTCTACCATGTTCAACCATCTCATTATGGCGGAAACACCATTTTGTCTCCAGAATACCAAGCTGGCATTAGTGATTAATGTTGAGTCATCTCTTATACCTTAAAATTGATGAGCTGTTAATTCTGTTACATTTTCCTACAGAATGTTTCCTAAATAAACCCGTCCCTCTCTTTTTCTTCAATTTCTGTTGGTCCAAATCACTGTTCTCGCTCCTGGGTTATTAGATGGTTTTTTTGTTTGTTTGCTTTTATTTGATGAACTCCATCTTCCGCCTTCGACTCCTTGCCCTGCCCTTCTGTACTCTGTTCACCTGCCAACGTTCATCAAATAATCCACTTCTTTAGCTCCATTCCTTAGGTCTGTCTCCTTTCTTGCAACTGCCAAGGTTGTCCTCTCTATGGGTGTCCCAAACAATATAGTTCCCCAGCATACTTCATCCTCTACTCTTCCTATTTCTCTCTCAGACAAAATCTCTACACTTTCTGCCAAGTTTATATGCCGAGGCATACTCTTCTCCTTGGGCCACTGCCATCTCTCTTTTATTTGGATAGCCATGGAGCTTGTTAACCTCTCTCAGTGCAGTGACTCGGTGGGATATGAAAGGGAAATTCAATGTGTCTTCTCCAAGCAAATGGTCAGAAAGCTGGAACTTATGCCTATGAGTTTCTGAGAGAAGGAAAACTAAAAAAGCCATAAATTGCGAAGATATACTCTTTTTTTTAACTTTTTTTTTTTTTTTTTTACATGGGCAGGCACCGGGAATCGAACCTGGGTCCTCGGACTTGGCAGGCAAGCATTCTTACCTACTGAGCCACTGTGGCCTGCCCAACTTTTTTTATTAATTAAAAAAAAATTAAATAAAACATTTAGATATCATTCCATTCTACATATACAATCAGTAATTCTTAATATCATCACATAGTTGCATAGTCATCATTTCTTAGTACATTTGCATCGATTTAGAAAAAGAAATAAAATGATAATAGAGGGAAAAAAGACTATACATACCATACCCCTTACCCCTCGCTCGAAGATATACTCTTGACAAATGACTTGAGGTAAGAAGTCCTGAGGCTGAAGCATTAGTACTGAGGAGAGGAGAAGGAAAAGTGTGGAACAAGTAGAAGTAAACAAGAGTTCTAGACAGAGAAGACTAAATTTATATGAAACTCAAAGGCCATAGTGACATGGCAAGAAAGAGCAAATTTGGATAGGAGCTGAGAGTACATTGAAAAGAAAACATAAATTCTAAATGTTTTGGCAGAAAATAGTAAGATAAGGGAAAAGGGGGCTCTGGGCAGGGACAACTTGGAATTTATTAAAATGAGCTGAATTTATGATGCAGTGTAAGCATTTATTGATAATGGGTCGCATCTGTTAAAGAATGTGCTCACTGGCTTACAGCCAATAGGAAATTAGAGGCAAGATCTGTGTGGTCGTACATTCCAATCAGAAATATGTGGTTCATGCTGACCAGTCAGGCTCCAGATCATAAAGAGAAAGTGTAAATTTCACCTGGGGTTCACACTCAATGCTTGAAGAAAAGAAATAATAGCCACTCAACCACGAGCAAAAGGGAACAATCAAGCACGGCTTTTAAAAGTCCTCTAGCATATATCATGGCCTCCTCAACACCTAATAGGACTCTGACTTGGTAGCAAGTAACATAGGACCATCTCCTACAATTAATGTTGTAGAAGCATAAAGACCCATTCCACCCACTAGGATGAAATCTTGCACCCTGAAGCCCTGGAGCTCATTAACAAGTATGGATTTGGAGTAGAGGAGATCTCAGGATGTTAAGTGCCCTTTTAGGGTTGAAGATAAAACATCAATTGGGTTCTGAGGTCAAGGGCAAAAAAATAAGAATTCTTGCTCAAGGGATGGTCTGGGGAGCCCAAATTCTAGCAGAGAAGTCTAAGACTTTGGAAAGACAGCTAAGAATCTTGGAGGATGAAGTCTTTTGGAAGGATCTGATGGCCACATCAGTTATAAGGTGAAAATTGTGTCTGGCGGTGCAGCAGAGACAAGAACTTTACTTATCCTCAGTCTTCAAATGAAAGTGGAAAGTTCATTTAACCATTGCTTCTTTGATGGTTAATATGTGCCAGACACTGCGTCAGACAATGAAGGAAAATGAGAGGGTGGTAACCCTCAAATTTCCTTCCCCAAGGGGCTCTGTTTTGAAGGGCAATATCTCCATTCAATACTTGGATTCCCACCACCCCTATAGCCTAAGTAGTATCAAGAGTTATTTGTGGATGTTATAACACAAAAGACCATAATCGCCACTTCCACCTAACCTGCTGTGACAGGCTATCCACCAGCTACGAGCTCAGGGCAATGGTTAGTAGGTTCCTCTTTAAGCAGAGGTGAAAACAGCACCAGCTGCCAACAGACTCTTTGGCGGTTAATGTCAGAGAATCAGGCAATTAAAATAGGCCAACAAATCTTTCTTGGGTGGGAAAAACTACATATAATGGGATGCAAAATTTTTGCAGTTTGAGGGTCAATGGGGATGATGTTTTCAAGAGCATGATCCCAAGATGTGGAGAATAAACAAGAAATTTATTTTAGTAGCCAAGTTTCTATTATCTGCCCCAGACATGTAGGCACCATAAAACCCGGCAGTCCCTTGCTAAGAAATCACTTCGTGTGCACAGCTGTAGAAATGTTATACATAAGACTGATCAGGAATAACTGGAATGCAGAGCAAACATCTGAAAAGCTCTAAAAGATTTAAGGGTCCTGGGGAAGAAAGAAGAATATGCTCCATTTTAAAGCTGAACTTTGATTATGTAAAATTAAATAGAATTTTAAATGTGTATGTGCATATAGGTGGTATATGACTTTTCTTTGCCTGTTAGAAAGCTTACACTGTTTAGCTGGAATTAGTTTGGGTTTAGGTGGTTAGATACCTTTGCCTTTGCCCCATCTGAGTAACAAGACTTAAAACTGGCTTTTAAATCATTCCAGGGCTTTGAGAACTTGTTTGGAAGAAGCTCCTCTGTTTATCAGGTAGTGATCAAAGAGAAACTTTAAGCTACCTGTGATTTGGGAATTAGTTGTTTCTTCAGATTTTGTAGTTATTGTTTTTTCTTTTTAAATTGTGAATTCGAAGATGGCTTGTCATTCTTCCTTTGGGATAGAATAGGAGTGATGCTTGCATTTTCAATTAGAGTTAAAGGCCACCCAAATTGGGTAGGTGTATGCAATTTTTGAGATTGTCTGTGGAACAGAGTTCTTGACAGGAAATTTATACATAAAGCTGTGGTGTTGTCTGGACCTACTTCCACCTGAGAGAATGCCTTGGCAAATGCCACAAAAATTCCACACTATGTTATATAACCCTATTTTGCATTTTGGGTTGAACAACTTGGATTTGGTGCAGGTACAATTCAATTACATGTGGAATATATTATTTGAAAATATTAGCTAAGAATTGAGGCTTTTAATGTAATTTCAATTTGAGGTGGTCTATTGTTTGGGAACACAACTATGCCGGGATATCATTTGAGGGATAAAGAAATTTCAATGCCATAGTTGATTGTCACTGCTGGAGAAGGAACTTCCGTCTACCTTGACCCGGAAACTGTTCTCTGTGGTGGACTTTGGATACAAACATCAGTGAATGCAAAATTGAAATCTGTGGCTTATTCTTTGGTCTCTGCAGCCCTCCACTCTTCCCAGCTAGTTGTGCTCCATCCCTTCACCATCTGCAGTTCCAGCCCTCCCTACAGAAGCTGGAACAACCCCCCAGCCTTGTGTTTTGAGACTTGGCACACTCGGCCTCGATTATTCCAGCCAGAATGGACCTCTTATCTCCAACAGAATAATGTGGCTTGGGTCTGGTTTCTGAGTTCTGGGCCTCATATCAGGCCCTGTGTCTTAGAACGGAGTGTCTGTATATGATTAGTCCCAGACCCCTCCTGCCAAGACTTCTTTCTTGGGACCCAGAAGCTTCTCAGTTTCTTGCACCAACCCCTAGTTGGGACCCTACAGTTCACCAATAGGCTTGCTGGAAACAATGTCCACTGACTCCTTGATTCCTGCTTTACTAGATGCTGATTATTGTCCAGTCCCACATCCTCCTTCTGGGCAGCTTTCTCCCAGACCACCCACTGTGGCCAGTGTTTACTAGAATGGGGAGCTGCCAATTTCTTACCCTTTAAACACTGTGTTTTGCCCATAGCTGAAATCTGCTCTGTCAGCACCTGCAGCCTGGTGGTCTGTCCATACACAGCCCATCCAGTGAATGGCGCTACTTCCAATTTCCAGCCCACTCCCTCTTGCCACCCCATCCCATGGGGTGTAAGAAACCTGAGTGGCCTTAACTAGCTGAGATGTGACATCACACTAATTATTGAGACGTTTATGCCTCATGCAAAAATCTTAGAGAATTTTTTTTAATTGTCAATTAATACACTTTGGTAAGCTTCTTAACTTGAGAGATTTGGGTCAATGCTTGGAAATAATTGTAATAGTATTTGAACTATCTGGGGTGTGGTTTTAAAGAAGTAAGGTGCTACTGAGCACAGGACACTAGTACTGAGCCCACGGAAACCATCGCTGGAAGAATAGTGTTTTCATTTGGGTCCTAATTTAGCCAATAATGGGCTTTTATGAATTTTGTCATAGGTTTCTCAGAATTGTAAACCACAAAGGGGCAAAAATGGGCTTATATAACAATCTTCAAATGTAAACTGATAAGAGGTTGTCATCTGTTTGCACTTACCTAGTTTAGAGCTAGAAAGGAATTGAGATATCATTCAAATTGCCTTTCAAATTGCTGATTTTGACTCAATAGTGCTTATGAAGTCAATGTTGTAGGTCATAACCAGCTTGCACTTATTTCATTTTTTTTATGAAAAAGAGTGGAATAGATCAAAGTGGATCACGCCATAAATAAGGTAAGTATTATTTTGTAAAACTTTTATTTCAGTTGTGTGTCCTTGTACATATCTGTATACTAGGTCACAATTATTATTATTATTTTTTGCATGGGCAGGCACCGGGAATCAAACCCAGGTCTCGGGCATGCCAGGCAAGAACTCTGCCTGCTGAGCCACTGTGGCCTGCCCACAGTATATTATTGACTAAAGTTCACAATTAAACAAAGTGTCAAAGCACTGATCTGGTCCAAATTCCTCATTTACATCCGAGAAAACTGAGTTTCCAAGAAGGAAATTGATTTGTCCAAATCTATTAAACTAACAAGTGGTAGATAGAAAAAGAGTTAGAGCTGGAATTTGAACCCCTGTTTTCTGTGGCAAACTGAATCACTCTGTTTGATCTTTTTGTCCACCCGAAAAAGAGGAATTAATATAGTCTCTTGATCTTTGTGAGTGTTGTCACAAATGACACAGACAACAGCTGTCATTAAAAAGTATAGCAGTCATCACCTATATGTTGTTACAGAAAAAGGATGAAGTGTGAAACAACTGAGGTGAAAGAAGAGGTCAGAAGTTGAGAGAAAAAAAATGGGTAAACTTCAGAAGGTTCTATAGATTAAGACTAGGGAGAAAATTAACTTTAAACTACATGGTAAAATGGAAACCTTGGAGCAATTCACTCTTTGGCATAACAAGAGATCATACTGGGGCAGGCAAAGTGAAGAATCTATTAAAGGTTCATAAAAGAAAAATGAGACTCTAAAAGAATTCCTCTGCCCCTGTCCCCTTTTGGTCTAAGTTGACTATTTGAGGACAGTTGTTCCTTTGATAATTCTACCTATTTGGTCTAAAGACTTGAACTGGTGATAGTTTTCCATATATGTTCCTGCTAATAATTTTCTCCCTATTCTCAAAATCCTCCTTAAGAAAAAGACCACTGTGTCAGGGTTTCACTTTTTATAAAATAAAGAGCCCACCAAAATGAAATAACAGTTTAATACTCCACTCATTTAAGAATGTGCTTTTTAGTCTATTAGCAACTGGTCTGTTTTGATCTGTGAAGATATTGATGTTTAACACATTGCATGATTCTCAAAACGTAGAATACAGACCATCAGGTCTCATACTAATTTGGGTTCCAGGTTCATGTCACTTGAAACTGATGATTCTCAGCTTTGCTTTCAACACTTCCGTGAAAGAAACAATTTTCACCAAGCTAGTAGACCCAAATATTGTCCAGAGTTTGGCTTCATGGCCAGAAATGTCAGAATAATTTAGAATTTCTCTGCTTAATTCCATAGTTTCAAGGATACTGTTTCTTCTCAGTGGTCATCCTATATTTTCAGTTCCAATAATGCTTCTTAAAACTGAACTGTATTTTTAAGACAAATACTTGATAAATGATCCTCTTTCTGAGCAGCTAAACCAAAGTTCGCCTGCTGTGTATCAATATCCATGAATCTCTTCTGCAACTTTGGCTTAATTCCACCTGAGAGTTCTGCCATTCTTTAATATCTATGATTTTATTGAGCAAAGTCCAATTTTAAAATAAGTATAATCTCCAGGTGTTGGCTGTCCACCACTTGAAGTCTAAATACATATATTTTCCTGAACAAATCAACAATAATAGTTCCCACCCCACCGTAACCCCTCTGCCACATTTTCAAATCAAGTGTTTTTAGATATCTCATGACGTCCAAGTTAAAAAAAGAAAAAGACAATCATATGAACCATCAGGAGTCTAAGAGGTTGAGTCCTTCAGAGCCCTTTAATTCCCAAAGTTTCTATTCTGTGGAAGTAGGCCAGCAAATCCCCCACAAGTTAATGATCTAACCATCTGACTGCATTAAAATAAACCATCTCTATGCTGCTCTTCAACCTCATCTAAATAGTACATAAACATGATGGTTAAGAGCACTTACATGAAAAGTTATTATGCCTTAATCACTTCCAGAGTACAAACTCTTCTACTGGATGGTGCAATGGAATCTCAGCTTAAAAAATGTTGAAATTACCCTACTCTTTTCATTGTGGTTGCCACATGCTTTTCCATATGTATCCCAAAGTTTCAACTTCCTCACTGCCTAGTGACAAAGTGCTATTAGTTCATGTGTGCTGGCTAATTACATAAAAAATGACACTAAAAACCTCAACTTGGAGGCATATTAGACACCTCCACCCTGTGTGGGCAGGAACCTTGAGGCTACGGGCCAGGCTGTTTATACTGAAAGCTCATTTGTTTGCTAAATAGATTTTTTTGGGTACAGAGATCCAGACTTCCCTGGGAGATTGATTGTTTCAGGTCCTGATACTTACACAGATATTCTTAGCAACAGCTACTACCGCTGCTAGGTATGCGAAGTGTCATCCAACTGATAACCAAATGAGGGTATTTAGTATAACGTTGTGTGTGATTAGGTGGAGCAATGGAACAGAGAAGCCAGAAATAAATATCGAAATTAGTAAATGATAAAGTGGCATTTCAATCAATTGTAAAGAATGAATTTCCAGCTGGAACACCACTATATGAAGAAAATGAACATGGATCCTTGCCTGTTTTTGTCTTCAAGTACATCCCAGATGCAGCAACATTTAAATATAAAAAAAAAAAGAAAAGGAAAAGAGCCTAGGAAAAAAGAAAGATTAAAAAAAATCCTCAGTGAAGAAAGTCTTTTGGAATAAAACACACAATGTACACACCAAGAAAATTAATTATTTTAACGTAAAAATACTGTGTTTTATGATAAGAGAAAACAAAATAAAGTCAAAAGGTAAATTACAAAACTGAGAAAATATTTTTCTTTAATGTATAAAGAGCTTCTATAAATAAATTAGGAAAAGATCAATAACCCTCTGGAAAAGTGGGCAAAGGATTCGACAGAAAACGAATTGTAAATTAATTTTGAACAATAAAAAGGTGCTAAAACTGGCTCATTATTAGAGAAATACAAATGAAAACTATAGTGATACACCATCAAATGGTAAAGATTAAAAATGTTGACAACGTATTTAATGGTGAGCATGTTGGGGGAATCAGGTGATCTCTTATGCTTGTTTGTGGAAATTTTAATTTGTAAAATCCCTAGAAAAAGCAATTTATCAAAATTTAAAAATGTAGATGATCTTTGACCTGCTTACTCCATTTGTAGGAATTTATTCTGCAGACTCTTGCTCAAGAGAACAAGGAGGATACACAGAATTATTTCTATAACAAAAGATTAGAAAAACCTAAATGTGTACCACTTGAGAAATAGTTTAAAAATTACAATACAGGTGAGCCGCTGTGGCTCAGCAGGCAGAGTTCTCGCCTGCCATGCTGGAGACCTGGGTTCGATTCCTGGTGCCTGTGCATGCAAAAATAAATAAATAAATAAAAATTATGATACAACCATACAATAGAATCTCTTAAAAGTAGAAAAACATTAAAAAAAATACATGTACAGAAATGAGGCTATTTTCCAAATACCACAAATAAAAAAGCCATGTAAAGATGAGTGTATAGCATGTATTATACATTTGAGTGTTAAGAAATTGGTAACAGAAGTTGCCTTGAGAAAGAATAGCTAGGGAACCAGGGTAAGCTTTACTTTTTTCTGTATACCTATGTTCACTCTTTGAATTATGCATTATGTTATCTACTTATAACTTAATTTTCTAAAAGGAATATGTGAGATTATGCAACAAAGCTGATTTGATGAAGGGATAAAGCAATTTAGGTGCCACTAATCAAAATGGAGGAGCACACGTGATCTCGAGGGTTGCTCTTATGAAACTTATTTCTGTAGCAGAGAAGCTAAGCCTACTTATATTATGCCTAATAGTTACTTCCAAAGAACCTCTTTTGTTGCTCAGATGTGGCCTCTCTCTCTGAGCCCAACTCTGTAAGTAAAATCATTACCCTCCCTTCTATGTGGGACATGACGTCCAGGGTGTGAGTCTCCCTGGCAATGTGAGACATGACTCCCAGGGATGAACCTGGCCCTGGCACCTTGGAATCATGAATGCCATCTTGACTAGAAGGGGAAAAAGAAATGTAACAAAATAAGATATCAGTGGCTAAAAGAGTTCAAATAGAGTCGAGAGGCTATTCTGGAGGCTACTCTATGCAAGTTTCAGATAGAGATTGCTAATTGCCCCAACCAACATCATTATATTTAACCCTAAAAAACACCTAGGGCTCTATCTGAGCCTATGAGTTGCACATACTAAGTTCACTTTTCAGAAACCTAAAACCTTCAGATGGTTCCTAGACCAGTTAAGTCCTGAAACCCAGAGGGACCAACCTATCCAAGAACACCAACTAGTTCCATCTCCCTATTCCATATTGCCAACACCCTTTTCCAATATGAAAATAGTAAGAATTGGCAGAACCAAAATATCCCTAAAGATTGGGAGAAGGACAAAAGGAGAAGGAGGAGTTGTAACAGACTTTAACATATGAGTATAAATATTGAATCATTATATTGATATTGCTATTTTTCCTTCAGTGTCTTGAAGCAGCTAGAAGGAAAAACCTGAAATTGAGGAAGTGTAAGCCATACTGTGCTGGTTTGAAATGATATGTGCACCCTAGAAAAGCCATGTTTTAATCCTAATCCCATTTTGTAAAGGCAGCTTCTTCTTCTAATCCCTATTCAGTATTGTATGTCTGAAACTGTAATTAGATCATCTCCCTGGAGATGTGATTTAATCAAGAGTGGTTGTTAAACTGGATTAGGTGGAGATGTGTCTCCACCCATTTGGGTGGGTCTGGATTAGTTTAATGGAATCCTATAAAAGAGGAAACATTTTGGAGAATGAGAGAGATTCAGAGAGAGAGAAGAACGACATAGCCACAAGAAGCAAAGAGCCCACAAGCCAGCGATGTTTGGAGATGAAGAAGGAAATCGCCTCCTGGGGAGCTTCATGAAACAGGAACCCAGGAGAGAAAGCTAGCAGATGATGCCTTGCTCACCATGCGCCCTTCCAGCTGACTGGGTTCGCCATGTGCCTTCTCACTTGAGAGAGAAACCCTGAATGTCATTGGTATCTTTCCAAGGTATCTTTCCAAGGTATCTTTCCCTGGATGCCTTAGATCAGACATTTCTATAGACTTGTTTTAATTGGGACATTTTCTTGGCCTTAGAACTGTAAACTAGCAACTTATTAAATTCCCCTTGTTAAAAGCCATTCCATTTCTGGTACATTGCATTTCAAAGTTTGCGATCTGTTCTATATAGCTATTTGTTAAAATGAACTTTGAAATTTATTGCTTTTTTTGTATATTTATTTCCAAATTAGAAAAAAAATGGAGGGGCACAAATGATGAGTGCCAAGAGGAGTAAAATTCCACTTCAATAAGAGCAGCTAAGTTTATACTAGAAAGCAAGGCTGAAGTGATGGGGGTGGGGAAAGCAAGAAGAAATGGGGATAAGGATAAAGAGCAAGCACTTAGAAGATGGATGAGATAAGAAGAAAGTGGGTTTCAGATGGAGGCCTTTAGGAATTGCTAATGAAATGAACTAAGGGTGCTGTGTACATTTTTGTCAGTAAATAATGGTAATAGCATAACAATGCCTTGCCACCCACAGAATTACAATGTCAGCTACTACTTGGAGGTGGGCATAGTCTCCATGCTGTTTATAATCAGTCACAATTGTGTGATGCTAATGTTGATACTTTTCTTTTAAGGTTTTGGAAGGAATATAAATCCAACTTGGGGCTCATTCTCAGACTGAAGGAGATAACAAGTAATCATTAATTGACTGGAGGTTATCTAAAGCAATAAAGCCTTGCTTCCTTCATGTTATGTTGCCAAGGATACTGTTGAGCAAATTCAATAGAATTCTAATCAAGCACTGTGAATAAAGGCTGTAGAGGTGTGCATGTCAGTCGGCCTGCTTTATATTCAAGTTCAAAGAAGGCAGAGACAAAAACGTGTAGCTCTATTTGCACAGAGCCTGGTAAACAGGCGCTATAATTAGACTCTTGGTAAAGAGGTTTTATTCTCAATGATGGTGGTAGTGGTGGTGATGATGGTAAAGATGGTGATAATAAATGTGTGATAATATATACGGATGTTGTCAACCTCTCCTGGCAAAGAGCTTTTCCGCAATATCTTCCCCATAGCAGTGATTGGGAGGGGAAAGGAGTATGGAGCTGATTTCCAGTTTGGGGCCCTGTACTGGTTTGAAAGGATTTATGTATCCTAGAAAAGCCATGCTTTAATTTTAATCCCATTTTGTAAAGACGGTGGTTTCATCTAATCCCTATTCAGCACTGTATGTTGGAAACTTTAATTAGATTATCTCCTTGGAGATGTGACTCAATCAAGTATGGGTATTAAACTTGATTAGGTGGAGACGTATCTCCACCCATTCCAGGTGGGTTTTGATTACTTTACTGGAATCCTTTAAAAGAGGAAGCATTTTTGCAAAAGCCCGGAGATTCAGAGAGAGTAGAGAAGAAAGAGAGAATGACAAAAACCACGAAACAGAGAGTCTACCAGCCAGCGACTTTTGGAGATGTAAAAGGAAAATGCCTCCTCGGGAGCTTCATGAAGCAAGGGGCCTGGAGAGAAAGCCAGCAGACACCACCATGTTCGCCAAGTGCTCTTCCAACTGAGAGAGAAACGCTGAACATCATCAGCCTTCTTGAACCGAAGTATCTTTCCTTGGATGCCTTAGATTGGACATTTCTATAAATTTGTTTTCATTGAGACATTTTCTTGGCCTTAGAACTGTAAACTTTGCAGCTTATTAAATTCCCCTTTTAAAAGGCCATTCCATTTCTGGTATATTGCTTTCTGGCAGCTAGCAATTAGAACAGGCCCCAAATTATGAGTTGTTATGATGACAACAAGGTAATCAGCATAAATGCTCAGCATATTTGTTTTTTGGGTCCAGAATAAAGAGAAATCCTTTCTGCCCACACTTCTCAACATACAGTGCTGTCCTGTCATCCAGGAGCATAATGAATCTCTATGTGGTGTCAACACTTGTAGGGTTTCACTTGTCAAATGATAAATTAATCTATTATTTCCATTTTTAAGAGGACCAAGCTGGGGTTGGTAATATTTTACAATGATAAAATTAGTCTAAAAATTAATGCAAATCAAATTGTTTACTAAAAGAAGAATCTTTGTTGTTCATTGAACATAGTCCATCCTTGACATTGCCCATTGATGAAACTGTTTATTTTGCTAAAATTTAAGCAGTGACAAAAAATATTTAGGGCTAGAAAGGACCTTAGGTTTAGACTAGTTCAACCCCTTCATTTTGAAGATGTACATATTTAGGCTTGTTGAGATAAAAGAACGCACACAGTTCCTTAGAATTCTCTTTATTACACCACTGCCTCCAAATCCAAGAGGGAACACATTTAAAAAGAAGTCAGGATTTTATGGCTCATCTTTTTTTCCTAAGGGGCAAAAAGGTGATAGCTTTGTATGAAGAAATTGTGCCATCACCTTTCTTTTATTCTTTTTCACCAGAGGTGGGAACAAAATAGAGATGATGCTGCAATTTTGATCTCTACAAACTCATTTGAAATCATTCTCTATGATTTAAGTTTACTTGAAATGAAAAGTATAAATTGTGTTAATTAAAGTTGGGGGGGGAGTTGATTGGACATTCTGTCGTCAAGGAAACCAATTTTCTCCTCTCTTTCTCTCTCTCTCTTTCACACGCACACATGCACACACACACATACACTCAAAGCAGTTAATACAGTAACCTTTAAACTTTTCATTTGACATTTTAAAATTATTTTTAAATACTCAAGGGCTCTACTCTGAAAATCTATATACGAAAAACTCAAGGGAAGTAATTCCTGGAATTCAACCTCAGGGAGGACTTTTTCTAATTCTAGGGAAGCCACTGTCATTCTGAGTCATTAGCTATATCTCAGAAACATGGATAGTCTCTAAGGTCAATGTCAAGTCAACAGCAGACTGGGTTCTAGTAGGAAAAAAAGAGCTGGAATGAGAATTTTAAAAAAACAAAAGGACAGCTTTCAGCTTTTAGCTTGGAGGAGGCTAAGGTGTAACTTTTTTCTATTATCCTGCATCTGGGTTCATTTGATAACAGTTGCCTTTGCCATACTGCTCAAGTTCAACACCAATGAGATCAAAGTCATGTACCTGCGGTACACCAGTGGGGAAGTCGGTGCCACATCTGGCCTGACCCCCAAGAGTAGCCCCTTGAGTCTGTCTCCAAAAAAAGTTGGTAAAGAAATTGCTAAGGCAACTAAACTGGTAACTGGAAAGGTTTAAGGATGAGAGTGAAACTGACCATTCAGAAGAGAAAGGCCCAGATTGAAGTGGTACTTTCTGCCTCTATCCTCATTGTTAAAGCCCTTAAGAAACCACCCAGAGACAGAATGAAGCAGAAAACATTTAGCACAGCGGACATATCACTTTTAACGAGATTGTCAACATTGCCCAGCAGATGCAGCCCCTATCTTTAGCCGATAACTCTCTGGAACCAACAAAGAGATTCTGGGGACTGCCTAGTCTGTGGGCTGCAAGGTTGATGGCCACAACCCTTATGATATCATAGATGACATCAACAATGGTACAGTGGAATGCCTAGCTAGTTAAGAACCACAAAGGAAAATATTTCAATAAAAGATCATTTGACAGCAATAAAAAAAAGCAATAGAACAGCACAAGAGTAAGAGCAAGGTAGCTGATCAATTTTGAGCCTTTACTGAGTACCTATCATGCTTAAAGCAAGAAGCTATGCACTAAAAAAATAAGTGAATAAAGTAAAATAAAGACCAAGCTAAAAAGGGGATCTCAGAGAGTGAGGTGGAATTGCTTATTTTTCAAAAATACACATTGCTTCCCCAAGCTTCCATCAGAGAAATATACCTCACTGCTCCATCAATATCAGGCTTGACCAAGTGACTTGCTTTGGCCACACAAAGGGCAGAGTGTGCTTTGTGCCCCTGACTTTGGGTTTGACTATGTTACATGCTTTGGCCAATAAGATATTAATAGACATGATACAGTAGAAACTTAAAGTGTTTTGACACTTTTGGACTTGCTCTCTTGAACCTTTGCTTTTACCATGAGAATGATCTGCCCTGGTCAATGCTGTTCCACGAAGGATGAGACGTGAAACAGAGATGCTCCTAGATCAGTCATCTCCCCAGCTAAGCTATAGACACACCCAGGAAGTCCACCTGAGCCTCCTAGCCAAAGCTAGCTTCGATCAATCAACTACTTAGACACATGATAAGAACTATTGCTTAAGTTACTGAATGTTGTTACATTTGTTATAGAGCAGTGGCAAACTAATACAGAAAATATCTAGTATAACATCTTAATTTATTCTTTTTTTTCAGAGCCACGTGGCAACGTGAAGAATAGGTAGATGAACTTGGCCAACATGGTGGGTCTCCTGGGTAAGGCCATTTCCACAGAGTACAAGTCATTCCCTTCTGAAAATGAACACTGGAAGAATAGGCACTATGTATCCTATGGACAAAAGGACTAACAAATCACTAGGCTCCATCCATTAGGATGTACATTAAGAATACAATAGAACCTGGAGGTCTGGAAAAGAGCTACTAAGCATTACCAAGTGGCTGAGGAGAAGCTGTATGAGAACAGACTAAAATAATTAGGACCTTAATATGGAAAGACATAGTTGAGAATCAATATGATCAAATCTGTTAAATCTAGAATAGGGTAAATGGTATGAACAAGAGTTTGTTCAACAGATTCTAGAATATTAGAACGACAGTATCATATTCTGAAGCATAAAAAAGGCAAATCCAGGAAAAATAAAGGGTCAGGCCATATTATTTTACATGGCCAAGAACTAGGGTGTCTATGTTGAGGATGGTCTCAATTTACACTGCTATTGTGGGGTAATTATTAATCGAACTCCCTTTCACTTTCAAAATGTTGTGAATTAGGTGATATATTATATGGTCATCCTGATGACAACATATTTACCTATAAGATTGAACCAAAAAGAGTCAAATAAGGTTTAGACAAATTCACAGGGAAAGAAGTGCCACAGGTTGTCAATGCAAAGTAGATTATGCTTTGAAGCCCTGAAGGGCCACCATTTCCCACTGTAAATGTCCTTTGGCACAGTGGGGACACAAGGTAAAGGCACTATTGGAGAGTGAATCACATTCCCCATAAGAGGCATATTCAAGTTCTAACCCCTGTGGGTCCTGTGGGTGTGAATCTTTTTATAAATAGAATCTTCGGATATGGCAATAGTTAAGTTGAATCAGGCTGTGGATATGAATTCTTTTTTTAATAGGATCTTTGAAGTTGTCAGTAGTTAAGGCATGGCCAAAGTGAACGAGAATAAGCCTTAATCCGTATGACTTAAGTCATTATAAGGAGAGGAAATCTAGACAGACATGACTGAGCAGGAGACGTACGAACCAGAGGAGGAGACAGGAAGAGACAGACCACCATGTGTCAGAGGATTGCTGGAAGGCCATCACCAGAACACTACAGACTTTGGAGAAAGCATGACCAGGCAACACCTTGGTGTTGGACTTCCTGCCTCCCAAACTATGAAACATCAGTTACTGTTGTTTAAGCCAACCAGTGGTGATATTTGTCATAGCAGCCCTGGTAAACTAGGATAGACACCCAGGAACTGACTCAGCTGGGCAAGGTCTTAAAGCTCAGTAAATGGTGCTCTTTCCAGCAAGCATGGTGCCCCACCATGGGGTCTTCTCTAGGCGCCTGGTGAGCCCTCAAATATAAACACATGCAACATTCCTAGTCTTGTCATTGCTTTCATATCAATTCAACTTACAAAAATCAAAATGTATGATAGAAAAATTGAGTTTCCCTCTTACCCACACAGAGGTCCATATAGCTTTCTGAGCTCCATTTGGCTTTCCCAAAAACCCTGTAGAAAATACAACACTGCCATAAGAATAAGATTAAGTAAAATTTCAATTATTCAAATTTATTCACAATTACATAAACAGAAAGAACTGAGGTCATATTGCTTTCAAGGACTATGGAATGGTAGAATAAACTAATTGTTTTAAAATATTTATTGCCAATTAAAAGTCTGGGTCAGCTCTGCTTTTATGGATAAAAGAGATTATCTGTAGTTAAACTATTTGTGTATAATTGTTGCTAAAATATTTGAAAGCTATTTACCTTCTCAACTATGTTAATATTTCCCTCTGTTGGTTGATACATTTTTTTTTTGGCAAAGTCCCTTTTCAGAGCCACTATATATGTGTAAACTTCTACTGAGTCTATCCAAATTATTAAAAATTCCGAATTATCATGAGCCAAGTTAAATTTGACTAAAAGCAAAATATTCAAAACACAAGAACCTTAGAGTAACTTTATAGAACAAAATGCTAGACACGTTTTATATTTGGAAAGAAGTGTACCTACAGATATTCAGGGGGTGGAGTGGGGGAAAGGGTCAGAAAATGTTAGACTCCTATGGTGGAAATGGAATATATTTGCAGTTATATGTGGGTGGGGTAGGAATGGAGGGTCAGAAAGCATGAAGCCGCTGTATTGTAAGGATGAAGTATGTGTGCAGATATCAATGGGAGGATCCTCTAGGTGGAGAGTTGGAAAATGCTGGACTCATGTTGTCCGAATTAAGTATATTTGCAGATATGTGCGGGAGAGGTAGGAGTGGAGGGTTAGAAAATGTTAGGCCCACCGTGTTGGAAGGAAGGGATTGTGTTGTGGGAATGGAGTACGTGTACAGATATCAATGGGAGGATTCTATGTGGAGGGTTGGAAAATGCTGGACCAGTGTTGTGATAATGGAGTATAGACTGATATAAAGGGGTGGGTGAGGTTGGAGAATTGGGGGTGGGTAGAAGAGGAGAACGTCCTGAGGGGATATACATCCATTTGCATTAAATCTACTGAATTTCATAGGGAAGGTTTGCCACATATCAAGGAGTGCTTAAATGAATACAAAAATAGTCACTGAAATTACTATGCTCTAAAAAGATCTTGGCAGGGTTTGCACATATAAGGATGACAAACTGAAAAAGAACATACATGGAAATTATCCAGAGGTAGGAGCACAGCGTTCCCCTCACATTGACAGTTACGCTATTTCCTCAAAATGTTAATACCAAACTAATTAGTCGACAGAATACAACTGATCATTTTCCCCAGAAATATGTGAAATTTATTTTCTTTAATTTTCTAGTTGGTTTGTTGCTTTGTTTTGACACTTTCAAATTTCTTCACACTTGCTTCAAGGATCTCACAGGAAGCCTTGACGAAATAGCTATTTGTGGGCTTAAAGTTGTGAACTGGCCATCCCTGAGAGAGAGATGAGAGAAGAAGATGTTTTAAAAATGTTAGGAAGAGAGAAAAAATAACAACAAAAAAGAGTGAAAAAAGGCTGATGGACAGAGAAAGGGGGCAGAAAGGAATAAAAAAGAAATTGAGAAGGAGGAGGAAAAAGGACAGAAATAGCTAGTATTTTCTATCTATTGCCAAGGGCCAGCCATTCTGGGTGTAGGGGCAGGGGAAATCCTAAAGAGATTTTAAAGGGGTATTATCAGGATTAGCTCAAATTTAGTTCTTCCTGCTTTTGTTTGACTCAGTGGTTTTTCCCATGAAGGATCTGTTGGCCCCTGATGTGGGTCTGGTGCAGCATCCCTACGAGTTAACAGATTAAACCATCTGGCTTCTGAGAAAACCCAATGTGAGGAAAAAAAAAAAAAAACACCTTAGAATATAGAGTCCTGTATCTACAAGATAGGGCCTGTATCTACAAATGCCTACCAGACATTTCTACTTGCATGTCACTCTGTCAACTCAAAGGCAACATACTTAAAAGGAAACACATCTTCTCCCAGAACCAGCAGCCCCTCCCAATTTTTATTTCTGTCAACCCCTGGCCATTCCCTCCAGTTTCCCCATTCAAAACTTAAAAGTCATGTTTCACCCATTAGGCTTTGAATTCTCTACACCTAATTAGCCACATTTTTAACCCCAACGTCCTTTATGCATCATTCTAGTTAGCACCCTAGGCCAAGCCCTCATCACTCCACATCTAGATCTCAGCAACAGTTGAATCGTAGAATAATCGAAATTCTCTCTTGCAGATTAATTTTCCACTTCTATGTTCCTCTTCTACTAAAAAAACTAGTGCACGAATAACTCTTTATTTTGCCTTTCTAGACTGTCTGTAACCTAGCCAAACATCCCCTCACACAAGCTGACTCCCTAGTGTTCCCTAATCTTTGGCTTTCTGGCCATGGACCGGTGCCCCACCTCTCGTGTTCGTGCTCCCAACACAATGGTGCTCCCCATTGATGTACATGTCCTTGTCTCTGTGTCTGCTAGTCCTGCAGTTCCGCCTTCTCCAGGAGGATCTCCAGGATGATTCTGGTCCCATGAATGTCCAAAGGATGACTACAGCTACCATCTATGCCACCCAGTCTAACACTAGGCTATGTCCTATCTACTGTTGTACAACATTATTCAATATATAATCCTTGTTTTCCAAATGAGGTGATAAGCAGTTTGAGGGCACAAGCAATTTCTACTTCTTCTGCATTCTTTCAGCTGCCTGATACATACAGTGATTATATATTAACATATACATACCACAATGTATAGGTGACCTAGGTGGGAGAAATGCTTCTCGGGCAAAGCCTGCACTGGGCTCTGCACATTTTATGGTCAGTCAAATTCTAAACCTCCAAAAGAGTGAACAATTATCCTTACCTGGCGGAAAAATATCAAGTTTCCAATAAAAGGAGCAGGCTTAGGATGTCTGATGCCCAACTTCTCCAGTCTTGAAAATGCTGACGTGGAGTACCTGGGATGGGGAGAAATTTTTTTAAAGTGAGACATTAATGTTTGCATTTGTGCTTTGACTTTATTGAGTCAAAATCTAAAGGTAAGGGTAGAAGAATAAATTTCCAATTAACAATGTCTGAGGACTAAAGACATTTTAATAAATTGTTTTTAAAAATGCACCTCTCATCAATTCAGTTCCTTTGGTTCTAAATCTATCATGAACAATTGCCTCAGAAAACAATGGCAGAAAATAAGCTCCCTGTACAAAGCTGTGTGTTTTCTTGGTCGAGGCTGACCCCTACACATAATTTGCCCCATATTGCATTGTATGGCCTAAGAGGGGAAAATATAAAATAAGAAAACCCAGTGTGAGGCCCTATCACCAACTGCTTAAAATTTCTTGTTTTCATGACCTGCAATCACACGGGAAGCATATTTTCTTAACCAAAAATCAGGAAATGTGGTCCAACAGATTTCTGTGCCACTTTCCAGGAGAAAATGGCAGGAGAAGTGCAGTTTGGCTGTCAAAATATTGGAATAACTAGGATATTTCAACAGTTTATGGGAACAGAGGGATAACACAGTTAAAGTCAGAACTGGCTTGGAAAACCTGGACATATGGCTGTGATCCCCAATCACCCAGCCAATTAGGTCAAAAGTTCAGTTAGTTCAGTAAAATTAATGAGTCAAACTGATTGTTTAGCATCATGCAGAGATCAGCTAAATCTCAATTTGGGGGCAAGAAAAATATAGAAAATATCATTACAGTCTACCTTTACAGGACTATTGGAACTTAAAAAAAAACAACTCTGCCATAACAATTGCTCCCTTATCATTCGAAAGATAGAATATTTGCAATATTCTTTTACATTTCTCTTTCCCACCTGCAGCCCAATAGGAAGCATTTAACACAATAATTCCTTAGCGAAATACTCAAAAATTCAAGGAAAGGACACCCAGCCTGTTTTGCTTTGCCGTATTGTCTGAGCAATGGGTCTATTTTTAAAAGTTGCCACAAGTAAAACAAAGCTAGGGCAGAAAGGGAAGGCAGTTTACCCTCTCACTTCCCCTAACTGAGGTCTCTACTGTATGGCTGCATTACTGAATTTGAATGAATTCCCAGAACATCATTTAAGTCCATGTTCAAATGTAATTTATGAACCACACTCAGGAGTCAGGTGTGAATTACATGGATTAGTCATGCTAACCTTCCTCTTCACTAGTGAGCATACCAAAGGCTGGCAGCACAGTTTGTAAAAGTTATTCTCTCAAGTAGACTATGATATTTTAAATAATACCCTTTCTGCCCAAGAGGAAAGACCAAAGGAGACTTATCAGCCCACACAACACTTTCCTTAATATCCCTGAATCTGGTTTTTATGTTCATTTCTTCATCAGTTTTGTAAATTATTTTCTAATTGTAATCTCTAATGGGTAAGAAAGAAATACATAGATCTCAGGCCACGTAATTACATCTTAATTTTGTAATTAGATGTCTTGATCATCTAATTAAAGGACAAGAACTCTGTACCTAATTATGCATGCTAATTTTTATGCAAGTCCATGCCCTAATTATGTAACTCCACTAACAAATACACTACTTGTGTGTCTCTGCACGAAATTCAGACATTTTCAAGCATATGGTATCAGCAGAGAGCATCCTGGACACAACAACAAACTTCACTTCACAGCCTGGATTTAAATACACATCTTGAGCATCTTCAGCTATGAATTGGTCACATGCTGCCATCAGCAACCGTATTCCCAGCACCAAAATCAGCAGGGAAAGATGACCACTACCAGACTTGAGGAAAAATTGCAAAGTAGGTTCCATTTGTCTTTCTGTGATTTTCTTCTCTGCACCCTTGTATCATACTCCCTGGTCCTTGAATCCCCATGCTGTCTTTGTGTCTCAACAGGCTCTTAACCCAGAATCCATGGGCCCCAGGGATATCCATGAAAGCGTTTTAGAGAGTCAATGAAAAAAATTCTTTTAAAATTTTCCTCCTGCTACTTTAGAACTTGTCATCATGAAAGAAATTTTTTTTTATGTCAATTTCAGGTTTTTGACATTCCGAACAAGTGCAGGTGGCATGGGAGGCTAGCATGTAAAGCAGGTACTATACAATCACCACGTTATCATCACCATGTTGTGATATTTAGAACAGCTTCCCTTTGACAGGAATTAATGCAAATGCATCCCACAATTATGATTATGGACATCTGTCATTGTTTACATTAAAGATACTTAAGTTGGAAAATGACAACGAAAGGAAAATACATGAAGCTCGAGATGGCATTCTTGGTTTTGCTCTCATACTGAGGGATTCATTAATTGCAACAAGACACACAAAATGCAGTGCTTGTGGTGCACTTATACCTTCTGTTCTCAAAATAACTTGAACAGTATGGATTGTTTTCAAAATAAGGTTCAATATTTAAGGGCTGGACTTTTCCTGTACTTGGTTTTCCCAAAGACAAAGCCTTCTCTTGATGTACTAAACATAGTTATTTAACCGATTGTTTGGCTAGAGGCCAGTCATGAATGACTGGAGATATTTTGATCAATCATGTATTAAAGATATAGTCAAATGGATTGAGCTTTGGAACAAAAGAAGAAAGCAGTTGTGGTAGTTGTTTCAGGTGTCAGGTTGGCCAGGTGAAGGTGCCTAGTTCTGTTGCTGTGGCCATGAGCCATTGGCATGTGAAGCTCATCTGTCACTGATTACATCTGCGATGGGTGAGGAGGAGTGCCTCCTGCAATAAGTGATGTTTAGTATATTGGCTGGATGCTTTAATGAGACAGCTCAATGCAGCGCAGCCCAAGCAGTCCAGCATACCTCATCTCAGCACTCGCAGCTCAGCCCAGACCTTTGGATATGTGGAAAGGAATCACCCTGGGGAAAGCTGTGGGAATCCAGAAGCCAGGAGAGAAGGCCAGCAGAGATTGCCCTGTGCCTTCCCGTGTAGGGGAGAACCTGAGATGAAAGTTAGCTGCCTTTCCTCTGAAGAACTATAGGTTTTAAACTAAATAAATCCCCCTTTATATTTTAAAAGCCAATCCATCTCTGGCATGTTGCATTCTGGCAGCTTTGGTAAACTAGAACAGTCAAATGATGGCCTTCTGTCCAAGATTTGTTGTTATTATTTCTTCATTATTCTTTATTATTATTATTAATTTTACTTACAAACATTCCACCAAATATATTCTGCCCTTTCCCCCTTCCTCGATCTCTGGTAACCTTTAATATATTTTCAGTGTCTACAAATTTGCTATTTCTAGATATCTCTTACAAGTGACATCATGCAATATTTGTCCTTATGCATCTTGCTTATTTCACTGAGCGTAACGTTTTTCAAGTTGCATCCATGTTGCAGCCTGTCTCATAAACTTTATTCTTTCTTACGGCCAAATAATATTGCGTTGTTATGTATGTACCACATTTTGTTTATCCATTCACTTGGTGATGGTCACTTGGAGTATTTCCACCTTTTGGCTATTTATGCTGCTAAAAACACTGGTTCTCAAGTATCTGTTTGAGGCACTGTTTACATTTTCTTTGGTTGTACACCTAGAGGTGGAATTGCAAGGTTATATGATTACTTTATATCTAACTTTTTGAGGAGCTGCCATATTGCTTTTCACAGTGGCTACACTATTTTACATTCCCATCAACAATGCACTCAAGTTCCAATTTCTCTGCATCCTCTCCAATCATTCCATATTCTTAGGTAAGCCATAAAGGAATTGACATTCACATGCTTCTCCTGTAGTGTACAACTAGGAGTAGCTAACTCTTCTTTCGTTCATTACATCCTTATCATCATTATTAAAGAATTTCTCTTTGGTGAACTGATTTGGAAATTTCAGAGACTGTTAATGTCTTTGAAATGGTGATAGATTCATCTGACAAACAACCCTTCTCTTAGAAAAAACAAAAAACAAAAAACCGTGATGACTTGGGAACAGATGAAGTTCAGACCAGGCAACCTACCTGTCCTGCTTTCCCATAGACTCAGAAATAACTTTTGTGTATATATATATATATATATATATATATATATTTTTTAAGAAACATCCACAGAAGTACAGTCCAACCATATTATATAATCAATGGCTCACAATATCATCACATAGTTGTGTATTCTTCACTATGATCATTTTTAGAACATTTGCATCACTCCAGAAAAAGAAAAAAAAAGAACTCATACATCCCATACCTCTTACTCCTCCCTTTCATTGACCCACACACTACTCCTATCCACCCAATTTTTACCCTTTATCTCCCTCTATGATTTATTTATTCTTTTTTATATTTTTTATTGATAAATTTTCACACACAGACATATCATACATGGTATATAATCAAGGGCCCACAATATCATCATATAGCTGTGTATTCATCACCATGATCATTTTTAGAACATTTGCATCACTTCGGAAAAAGAAATAAAGAGAAAAAATTCATACATAACATATTCCTTACCCCTCCCTCTCGTTGACCACTAGCATTTTCATCTACTTAATTTATTTGACCCGTTGTCCCCCCTTTCTTTCTTTCTTTATTTATTATCCATATTCTTCTTTACTTATCTGTCCACACCCTGGATAAAAGGAGCATCAGACACAGGTTTTCACAGTCACAACAGTCACATTGTAAAAGCTATATAGTTATACAGTCCTCTTCAAGAATCAAGGCTACTGGAACACAGTTCAACAGTTTCAGAGCTTTCCTCTAGCCACTCCAACACACCATAAACTTTTAGGGATATCTATATAATGCATAAGAATAGCCTCCAGGATAATCTCCCAACTCTGTTTGAAATCTCTCAGCCACTGAGATTTTATTTTGTCTCATTTCTCTCTTCACCCTTTTAGTCAAGAAGGCTTTCTCATTCCCACGATGCCAGGTCCCAGCTCATACCTGGGAATCAGGCCCCACATTGCCAGGGAGATTTACAACCCCGGGAGTCATGTTCCATGTATGGAGGAGGGCAGTGAGTTCACCTGCTAAGACGGCTTAGACAGAAAGGCCACATCTGAAAGCAACAAAAGAGTCTCTCTGGGGGGTGACTCTTAGGCATAATTATCAGTAGGCTTAGTCTCTCATCTGCAGGAATAAACTTCATAGGGTGTGAACCCCAAAATTGAGGGTTCAGCCTTATTGAATTGTTTGTTCCTACTGCTTGTGAGAATATCAGAAATTCCCAAGATGAGGAAATTGAATATTTCCTCCTTTCTCCCCAGTCCCCCAAGGGGACTTTGCAAATACTTTTTTAGGAATTTCTTTCTTTAACATTTTATTAGAGTTCAATGAGAAGTTAAGAGAAGGTAAAGAAAATTGAGACTAAAGGATTATAAAAAAAAGACCAAACAGAAATTATTATAGAAAATACAATTTTTAATATAGGAAATAAAAGAGACTCTGCATTCCAACCATTAGAACTAATAAGAAAGTTTAGAAGGATTGTTGGTTACAAGATTGACATAAAAAACAAATGGTTTTGATTATATGTCATTTTTCACAAACAAGGAAAAAAGTCAACTGCAATAAATGTGCAGGTATATGATGATGTGAACCATTGATTGTACACTTTGGATGATTACATGGTATGTGAATATATAATATTACCAATAAAAATTTTTTAAAAATAAAAAATGGTGTTCCTCTACGTGATCAATTACCGGTAATCAATTAATATAAATAGTAAAAAATCCTCTTCTGGGCAATGGTGGCTCAGTGGCAGAGTTCTTGCCTCCCATGCTGGAGACCTAGGTTCATTTCCCAGTGCCTGCCCATGCAAAAATAAAGTCCTCTTCTGGGCAAGACTATTATGCACAAAATTATAAAATGTTATTGACAGGACAGAAAAACCCAGATCAGTGGAGAGATACAGCATGTTCATAGATAAGAAGACTCAATATTTTAATAATGTTCATTTCTCCCTAAATTAATTTATAATTTCAATACAATTCCAATAAGAATCATAATAGGACTTTTCATCAAACTATTCTAATCAATTCCAAAATTAATATGAGAAAACAAAACTCTAAGAATTAACAAGATAAATCTGAAAAAGATAAACAAGAGGAGGAGGACTAGATATTAAAGAGTATTATATAGTTATTATTGGCATAAGCCAGACAAATAAACTAGAATATGTACACCCAAGCACCTTTGTGATGAAGGTATGTGATAGAGGCAGCATTATAAATTCATGGGGAAATGATGGACTGCTTAATAAACGGTATTGGGAAAATTGCCTCTTCACATGGAAAATAATACAATCAAGTATTAAAGTTCCATCTGTAAGACAGATTAAAGAACATTCTGAGAAAAGTACAACTAGAAAGACATTCAGGAAAATATTTTCATGATTTTGTGGTGGGAAAGGATTTTTTAGACAAGACATTAAAACCACAAGTCACAAAGGAATGGTTGAATAAATTCATGAACATGAAGACTCCACTTCTAATTCTAGTGTTCTTGCTATTTCTACCACACCTGCAAGTTTCTTCCTCCACTGAAGCTTTGAACACCTCAAAGTCATCCATGAGTGTTGGAACCAGCTTCTTCCAAACTCCTGTTTATCATTGCTATTTTGACCTTCTCACATGAATCATTAATGTTCTTAATGGTATCTATAATTGTGAATCCTTTCCTGAACGTTTTCAATTTACTTTCCCCAGATCCATTGGAGGAATCATATCTGTGGCAGCTATAGCCTTATGAAAGTGCATTTCTTCAAGACTTCAAGACTTGAAAGTCAAAATTACTCCTTGATCCATAGGCTACAGAATGGATGTTGTGTTAGCAGGCAAAAAAACATCATGAATCTTGTTGTACATCTCCATCAATGAGCAGTCATATTTTGAATGGAATCTCTGTTCTGAGCAGTAGTTGTCAATAGTGGGCTTAAAATATTCAGTAAACAGATGTGCTGTCATCCAGGTTTGTTGTTCCATTTATACAGCAGAGGCAGTGTAGATTTTGCATAATTTTTAAAGGCCCGATTTTCAGGATGGTAAAGAGCATTGGCTTCAACTTAAAGTCACCAGCTGTGTCAGCCCCTAACAAGAGAGTTGGCTTGATCCTTTGAAGCTTTGAAGCCAGGCATTGACTTCTCCTCTCCAGTTATAAGAGTCCTAGAGGTCATCTTCTTCCAACAGAAGACTGTTTAATCTACAATGAAAATCTGTTGTTTAGTGGAGCCACCTTCATCAGTTATTTTGGCAAGACTTTCTGCATAACTTGCTGCAGCCTCTACATCAGTACTTGCTGCTTTACCTTGCACTTTTATGTTAGAGACAGCTTCTTACCTTAGATGTCATGACCAACCTCTGATAACTTCAAACCTCTCTCAGTTTCCTCACCTCTCTCAGAGAATTAGGGGTTTGCTCTGGATTAGGATTTGGCTTAACGGAATGTTGTGACTGGTTTGATCTTCTATCCAAACCACTAAAACTTTCTCCACTTTCTTATTATTCATGTGTTCACTGGAGTAGCATTTTTCATTTACTTTGAGAACTTTCCTTTTGCATTCATAACTTGGCTGTTTGGTGCAAGAGGCCTAGCTTTTGGCCTACCTTGGCTTTTGACATGCCTTCCTTGACTATGCTTAATCATTGCTGGCTTTTGATTAAAAATAAGAGATATGCAACTCTTCCCTTCTCTTGAACACTTAGAGGGCATTGTAGAGTTGTTAGTTGGCCTAATTTCAATATTGTGGTGTAACAAGGAATAGGAAGACCCCAAGAGAACAAGAGAGGAGAGAACAGCCAGTCAGCAGGGCAGTCAGAAGACAAGCATTTATTGATTAAGTTCGCTGCTTTATACGGGTGTGATTGGTGGTGCCCCAAAACAATTACAATGGTAACACTGGAGAAAACTGATCACAGATCACCATAACAGATAAAATAACAATGAAAACATTGAAATATCGTGAGAATGACCAAAACATGACACAGAGACATGAAGTAAGCACATCCTGTTGGAAAAACATGGTTGCTCAAAGCATGGTTGCCACAACCTTAAATTTGTAGGAAAAAGAAAAGTTCAATATCTACAAAGCACAATAAAGTAAAGTACACACACAAAAATAATAAGTTATGTCCATAATTAGAATTAATTTAAATCCATAATTAGAATTTAATTTAATTTAATTTAATTTAATCTTCCCTTGGGAAGATGTAGCTCTGAAGCATGGGCCAAGCAACCCACATTTTAAAAGAGAATAGAGAGTAGCACTGGAGAAGACAGTAGCACTGGGGGATTGAATGTGAGGAAACCGCTATAGAAAGCTGAGAACTAAATGTGTTCTATTTTCTCAGATACCTCTAAAATGTCTATCCCACCCCCACCCCAAAAAAAACCTTTAAGAAAGAAGAAACCAATATCTTCTAGGACCAATGGCAGCAAGTAGCACCATAGTTGGAGTCGGCAGTTTAAGAAGATAAGGGTCTAGGAGGAGTACCTTAAATAAAAGATCAATATGGTGAATCCTATGAGAAAATGAAGGAATTTTTTTATGTAAACTAATCTTCCACCACTTTATCCCTATTGCTGCCATAACAAATGACCACAAACTTGATTACTTAAGACAACACAGATTTATTATCTTTCAGTTCTGGAGGTCAGATATCCAAAATCAGCCTCACTGGTTTTAAAGTACAGATGCCATCAGGACTGATTCCTTCTGGAGGCATAGGGGGAGAATCTGTTCCTTGCCTTTTCCAGCTTCTAGAGGCTGCATACATCCTTTTGGCCCATGACCACATCATTCAAATCTCTGCCTTTAGTCATCACATTACCCCTCTGTCTGACTCTTCCTGTATCCCTCTTATAAGGACACTTGTCATTACATTTAGGGGCCACCCAGATAATCCAGGATACTCTTCTCATCCTAAAATTCTTAATCACATCTGCAAAACCCCTTTTGCCATATAAAGTAACATTCACAGGTTCTGGAGATTAAGAGGAGGACATCTCTGGGTACTATTCAGCCTATCATACCAATTTATATTATATATAGATGTTGATTTTGTTTTGGATAATGACTGAAAAGCAGAAATGCCTGGGGTGGAATGTGCTAGTTTGAAAAGATGTATGGACCCTAGAAAAATCATGTTTTAATCAAAATCCCATTTCATAAAGGTAGAATAGTCCCTATTCAATACTATATGTTTGAAATTGTAATCAGATCATCTCCCTGGAGATGTGATTTAATTAAGACTGGTTGTTAAACTGGATTAGGTGATGATATGTCTCCACCCATTTGGGTGGGTCTTGATTGGTTTACTGGAGTCCTATAAAAGAGGAAACATTTTGGAGAAAGAAGGAGATTCTGAGAGAGCAGAGAACAATGCAGCCACAAGAAGCAGAGTCCACCAGAGTCCAAAGAGTCCTTTGGAGATGAAGAAGGTAAATGCCTCCCAGGGAGCTTCATGAAACAGGAAGCCAGGAGAAGAAGCTAGCAGATAGCACCGTGTTCGCCATATGCCTTTCCAGATGAGAGAGAAGAAACCTGACCATGTTCACCAGGTGCCTTTCCAGATGAGAGAGAAACTCTGACTGTGTTTGCCATGTGCCCTTTCTACTTGAGAAAGAAACCCTGAACTTCATCAACCTTCTTGAATCAAGGTGTCTTTCCCTGGATGCCTGTGATTGGACATTTCTGTAGACTTGTTTTAATTGGGACATTATCTCAGCCTTAGAACTGTAAACTTGCAACTTATTAAATTTCCCTTTTTAAAAGTCATTCCGTTTCTGGTATATTGCATTCCGGCAGCTAGCAAACTAGAGCAGGTGGTGACTGAGGTTTGGGGGCTTCCTGTTCAGAGAGAACTAGCTGAAATAGCTGCTGTAGGGTGGGAAGAAGGCAAGCCTAGAGTATACAGAACAAGCAGTGTCTGCCTCAGGCAAAGGAAACGGGCCTTTGTGGCCCAATAATCTTATCTAAACAGCCAAGCAGATAAGTATTTTAAAGAAAATACTACAATTTAAAAAAATAAGTCCTCCAGTGGATGCTCTTTGTAGTGCAGAGAATTAACCAACTTTTCCCTTTTTTTAATCCCAACTCTTCTGGGCAGTAGAGTCAATTGAGTCAATAAATCTCAATTAGTATTAAAACCTTAATCCCCCAAATTCAATCATTTGTATAATACATCACAATTTTTGCCACACCTGCAAATCACCTTTACTATTATTTACTTTGCTATTACTTTCAAATAACTTAAATACGTTTCTTTTATGAGCAAAGTTTATGTTATGACCATGAAAGAAAACCAGTAGCACTTCCGTAAGTACAAACGAATGGTGAAAATAACACTTTACCATTAAAATTTCTTAACGTCTATTACTCCCTAAAATGATCTCTCCTGCCACAATTTGGACATGGACTACCCTTGGGAAGACGTGGCTCTGAAGCATGGGCCAAGCAACCCACATTTTAAAAGAGAGTAGAGAGTAGCACTGGAGAAGAGAGTAGCACTGGAGAAGAGAGTAGCACTGGAGAAGGGAGTAGCACTGGAGAAGAGAGTAGCACTGGAGAAGAGAGTAGCACTGGGGGGTTGAATGTGAGGAAACCACTATAGAAAGCTGAGAACTAAGTGTGTTCTATTTTCTCAGATGTGCTCTAAAACGTCTATCCCACCCCACCCCCACCCCCACAAAAAACCCTTTAAGAAGGAAGAAGCCAATATCTTCTAGGACCAATGGCAGCAAGTAGCACCATAGTTGGAGTTGGCAGTTTAAGAAGATAAGGGTCTAGGGGGAGTAAAGCCCAGGGCTAATCTGACTTTAGCTTCTGTTCCTAAATCCTCTGCCCCTTGAAGGAAGGGTCCTGGGAGAGTGTCTTGCCCTTTTGTCTCTGTAAGAATTAAAGAGTAGGGGTGAGGAAGGCAAAGAGTACCATCATAATATGAATACATGTGCAATCTATTTTTTCTATTTTAAAAATAGAACAAAGCAATTGGATTATGTCCTAAAACCAGTTATTAAGTGACCGGTATTTACAAAACATTTCTGCATTTGTTTCACTTCTGGGTATTGATTATTTTGTTGATTTAATTAGACAGAGTTCCCCCACCCCCAACCCCAACAGAAAAGCAATGATATACAGATGCAGCAAAAAAAAAAAAACTTTCCCCCAAGAAACTTTCTTCTTGGAGCGAGAGAAAAAAAAAATTTAACCAAAACAAAATAAAGCAAAGGGTAGTGGCTTAATACTTTTTCTGTTTGTTTCAGAAATGGAAAAAAGGTGACTTTTCTTATATCTGGGTCATAAATTCCTTGTACATCAAGAAATTAAAAGCCCAGACATGGCACTACAGACTTTGCATCCTACAGGAGTCAAGAACAGCCCCTGTCCCATCCTGCTACCTCCAGGAGCTGGGGAATTTGGTTCTAGAGAGAGAAAAAAATAAGAGAAATAATTTCTTCCAACTTCCTTTCCTTCTGTGGACTTATCTCTCCTGCAGCTGCATTCTGTGGACCTGTCCCACATGAATGTAAAGTCTATAGGGCCACAGGTGGGTTCTGGGTTCTAGAGATGAAAGTCACCCAAAATACATTTAGCAGAGGCAGAAAAATGGCGAGATCACCCAAGAACGGCAGACACATGGCCACAAAACATTTCAGAAGACTCCTGTTCTCCCTAGGAGAGGTAAGGGTCTAGGCCAGACCTCAGAAGTTTGTTTCTACTTCTCCATCTGCCAATTAGTAGACCTGGCCTCACTGATAATTGTGCTCTCAAGGTAATGGTTTGTTTAAGTAATTGATGATGTTTGTCCTCACTGGGGAATCTTAGCACATCAAAAGATGTTGAAAAAGCCAAAATTCACCTCGAGTCTGAATTAATCACTTTGCCAAGCACAACAAAGGCTCTCTTGCTTTGCTAATAATCCCAAATGAGGCAGCAACCCTCCGTTAAATAAGGAAAACTTGCAGTGCCTTTAATTAATGTTTCAAAGAGCTCAGGCTGGTTTTTGATTCGCTTTATTTTTTATGAAAATGCAGGGAAACACACGCAGAGCAAGTATTTCCCGAGATTGTAAAGGAAAGGAAAGGTGAGACATGGCTTCACTGAATTTAATAAAAAAAGGAACTGGAGACTTGCCTGGGCTGAAGGAAGTTAGTAGCAGCAGGCCCCTTGAAACATTACCCTGCAGCCTTGGCACCTTCCTTCTTCCTCCACTTTGGCTCCTGGGACACCAATGAACTACCTCCTTCCCAACACAGCTGCCTCAGCCCTTCTGGGCTATACCGCAGAACTCTGCCTCCCCTAGTCTACCCTCCTGGTGACTTTCTGATCCCAAATTGTCTCTCCTAAGTCTCTATTCACCAGGCAGTCAAAACTTCCCCAGCCTCCTAATGGGACCTCACACTCCTTTACCTCTACCTTGACCCTGCCCTCAATTCCCAGCACCGCAGGCCAGCCCTGCCCATTGCTTGCCATCCATTCACACTGAAGGCCCCAACTCAAGATTCCCCATAAGGGGGGTGATAGTGGAGTAGGGACTTCAGGAATCAGTCTTTCCACTAGAACAACTATTAAACAGAAAGGAACTGTCTGAACCACTTATTTCAAAACTCCAGAGTTCAGAAGATCTCTGTACAGCATCCAGGGAAGAGCGGGAGGAAGAAGCTGGTAAAGTATTGTAAATGAAAGTAAACCACTCCCTCTGCCTAGCAGTAACTGACACCTATCCCCCTTTCTCTTGGAGGTAGTGGAGGGACCCAGCTTCTGGCGTAGTTTGTTTGTGCCAGAGAAGGACATGAAATCCACTTCCCTAATAACAGAGGGCAGGGTGAGGGAAGGAGTAGTGGCATGGGGGAGCAGAGGCTGATTGCTGATCACTGCTTTTGATTAGCTACTACAGATCACTTGGGGCTTGGCTCTGAGGCAATCCACTGTTCCAATCCATGGAGATAAAGTCAGTGGAGGAAACATAAGGACGATGTCCTTCCTCAGAGCTGCAGAGGACAGTTGAAAGGCAGCATTGGCTGGGCAAGGGCTGAGTTATGAAATTGCAGCTTTGGGGAACCATGGAAGAAGCACCCTTCCTGACCCCTTCCTGGCCGCCCCCTCTTTCCATCACCAGGGCAGTCTGGAGCTGGTCTGGTCGACCCTTTGTGGGTCCCTGGCCTTGGTCTGGCTGTGAAAGATTGCTTGAGCAACTTCTATTAGGTGTGCCTCCGCCCCCAAATTTGCTCTCCAGGCAAAAACAGCTTGAGACAATAAAAGTAGTGTAAGAAACAATTGAGGTGGACACAACCTGGGACAGAAGCTTACCTGCTTTAAGTCTTGCAGCAGAAGACCTGGAAGAGAGAATGGATCTGTTTCCTGGGAAGTAGAGGGAGGTTTCAAAATCCTATAAACATGGGAACTTCTAAAATTACTAGCAAACACAGGCCCAAGACAAGAAATAGACCCAGAAAAGACAAGGATGGCCCTGTATTCTGCATTTGCCTTGGGCTAACCTGCTTGATAGGATGGCCAATTCAAAAAAAAGAGGACGAAAATCCAGCAAACACCAACAAAGAAGACCAGACTGTGGACATATCAAACAAACACATTTTTAAAAATGATCTTCAGTATACTCAAAGAGATGAAGGAAAATGCAGAGAAAGAAGTAAAGGATATCAGGAAAGCAATGAATGACCAATGAGAGAATCTCGATAAAGAGAAAGAAATTTCAAAAAGGAACCAAACAGAACTACTGGAGTTGAACACTACAATAACCGAATGAAAAATTCCCAGGTTTCCAACAGCAGTTTGGAGCAGGCAGAAGAAAATATCACTGAACTTGAAGACAAGACAATTGAAATGAATCATGTCGAAGAGCAGAAAGAAAAACCTATTATTAAAAGTGAAAATAGCCTGTGAGGCCTCTGGGACACCATCAGGCATATATATTCACGTTACATCTGTAGAAGAAGAAAGAGAGAAAGGTGTGCACCTTTAATATTGCCTCTGCAATGTTAAAAGAAATAATGACAGAAAACTTCCCAATTTTAGAAAAAGGCATGCATATACATTCAAGAAGCCCAGAAAACCACTACATAGGATAAACTTGGAGAAAAATACTGTCACATACTGACCAAGCTGTTGAATACAAGAACAAAGAAAGAGTTCTGAAAGCTGCAAGAGAAAAACAACGTGTTATGTACAAGGGAATCTCAATTACATTAAGTGACAATTTCTCATCAAAAACATGGAGATAAGAAGTATATCTGTACACTGTTGAAGTTGTTAACAAATCAAATATGAGTGTTATATATTTAGGATATTAAATTTTAACTGCACAGTAACCTTAAGGAAAATAAATGAAAAATAATATCCAGAAAGAAATAAGAAGAGACTAAATAGGGTACAATAAAAAATGAAATAAACATGAAAGTATGCATTAATAGAAGAATCGAGTGACAAAAGAGATATAAACTAACAAAGACTAAGTAGCAAAATGGCAAAAGAAAGTCTTGCATTACCAGTAGTGACTTTAAATGTAAGTGGATTCAACTCTCCAGTCAAAAGGCAGAGACTGGCAGAACAGGGGTGGGGTGCAGGTAGCATGACCCAACTATATGCTGTTTGCAAGGGACTCATATTACATTAAATGACATAAATAGGTTGAAAGTGAAAGGATGGGAAAAAATATACCATGCAAGCAGTAACCAAAGGAGAGCTAGAATATTATACTAATATCAGATAAAATAGATTTTAAGTTAAAATTTTTAAGAAGGACAAAGATAGACATTATAGACTGATAAAGGGTCAATTTTACCAAAAGACATAATTATAAATCTATATGCACATAACAGAAAAGCCCCCAGATATATGAAGCAAATACTAACAGATTTGATGGGAGAAATTGATGGTACCACATGAATAGTAGGAAGCTTTAATACACCACTTTCAATAATGGATAGAACATCTAGACAGAGATCAATAAAGAAATACAAGTCTTAAACAATATTCTGTATCAACTAGACCTAATAGAAATATATAGAACACTTCACCTAATAGCAAGTGAATACACATTTTTCTTGTGTGCGCTTGGAACATTCTCCAAGATAGACCATATCCTGGATTAGAAAACAAATCTCAATAAATTAAAAAATATTGAAATCAGACAACATACCTTCTCTGACCACAAAGGAGTGAAGCTAGAAACCAATAACAGGGAAAGAAATGGAAAATACACAAATATGTGGAAATTAGACAATGTAATCTTAAACAACAAATGGGTTAAAGAAATTACACGGGAAATTAGGAAATATCTTGAGGCAATTGGAAGTGACAATAGAACACACCAAAACTTATGGGATGCAGCAAAGACAGTGCTGAGAGGGAAATTTCTAATTCTCAATGTTTACATTAAAAAAGAAGAAAGATATTGTAACCATGTCAAGAATGTTTGTATGTTTGTTGTTTATAATAAAAAAAAAAAGTAAAAAAAGAAGAAAGATTTCAAATCAGAGAAAAACCTAAAAACTGGAAGAGGTAGGGAAAAAAAAGCAAATTAAACCCAAAGTGAGTGGAAGGAAGGAAATAACAAAGATTAAGCAGAGATAAATAAAATAGAGAATTAAAAAGTAATAGAGCTGAAAAAAAAGCAATAAAACTAAACTTACCTATAATTATGCCTAAGAGTTACTTCCAGAAGACCTCTTTTGTTGCTCAGATATGGCCTCTCTCTCTCTAAGACCAATTCTGCAAGAAAGATCATTACCCTTCCCCTTAGGTGGGACATGACATCCACGGGTGAGAGTGTCCCTGGCAACCTAGACATGACTCCCATGGATGAGCCTGGCCCTGTACCGTGGGATTGATAATGCCTTCCTGACCAAAAGGGGGAAAAGAATGTAACAAAAGAAGGTATCAGTGGCTGAGAGTTCAAATCAGAGTCAAGAGGCTATTCCAGAAGTTACTTTTATGCAAGTTTCAGCTAAATATTGCTATTTACCATGGTGTGTCAACCCCCAACCAAAACCATCCTATCAACCCTTAGGGTTTTCACTGAGATTCTACAAAAGTTTCATGTATGAGGTTACTTTCCAGAAACCTACCACCTCCAGATGGGTTCTTAGGCCAGATAAATCCTGAAACCCAGGAGGGACAGCCTCTCCAAGAACATCAACTAGTTCCATCCCCCTATCTCATATATTCAACACGCTGTCCAACATAAAAAGTTAGAATGGGCATAGCCCAAATACCCCTAAAGATTGGGAGAAGGATCAAAGGAGAAGGAGGAGTTATAACAGAGAAGATAGGATTTAACAAATGAGTATGACTCCTGAATCATTATATAGATATTTCTTTTAGTCTCCAGTGTCTTGGAACAATTAGAAGGGAAAACCTAGAACTGTGGAACAGTAACTCATACCAAACTCTGAAATCTGTTCTATAACTACTTGTTACAATATACTTTGAAAATCATTGCCTTTTTGTATATATGTTATATTTCACAATTAAAAAAAATGTTTTAAAAAAAGCAACAGAGAAAACAACCCAAAATTTGGTTCTTTAAAAAGAGCAATAAAATTGACAAACCTTTAGCTACACTGATGAAGAAAAAAACAAAGAGGAAAAGTTATTTCAGAAGTGAAAAGCAGGATATTACTACTGACCCCACTGAAACAAAAAGGACTATGAGAGGATACTATGAACAACTGTATGCCAGCACATTAGATAATCTAAATGAAATGGACAAATTCCTAGAAACACACAAACTACCTTCACTGACTCAAAAAGAAATATAAAATCTCAACAAATAGCAAGTAAAGATATTGAATCAGTAATCAAAAACCTCCAAAAGAAAATAAAGCCCAGGACCCAATGGCTTCATGGGGGACTTTTTATCAACCATCCCAAGAAGAATTAAAATAATCCTGCTCAAATGCTCCCAACATCACCCTCAAATCAAAGCCAGATAAAGATGCCACAAGAAAAGAAAATTACACGCCAATATCTCTAATGAATTTAGATGCAAAAATTGCAAACAAAATACCTACAAATCGAATCCAACAGCGCATCAAAAGGATCATACACCATGATTAAGTGGGATTTATCTGAGGTATATAAAGGTGATTCAACATAAGAAAATCAACTAATGTAGTGTATCACACACACAAAATAAAGGAAAACAACTACATCATCATCTCAATTGATGCAGAAAAGACATTTGACAAAATTCAGCATCTTTTCTTGATAAAAATACTAGAAAAGTAGGATAAGAAGGGAATGACCTCAGCATGATAAAAGGCATACATGAAAAATCCACAATTAAAATCATACTCAATGGTGAATGACTGAAAGCCTCCCCTCTAGGATCTGTAATAAAACAGGGGTGCCCGTTGTCACCACTGTCACTCAACTTGAAATTCTAGCCGAGCAATTAGGCAAGTAAAAGAAATTAAAAAAACAAATGAATTTAGCAAAGTGGTGAAAGTACAAGATCAACACACAAAAATCAGTTGTATTTCTATACACAAGTAACAAGCAAGCTGAAGAGAAAATTAAAAAAAAAATTCTATTTACAGTAGCAGCTAAAAGACCAAATATCTAGGAATAAATTTCACCAAGGATACAAAAGACTTATATACAGAAAACTACAAAACATTGCTAAAAGAAATCAAAGTCCTAAATAAATGGAATACATTCTGTGTTCATGGATTATAAGGCTAAATATCATGAATATGTCAATTCTAACCCCCAAAATTTACAGATTCAATGCAATCCCAATCAAAATTCCAACAGCCTACTTTGCAGAAATGGAAAAGTCAATTATTAAATTTATTTGGCTTATAAGGGTTTCAAATAGACAAAAGCATCTTGAAAAAGAAGAATGAAATTGGAGGACTCACATTTCCTGACTTTACGTGCCAATTTGACTTAAAAGCCAATGTAAAGCATAATACAAACCTACAGCGGTCAAAACAGCGCGATAGTGGTACAAGTATAGATATATCAACCTATGGAATCAAATTGAGAGCTCAGAAACAGACCCTCACACCTATGGCCAGTTGATTTTTGACAAGACTGTCAAGTCCACTCAACTGGGAAAAAATAGTCGCTTCAACAAATGGTGCTGGGAGAACTGGATATCCATATGCAAAAGAATGAAAGAGGACCCTTACCTTGCACCATATAGAAAACTTAACTCAAAACAGATCAAAGATGTAAATATAAGATCCAGAACTATAAATCTCCCAGTAGAAAATGTAAGGAAGCATCTTCAGGATCTTCTGTTAGGCATTGGTTTCTTGGACTTTACACCCAAAGCACAGGCAATGAAAGAAAAAAATAGATAAATGGGACTTCCTTAAAATTAAAAACTTCTGCACGTCAAAGGACTTTGTCACAAAAGGGAAAAGATAGCCTACTCAATAGGGGAAAATATTTGGAAAGCACATATCTGTAAAGAATTTAATAACCAGAATATATAAAGAAATCCTACAACTCAACACCAAAAACTGAACAACCCAATTTAAAAATGGGCAAAAGACCTGAATAAACGTTTCTCCAAAGAGGATATACAAATGGCTAAAGAAGCACATGAAAAGATGTTCAACAGCACTATTAGGGAAATGCAAATGAAAACCACAATGAGATATCATTTTACACTCACCAGAATAGCCACTATCAAAAAAAAAATTACAAGTGTTAGAAAGGATGTGGAGAAATAGGAACACTAACTCATTGCAGGTGGGAATGTAAAATGGTGCAGCTGCTGAGGAAGACAGTTTGGCAGTGCCTCAGGAAACTAAATCTAGAATTACCACATGACCCAGCAATCCTGCTACTAGGTATATACACAGAAGAATTGAAAGCAGGATTTGTATAGATATTTGGACACTAATGTTTATAGCAGCACTATTCTCAATTGCCAAAAGACAGAACCAACCAGTGTCCATACACCAATGAATGTATCAACAAAATGAGGTATACACTTACAATGGAATATTATTCAACCATATAAAGAAATGAAGTCCTGATGCATATGACAGCATGGATGAACCTTGAGAACATAATACTGAATGAAATAAGCCAGACGCAAAAGTGCAAATATTATATAATCTCACAGATATGAAATAATTAGAATAAGCAAATTCATAGAGTCAGAACCTAGAGTGTAGGTTACCAGGGTATGGGGTAGGGCTAAGGAGTAGGGAGTTAAGGCTTAAAATATACAGAGTTTCTATTTAGGATGATAGAAAAGTTCTGGTAGTGGATAGTGGCTATGGTAGCACATCATTATGAACATAAGGAACTGCACTGAATTATATATTTGGATTGGATAAAAAGGGAAATGTTCAGTTGTATATATGGTACTAGAATAACCTTTTTTAAAAAATGCATGGAACTGCACAACACAATGAGTCAAATGCTAAGTCAAACGACAGACTACATTTTATAGTAAAATTTTTAAAATATGCTTTCATTAATTGTAACAAATGTACCACACCAATGCAAAGTGTTAATAATAGAGCGGTATATGTGGGAACACTGTAATTTATGCATGATTTTTCAGTAAACCCACAAATTCCCTAAGAAAAAAGAAAAAACAAGTCATACAGGCCAGGTAAAAGCCTTGGTGTCCTATATGTCTAGAATGGGAGGTTGGACACGTTGCTGTGTTGGTTTGATCACAGGTACACGGTCATTTGAAAGGAATTTGCTATATCTAAGACCACTTGAAAGGAAATGAGCAGAATGGGAAGGGGTCTGGAAGCCACTCAATTCAGTTCAACAATACTTGTGGAGCACATATTCCTTTCAAGAGATGAGTGAGAATCCCAGCCCCTAGAGAGTTTAAAGTAAGAAAAACAATTGGGGGAAATCAGTGGGGGGCTTAGCTTGGACAGAAGATTTGGACAAGCTGTGCTAATGCTTTCCATGTACTTCTTATCTTGCCAAATAACTCTCCATGGTTTCTAAGTTGCCACCAATTAGAAAATTCAGAGCCATCTTTGATACTTTCCTTCAATCTTCATGTGCAATCAATCACCAGAACTATCTATTCTGCTTTCATAACGTCTCTTTAAGCCCTTCACTCTTACTCCTAACTGGCACTCTTACTTCAGACCATCATAGTATCTCTTGGACTTTTGCAATAGATTCCTGACCTGGCCTCCAGCCTCCAGTTTCTCCCTTCATCCACTAGAGCATGTTCCGAAGCAGTGCCAGAAAAATCTTGCCAACATGCAAATGTGACCATGTTGCTGCCTGACTTGCAACTCTTTGTTAGCTCCCTGTCACTTCCAGATCAAACACTAAACTATTTGGCACCTATGGTCTTTGATGATCTGGTCCTAGCCTGACTCGTGGCCTCACTGCAAGTCGTCCCCGTTCTCATCTTTAGACTTCCTCCATCTTGTACAACTTGTCCATTTCCATTTATGCCAAGTTGTCTTACATATCTGGGCCTTTGCCCTTGCACTTCTTCTAGGCCATGAGTAAGGTGAGTGTGCTTTTGCACAGTCCTGAGAATAAGTGCCTCTTTAAATTTTGTACCCCAGGTGCCTCACTTACCTCACTCCTGCCCTGTTCTCTTCTCTGCATGCTGTATTCACCTTTTCTTCATCCAGCAAGTCCTGACCATTTTTTAGGTTTCTGCTCAAGATATGCCTCCTCCAGGAATCCACCCAAACTTTCCTAGGCGCTCAGAGACATTTTCATTGGTCACATGGAAATTGTCACCATTTCCCTAATGAGGAAGAATTGCAAAATGAAGAGCAGGAGAACACAATGTATTGTTTGTAGGAATATAATCCTACCTAAATTCATTATTTACTGTACCTAGTTCTGTTTCCATCATGTGAGCTTAGTCATCTGCAGTTAATCCTTTTGTTTTTATGAAGCCCTAAGTTAAAGAACCCTTTCTTTAGACATTCTTGTGAAAGAGAGCCATTTGACTTGGGTGAACCCCAACCGAAAATTAAACACAAGATCCTAGAGCCCAGAGTGGACAGTCCAGGCTGCTCCCGCCTGGATATCCTGCATATTAATAGCAAATAGTTACAGAATGCTTTCTGCATGCCAGAAGCACTTCTAAGTACATCATAATATTAACTCATTATTCCTCTCCACAACCCTGTGTGGAGGAGTGCTGTTATTACCATCCCATTTTGCAGGTGAGAAAGCTGAGGCTCTCAGCTTATAAATGGCAGAGCTGAAATTCAAACCCAGGGTGTCTGGCTCTGAAGTCTGTGCTCTTGGCCAGCAGATTGTACTACCTCTCATGTTACATGTGCCGAGCAGCAAAATTGCCTAGAACCCAACCTGTCCATGAGGCGGAGGTGCTTTGCTCACTTCCATCAGCTGAGGACCTTAACATCCCTGTGAAAAAGCAAATGCCATTTTACAGAACTATTATCTCCTGGGATCAAATCAATTGATCAAATTAACCACTGAGTCAGCAAGGCTCCAGGACTTGAAACAATGACAGGTAAATTTAAATGGAAGACCTAGACTGTGTAAAGAGTGGAAGGGCCATTTCTCTGACCGATTGAGTTTGCATACCTCTGCCTAGCCAAGGTTAGTACATGAGGGTATTGGGTGCTTATAAGTAGGTACAAGGAATAATTCTAAGTTCTTTTGTATCTAGCATGTATCTAACATTCAAAACTGTCTGTCAATTGGATTTGTAGTTATGTCTTCATAAGCCCAGCCAATGGTTTCATTCTTCAATTGCACTGTGATCTGTCCAGTATGCAGGAAAAAAACCTGGGAAACCCAATTCTAGGCTCCCAGCTTGGAAGATAGCCAAAAGATCTTAGGCAACATCAACCAAAGTAATATAAGAATATTGTGAGTGTTTGAAAATAATTTATAATCGTATTGCATCTTGTTACTATAATCCCCAAGTCCTTATCTTGGCCTAAATTTTGACAAATTCATCCATTAGCCTTTGATCAATGTGGGTCCAACTGGAAACTGTATAAAACAAGGCCAAAAGGTGTTAGTTCCTATCTAAGATCACCACCTTTCTCAGTGACTTGCTCATCAATGTGGTCAGCTCTGCCTTGCCCCCACTTTGTGCTCTGGACAAGTGCTTAGACCCATAGAACCTGCCTGACCCTTTCCCATGGCTGACCCATTTGGGTTTGGCCTCTTGCTTGCCTCCTGCATCTTGTTATCACTTCCATTACAGTCCTTTGTTCCCAATCTTGGCTCATCCTGGCCATTCCTATCTCATCACCTGTGTTGGTTATCTATTGCTGCATAACAAATTTCTTAAATGCTTTAGTGGTTTGAAACAATAAAAACACTAATAATCTCATACTGGTTCTAAGGGGCAGGAATCTGGATGCAGATTAGCTGGATGGCTTCAGCTCTGGGTCTCTCATAAGGTTACAATCTAGCTATCAGCTGGGGCTGCAGTTATTTAGGGCTTGTCTGGGCTGGAAAGTCTGCTTTCATGCTCCTTCAGGTGGCTGTCGGCAGACTGTCATGGGGGCCTCTCCATAGGGTTGCTTAACATGGCAGCTGGCTTCCCCCAGAGCAAGTAATGTAAGAGAATGGAAGTCCACGGTGGAAGCCTTGGGCTTTTATAACCTAATCTTGGAAGTGAGATATCATCATTTCTGCTGTATTCTATTGATCACAAAGATCAAACTTGGTCCACGTGGGAAGGGATTGTGCAAGGTTGTAAATCCCAGGGAACAGAGGTCTTTATGGCCGTCTTGGAGACTGGACACCACATCATGCATACCAGAATGAGTGCATCTAAATTATACTTTTCTTCCAAAGTATCACCTTGGTTTTTTCAGGCTGGTCACCAAGCCTTGTAAAGTCTGTAAACTGTTTTCTCCTACTTTTAGGCGTTGGAACAAAAATGTTTTCCCATTCCTCATTCCGTGAAGATGCATCTAGTGCCCACTTTGTGCCAGGCCCTATGCCAAATGTCATCTTACCTCACTGAGAGACTAGAGAGGGTCTACTTTGCTTTTTTTGTTGTTACTTTTCTGTTTATTTCTTCTCTGCTTTTATTGAAAGAGTTAAAAAAAAAAAAAAAAGAAACTTCAAACTCAGGCGGATAAAATGAATTTAAGGTTTTCAGAAAGCTATGTGGCTAGTGCTCACTAACATTTATTAAGCACCAACAGTACGTCAGGAACTGTACCAAACACTTTGCAGATAATGCAGCATTTGCTCTCCACCCATATCCTTGTTAACTCCCTCATACAGATGGTGACACTGGGCCTTAGAACACTGAATGAAGAGCTTGAGCCCCTAGTCAGGCTCTGAGCAGTCTGTCCTGGCTCAGAAAGACCAACAAGGGGAAGAAACCATCGGACCGGCAGCAGCTTCTGGAAAAAGCCAGAAGGGAATGACTCACGTGTGGATGTTGGGGTAGAGGTGGGGTGTCCCTGACAACCCTGAGGACTCAGAAGAGAAAGAAACGAACTCTAATGAAAGAGGGCGTTAATTCAAAACCATTCTTTTTCCAAGTTTACTCTGAAAGTTGAGCTTTTTTTTCTGTTATTTGTTATTATTTCAATAACTAATCTACATTCTAGTTGTTTTAGTCAGCACATCCTATTTATAGGGAAAAAGGAAATGGGATTTTGCAGCTTATTTTAGATTACAGGAGAACTTCCCTGATCAGATTCACGAAAACTGCATGACAGGGGGGAGCATGAAAGTGAGATAAGTCTCTTTATATCTGGGACAAGTAAAGTTAAATTCACCATGTGTAACAGGTCTTGAGATACTGACATACACCCTTTTTCCTATAGCTACTATTCACCACCAAGGGGTGCTCTCTGGGTGGGCAAGTTCTTAGGTTAGAGACAACCCCAAAGCATATTTTCTCCCAAATAAGGCAGTAGGGCTCTAGCCCCCATGAGAATATTTAAAACAATTCTGGAACTATTTATGTTTTCAGCCATCACCACTTTCTGACATAATAGCATCCATAAATTTACTACACAGTATAGAATAATGAATTTGTCCTAAACACAATCTTCTAGGATGGCCCCTGGTTGGTGTGTTTCAGGATTGAACACATTGTGCTTACTACATTCAGGCTTCCTCTGGTCATCTTGGACTTCTGACATAGCTCTCAGTCCTGATTTTCCAGACTGGAGTTGAATGCTTATGGTTCTTTATGTGGCAGCTGCTCCCTTTCCCCATCTCATCCTCTCGAATCATTCATTTGCTCTCCTCAGAATATGGCCCAGCTCCATCGTCAGTCAGCCCCTGAGCTCCATCTATTTGCCTAGAAATTGATAAGTACACCCCAGGCCCAGCCCAGGTTCAATCTGAGCCTCCACACTGAGCTTTAGGTGCTGCATTTAGCAGTATTGGTGCTAGTTCATCACTCCATAGCCAAGACACCCCATGACCTGCCATGACAGTGTCTCTGTTGGCAAATTTCTCATCAAAGTCTGTGATTTTTTTCAGAGAATCATTGTTTTCATTTACACTAAAAACCCAAATGCCTGTTAGCTTTAAGGGTTTGTTTTTTGTTTTTTGTTTTTTGTTTTTTTTTTGCATCTGTGTGTGTTGCTTTTTCTTTGTTTTTATTTTTGTTTATTGTTGTCTTTTATCTTGTCATTAATAGCCTCTTTCTGCTTTGCCAGGGAACAGAATTCAGATGTGAGATCTTGGGGCATGTGAATCATTGCTCCCAATTCTTCTTGCCTTCCATGTGTTAGAATTATACATCAACAGCCTCTGCTGTATGACTTTGCAATACCTGCCACTAAAGTAGGTGGCACATTCTTCCTCACCCCATTAGCATTAGGATTGGTCCTTTGACTTGCTTTAGCCAATGGATCATAGGCAGAAGTAGCATTGAGTGACTCCTGGGCAGGAGCTTCAAGAAACATTATTTCCTCTTGAATTCTTGCACTCCTATGATCTGTCAGAAGCAGAGCTTCTCTTGGGTACCCAATTTAAAGCTGAGCTCCATTACAAGCATATATGGAGCAGCTCTAAACCCCACCCACAGACTGAAACAGAGCTACCTCATCCAATCCACAGACACACTGAATTATTTGCCAATGAGTTTTTTGAGGTGATTTGTTACACAGCATTATTTCAGCAATAGCTCACTAATACAAATCAGTTCACTTAACCTGCCTGGGTCTTTGTTTCCTCACCTGTAGAATGAGGCCATTGGATTATAATCAATGGTACTTAATCTTTTTTCTACCTCTACATAAAACTGAGGCTATGACATATAACTGTCAGTAACAGAAATGAAACATACAAAAGTCAAATATTGCAAAGCACTAAACAAAGAGAAGGATTGGAAAATGTTTATTAAATTTAGGAACTAGGGGATTATTGGTGGACTTGGAGAGAGTTGTTTCAGTGGAGAATAGGGCAGAAGGCCCAGCGCAGGGTTGAAGGGTAAATAGGAGGTGAGGAAGGAAACAAGTTTGACACCTCTTCAAACCACTTGGTTGGGAAAGGAATAGTGGACAGAATGACACCTGGAATGGAACATACAGTCAAAGATGTAGTTTGTTAGGTTAGTTGATTGGTTGATTGACTGGCTTACTTGTTTGTTTTAAGATGGAAGGGAACTGAACCTGCAAAAGAAAATGTTATAGTCGAGGGGTGGTGTAGTTGAGGGCTTAGACGAGGGTGAACAGAAAACAAAAAGTCTGGTCTATAGAAGAGACTAGACTTCGCAGGATTTATTTACTGATTTGATATGCATCATTTACTCTTCAAATTCTCAAGCCCAAGGACAAGGTAAGCGTCAACCAATGAAACAAGGACCAAATGAAAAATAGAATTGCACTGTTACTGTTTAAATCAGAGGGTGAATATAAATTTTGTTACGGGAAAATTTGAAAACTTTCTGGAGAGCAAACTGGGATTAAAACTTGATTTATAGGCCACTTTTCAAGGAATAGATTTTCTTTAATTTTTAAGCACCTACAACTAAGAGGTAAAAAGTTGCCACCATTAGATTAATAATAATATATGTGGATATGAGGTTTGCCATTCACAAAATGTTAAAACTCCCTTTCAAGGAGACAGAGAGAAGATAACTATCTCCACTTTACTATCTGGAAACTGAAAATCAAAGAGGTAGATGATATCTCTGACCTTCTTGGGGGGAAAAAAAACCCTACATTTCAATTGCCTGTCTTCCCTATCATTTCTAAACCTGCTGCATTCTGATTTTTGTCCCCACCACATTTCTGGTGGCCATCTCTAACATCACCAGAGACATTTTCAGTTGCTAGATTCAATACGCCTTTTTCTAACCTCATATGACTTGTTCAAGATCAAAAGTCGAATAATAGTATAAGTCCAGGATGACTCAAAATAAGGCCACTTGTCTGAAGTCCAGTTCTCTTTACTTTTCTCTTCAATACATTCCTGAAGATCATATGAAAAATAAGAATGGTGTTTTTTAAAAACTAAGCTAAAAACTAGATCTATCTGCCTAGATCTACACAATTATTATTAAGTATAATTGTCCAGTCCCCAGATAATAATAATGACTAACAGCTATTGAATGCTAACTGTTCCAGGTACTGCCACAAGTCCATTATGTGTTTTAGCTCACATAAATATGCTATTTATGTGTATGCTCTCGATATGCTATAGACAAATACTATTGCATCTCTTATTTTACAGGTGGGGAAAATGAGACCCAGAGTCCTTTCATAGTTTGCCTAAGGCCAGAAGGCTAACCAGGATTTGAACCCAGCTAATTTGGCTCCGAAGGCCAAGCTCTGAACCATTATACAGTGGGGAAAAGCAGCCAATAATGAAGTGTAGTGTATTTTTAGAAGCAGAGTTGATGAACTGACACCGCAAAAGTACTTGCTTATAGTTTATTTTCCTAAATGGGTTCAACAGTCACCTTTGCACTATTATTTTCTTTGGCAATCCTTTCCTTCATAAATAGTCCAGAGATGAACTTCAACCCACATCCTTGCCCTGGTCTGAATTAGAAAAACAAAATCTTTTTTTTTAAATCCAGAGTCCGATTCAATAAAAGTTTGGGTTATATAACAAGTGGAGGTGGGAGCTGGTCACAGTGGCATACAGCCAGAAATGGAAATTTTCTGTGATAATATTCATAGCAACAAACAGCAGCTAAATGTATCCAGTATCTATATATGTGAAGCAAACGCCATGCAAAATCCTCTACCTTATCTCTTTTACTTCAGTTTGGCTCAACAAATTGTTGAGGGCCAATTACCCAATATAAATTTATTAAGACCAGCAGGTACCATGATAGATACTAAAAGTCAAAGCCAATTAAGACCCAATCCTGTCTTCAGGGAGCTCACCTTTTACTGGGGGAAACAGGTAAGTGATAAAGAGAGAGATGGTTCCAGATGTGGGAGCAGGAGCACAGGGGATGCAGAAGAGGCTTCTCACCTAAATAAAGGAGGAAGGGCATCCCAGTAGAAGAAAAGAAAATGCCAAAGGGATGGTGATGGTAAGCAGCATGGTTTATGGAAGGAACTGTGAACATAAGATAGCAAAGTTCCAGGTAAAAAGCATTGAGAGATGCTACTGCAGAGGATATGGGACCAGGTCAGAGAGAGTGTTGGGTGCCAAGGAAGCCAGGAAGACCTAGCTCCCCACATGGGGAGAGGCTGTGGAAGGGCTTTATGCAGTGAGTGGTAAGCTTCTGGTGGGTTATTCTGACTACAGAGTTGAAGAACCAATTTGAGAGGTGAAAGACAGGAGGCAGGGAAACCAGTTGGGAGGATATTTCTAGGAAAGGGATGATTCCGAAGTCCTGAACGACAGCAGTGGGCGAGACGATAGAGATGAGGGCAAGGAGATTGACTCCCAGAGAGTTGGCCTGGGTGGCTGGTGGATAATGTGACATATCAAGAGAATCAAGTGCTGTCAGCTCTCTCTCACCAATGACACACTAGCAAGAATTCAATGACTTGTCTGAACTCACCCAGTGGAAAAGTGGTATCTGTCCCTAAACTGTAAAGGCCTGGCTCATTTCCACAATGCCACACTTCTCTTGAAAACCCCCCAATTACCTCCCTCTAAGTCCCTTATATTATGAAATGATGCACCTGATTTTAGCCATTCTCTGTGTACAATTAGAATTAAAAATCTTAAACGTGTAACTGGCCACATTTCCTTTTTAGTGCTTTACAGCCTGGGGTCCCCATATGCCTACCAATCTTTAAGGTAGGAAAGGGGTACAGGAGATATTTTCAACATTTCAAAGAGTCTAATGTAAATTGTGCATTTACTGGCAATAAGATTGTGCAGCTAAAATGTCAAGTTTCTTTGCTTTGGAGTGGAATTATAACTTCATATGGCAGCGCTGGTTATCATGTGGATCAGCTGTTCTCATTGACAGTGCTTCCAATGAGCTCATTTTTGAATAATTAAAATGAGAAAATAAACCAATCAATCATTACTTAAATATACTTTGTTATTTGGACAATAGAACTTGGGACCTATGAGGAAACTAATATAAACAAGGAATATTAATGAAGAGTTTAGAAACCCTTGCTTAAAACTGTGGGGATTAGTGCTCAATAGACCTGTGAAGGAGGAAGTGTTTGTACCTCCCACCTCATCCACCCCTACGCACACCATTGTCAGGATACTCCCTCAGACATGGAGTGCTTCTGCAACCCCAAAATCCATATCCTCAAAATAACCCTATCCTGCTTTCTATCCCATCCCTCTTTTTGCATCAGAGTCTGGCTTTTTAATATCTAATGTGATAATTACCTTATTTATATGAATTCATGGGGATTCTATTTACTGCACATTGATAAGGAAGAATGAGCACATAGCCTGAAAAACTTTCAGTATGCAATGAGTGTGTGAACTAAGAAGTTACATTTACTCTTTCGATAAGCCATGTGCGAGGCACTTTGTTAGGCCCTTGAGAGCATGATGCCACTAGTGATCTTACCTGCCACTACACACACACGTTATAACAGTAATCATTTGGAAGCAGTGCCCCTATCTCAGTTGCCTGAGGCATGATTATGATCATTAGTATTTATTGGACAGCTACTATGTACCAGGAAGGCAATCATTAGCTAAGAGTCAGCCGCTGCCCTCAGGAGCTTATAGTCAGGCTAGAAAGACAGGAGACATGGACAAAAAAATGGAGTAATATAGTAATTGTCCAGATGAAGTGATGGAGACAGAAAGTGCTACTAGGACTCACCGAGGGCTAACCTGGTCAAGGAGACCTTCATGGAAGAATGGTATTTAGATAAGGCTTTGAAAGATGGGTAAGATTTTGTTAAACAGAAAAGGGAAGCACAGTCTGTGCAAAGGGTAGAGAGACAAACATGCATGTTTTGTGCAGGTAGGAGGGAAATGACGTGGGAAGAATTTTAGGGCACCTGTCAGGTCAGAATGTGGCATCAGCCTCTGTCTTGGGTGCATAGGGCTGGCTATCTCCAGGGTGTCTATGTGTTATGTTCTGGAAACAGGGTTTTGGTTCAAACCACTATTGATAGAGGTTGGCTTTGTCTTCTGGCCGTCTCTGACTCCATTTTCCCAGATTTCTTAGAGGAAAAGAGGGCTATCCTCTTTTTTTGGACTGTCATTCAGGAATTGGCTGTGTGCTGAGGCAAAACCTAAAAAGCATCCCTTTACAGGGACACTTGAGGTTTAGGGTGGCTCCACAGTGTGGCTCAACAGCACATGCTGCATGGAAGCTGGGAGACAGCTGAGCAAGCCAAGGACTCCGGGGGATCTCTGAAACAGCCAACAACCCCCCCCCCCCCCTCCATTAGAATGTCGTGAAAATTTACTTATTTCTGATAAACTAGGAAGCACCAGCCAAACAACAACATAAGTATCTGCCCCTTCTCTCCGCATGTTCCCATGTCCATGTACACATTATCCCTGCAAGCTGGAACAAGTCGCTGGAACGCTGCTGAAGTTATGAAGATGGGGCGCTTACCCTCAATGACAAATGATAACCCACTAGATTTGTTATGATTATGGCATTTGGTAGGAAAGGGATGATTCATTAGCTTTGTTTCTGGAAGAGCCTCTGTCCATCCAGGAAATACAGTACACATACTCAAGTAACTCAATGAGTGAGGCACAAACATAAATCTGATGATTTTCTTTGTTTTAGACCCAACGAGATTCTTCTTTCCTCTCTGCCCAAAGAGTAGATGCTGCCAGAAGCCAAAATTCCTTACTAGATAAGAGAAAGTATGACCATCAGTATTAAGATTATTGCTGTGTTTTCTTTAAAAAACAAAACAAAACCAATGCATATTTCCAATGAGGGTAGCCCTTAAACAGAATTCTCAGGCTTTCAGAACTGATTCGTAAGCCTCCTGAGCACACAGTAACAAGCCTTACTGTTATAAGTACAATCACACTTAGTTTTCTATTGAAAATAATATTATCCAGTTTAATAATCTATTTGCCAACATTTGGGCTGTTAAAAAAAAATCAATTCATTCTCTATACAAATTAAGATTGATTGCTTTGAGAGGTTTCAGAAGACTGCATCTAGACACCAAAGACCATCCCAAAGAAAAGTTTTAAGAATGTGTTTTCCAATAATGGCATATCTGCAATAGCAGTTTAGCCTATCAGGAAAATGCCTTTGAAGGTCATAAAATTCATTTGGATGTATAAGTTCTGGCATGTGTGCTAAAATCCTTCACGTTCCTTTATAGTCACACTTCGTACTCTCATTCTGGAAAATCAATAAAGTGAGGGTAACAACAGAGATACTGTGTATAACTACTTAAAGAGAGAAAACAAAAAAAAGGTAATATTCTGTGAAAATGGTCCTCAAGAAAGTGCAGACTTAGTTTTTGTAAGCAAGCTCAATTTTATCTTTGAGCTCATCACTGAATTATTAAACCCAAGTATCCATCATATCCTAGACAAAGATAAAAAAAAATAAAAAAGGGAAATGGCATGCATTCTTCTCTAGATGCTCTGGAACATTGGAAATTATCCATGGTCTTTAAAGAATATTTCTAAAATGTGTATATTATTCATACTCTTAATATTTTTTCCCACCAAGTATTACAAAGCTCTTATGTTACCTTTGCCTGAGATTCTTTCCTGCCTAAAATTTTATCCCTCCTCTTTTCTTCCAAGTCATTTCTTCTCTGCATTTCAAGAACCTACCCTAGACCCATCTGTTTCCCAAAGCTATGGGAACTCCTGGAGAAGCAGGAGTCATGCACAAAGCTTCAATAAGGCTCCAAAGCTGCTTCCTGTGAATATTTCCAGACTCCCTGGGACACTCAGCTCAATAGAGACTGCCACTGAGGATGATTGGGACATCTAGGGAAAAGAAAGAGCATAGCTAATGCTTCACTTGTGTTTTATCACCAATGGCAGTTAGGTTCAACACCAACTTGCCCATGCTAAGAGTATGTCTTAGTTTGCAAAGGTAGTTATAACAAAATACTTCAAACTGGTTGGCTGAAACAACAGAAATTCATTGGTTCCCCATTTGGAAACAGGAAGCCCCAAATTAAGGTATTGGTAGGATTTGCCCTCTCAAAGGTCTATTGTGTTCTGATGGTAGCTTGCTGACAATCAATCTCTGCCTCCATCTGACTCCTTCTGCCTCTTCCTCTGATTTTTGCTTCTGTGTTAAAATTTCCTTTGCTTACAAAATGACTCCAGTTGTACTGGATTAAGGCCCACCTGATTCAATTTGGCCTCATTCAAATAAGGTCTTCAGAGATCCCATTTATATATGATTCCATATCTGCAGGACCAGGGGGTTAAAGCAGGAATATATCTATGTGGAGGATATAATACAATCTACCACAGAGCATTCATAAATGTAGAAGTCAATGAGCCCACATATTTAGAAGGCACTCTGGTGGCCATCTGCTCCAACTGCCCACACACCACACAAGGCGTGCCCTTGTAACATTCCGGACAAATGGCCATAGCCTTCACTTCAATGATCTTCTTGAGGGACACTTACAATCTCCTGAGGCTACCCTCTCTGCCATTGTGGATAGCTAGGGTCATTTGTTTACTTTGATGTAGAACTGCAGCAGGCTTCTCTGGGATCTCTACTCATCAGCCCTACTTTTCCCCTTTAGACTTCACTTAATGTCATGAAGTAAACAAGAGATCAACCCCTGGAGCCACAGAGCTTATGATGGCGTAATTTTAATGTTTTGTTCCACTGTTTAGTTGCATCCCCATTTTCACCAAGCCGGGCTGTTGCCTTACCACCAATGTACAAAAACATCTTTTATAGGGAACTGTCCCAGCCATTTTCAAGCCTGTCTTGATTGCCTTTCCCCACTGTGACCATTTGCAGCATTACTTAATCCAACAAGTTTGGGGAACACTGGGTTAAATAAAGAAAAACAGTGTCTTTACTTCAGAACCTTTCAGGGCCTTTGATATGCAATAAATCTCCAGGAAGGACCTAACTTATGCTTAATTTCCCAAACATTTTTAGTAACATATTTTGGGAAATGGTGGCCAAACTGACATCAAAATGCAAATATTCCTCTTTCTGAAGCTGGATACCCCTTCTCATTTACCTCTGATTGTACCAGGAAATATCCAGTTGGCTCTTTTGTTCTGACATGCTCAAGATTTCTCACCTTGGTTCCCCATATTCCATCCCAGTGGTTTACTTTAGTCTAGGACTAGATGGGGATCTAGATTCAGAATCAAGATCTCCCATATGTAAAGCAAGCTCTTTGAAAAATCAACTTCTGAGGACAGTGATGGACTTTTCTGTTATAATCTTAAATCTTAATAATCACTGATCTCATTTTAATTTAACCTGGTCTTATAATGAAACTTGATCAGAACACTAACTCACTGTGACTTCTATTTCAGTGTCCAACTAATTTGGACCTCTTCCACCTTCCCAAGACAACTCTTCTCAGTTCAACCATATCCATATAGCTACCCACTTAGACCGTTTAGAGCCATCAGAGGCTAGAATTAGCCTTTAGTTAACATTTATTTGAAACCAACTATGTTCCAGGCATTGTGAGAGAAAAAGGCTTGATGAAAGATACAGTAAAAGTAGCACAGAAAGGGGGCTAATGAGTGTACCAGGGAGATGGAAAGACTTCCCTGAAAAGATGCCCCTGAGCTTAGTGCTGAAAGAAAGACAGGAGGTAGGACATTTCTAGAAAAGACACTAGCAAGGGCAAAAATAGTGAAGAGTGTAAATGACCCAGTCACAGAATTGCAAATCGTTTAATAGACCATAGCCCAGGATGTGGGGGGTAGTGAGGGGAAATGGGTTGCCGAGGGAGTCAGGAGCCAAATCCAAGTCCTGTGTGCTAGGCTGAGCAATGTGCACTTCTTAACTTCTCCACATTAAATCAAATGCTCTTAGGGCATTTATGCCATGAACAGGTTTCTGGAATGTAATGACATATGAGAGTTACCCCTTAGCCCTTTAAGAAGTTACAAGCTGGTTAAAGAGTAAGAAATCATCTTGGTGTTCCTCATAATCTAACTTCTCAGAGTTAAGGCTCTCTGTTCCAGTCTTATCTGGCCCAATAAATGGCAGGCATAACTGTTAAGGGAAGGGCTAATCTCTGTAAACTTTAGGACACCTCACTCTCCACAATTTCTCTTTAGGTTCAAAGTGGCAGTGAGTGTTTCTACACTCTTCTGCTCTCCTTAGGTGTAAGTGCTTTCAGTGAACTTAAAGATCTCCTTTCTCTTCCAGTGGGAATGGAGCAGGAGAGAGCTCTTGCCTTATTCAGGATGCCTGTTCCTTATTGGTTCCCTAGAGTCTTGCTTCAAATAGAAAAGTTGAGAGCTCAAGGATGGTAATATTTTGAGCCTAGATCAGGGGATGGGCCCAAGAGCACCAGAACCATTAACTGTCAACACTCTATCCCATTGCCTTCTCCTCTTCAACATTATCCTTTCCAGATGTTGAGCTCAATCCTACAACCTCCATATCTCCAGCTGTCTTGGGTTCCTGATCCAGGTCTCCTGTTCCCTAACTATGTACCAGGACCTCACACCTGCCTGGCACACATTAAGAGATCACTAAATATTTTTTTGAGTAACAGATGGAAGTCAGCTCTCGCTTTCTATTTACCACCTCTGCTTCACGTTTCTATATTAATTCCTGTGTCTTTGAACCAAGTTATTAATATGGCCCTGAGAATAAATTACCAGTGCACAGCTGCTTTGTTTAATGGTATAGTGTTGCTATACATTGATTGTACACATTCAGTCACAGCAGCTTATCAGTCAGGACACACACCCCTTTCCATGACAAGATAGCAATATTAATATGTGCAACTCACTCATTCATTCACCAAATATTTATTGAGGCCATCCTGTATGCCAGGTACTGAGCTGGGAGTCAAGAATACAGATATGAAAAGAAACACAGACGTAGGAAAGTTGTTATGGGTTGAATTGTGTCCTCCAGAAAGATCTAACCTAATCAAGTCCTACCCTTCAGTCCTGGGAATGTGACCTTATTTGGAAATAGGGTCTTTGAAAATGTGATTAGTTAAAATGAGGCCAAACTGGATTAGGGTGACCCTTACTCCAATACAACTGGTATCCTTAGAAGAAGAGGGAAATTTGGACGCAAGGACACACGTACATGGGGAGAACACCATGTGAATACAGAAGCAGAGATTGGAGTGATGCTTCTACAAACCAAGGAAAACCAAGGTTTGCTGGAAAACACCAAAAGCTAGAAAAGTAGAAGGAAGATTCTCCCCTACAGGTTTCAAAAAAGCATATCCCTACTGACACCTTGATTTTGGATGTTTAGGCTCCAGAACTGTGAGACAATAAATTTCTGTTGTTTTAAGCCTCCTAAGTTTGTGGTACTTTGTTTGGGCAGGCCTAGGAAATTAATGCAAGTGTATACTATAAACACTGATGTTATGAGACCACCTGGAGAAACACACTTTGAGAACCACAGCCAGAGTAGAGCTATTAATGAGAAATTAAATATGAATAAGCATATTAATAAGAAATGTAAAATAAATACAAAGCACTGAAAACTCATCTTCCTTTCCCTTTGGGTCACATAGATGATAGCTAATCAACTACATGTTAGGTGCTATGCCCTGCATACCTCTGAGCATAGACAGAGGTTGAAATGGGATTACTTGGGGGAGAGGGGTGGCTACCACTTGACACTGGTTTTGCCTGTACGTGGTTTCAATGAGAGATCAGCTAAACTCAGATAGAAAAGTTCAAAAGATAATTAAACCAGCTAAAAAGCAAAACAGCACTGGGACTGAAGCTGGGTTTCAGAGCCAATTTCCAAGAAGTAATTTCATCATCACAGAACATCAAACATGAATTCCACTTTCAGCTACGCAAATTCCAAATGAATAACACCTTACATTTGCATAATGCTTGATGCTTTTCAAAGTGCTCTCCCAGTTATTAATCTAGAGGAGGTTTTATTACCACTGGAAACATAAATTGAAATTCTGTCCGAACTTGAGTTCTCCGTTATTTTTTTCCACTTTTCCCTCAAAAACCAGAGCCACCTAAATCCAGGTGCTTTTTATTGAGTGGGCAGCTCTTAATAAGCTTAACTGATAGGGAGAGTATGCACAAATGGCACATATTGTGGACCCTTCAATCTATAGAAACCACAGAGTCATGCTTTGGAAAACTTCCCATTGAATTAACAAAGCCACAGGGGAGTGTCTCTTAGTTCAATTTCTGAGACCCTTTCAGGGCCTCAGACTTTGTGGGAACTGCATGAGCTATGTATATACAAATCCATTCCCTTCTACCAAATGTTAGGAAATTAGTTGTACCACTTTGTCTTTAAACCTACAAAAATCCCTGTCAATGACTTCCCGCAAAACAGCCCATGATTTCCAGACAGCTCCTATGTCTTTTTTGCTTTTAATGTAATATGAACCAAGATGCTAAATTTGCTGTAAATCCAACATGGGGAGAGGATCTTAGAAAAATGAGGTGAGAAGATATGACAGGGTATGAGGAAATACTTCTACTAAAGCTTAAAGCCTTTCCAATTTGTTTCTTTTTCCATCTCTTTCAAACTTAATTATGTGCAGCATTCTCAGTCACTGAATCACAAGCCTTTCCTGACACCTCAATCTCATACATTTTAGCAAAAGATTAACCTGGCTGTTTGCTTTTAATTCTGAAGCTGTGTTAATACTCAACTCCCTCTAGATTAGAAAAGAAGAAAAACACACTCCCACATACACCACCATGGCACCAGCAAGGTTCCAGGGTTGCTGTTTCTGACATTGTCACAATCCCTACTTAATTGGAATTTGCTGGTTGCACTTACCATTTCAGGAGGGCCAAGAGAACCACTGACAGGGCCACAGTCACCATGGGGCAGTTCACTTCCAATTTTAGAAACCCCAAGGCTTCCATTATTCCTCCGAGGCCTTAGTAAGGTGTACTCCAGAAGGAAGAGTGAGGCTGATCCCCCTGCCTTTAAAGGAACCACAATTTACAGATGGTAGAAGAAATAGGCAACCAAGAGGACATCATACCAAGAGGGCTCCAAAAATGTGCTCTTTCTCAGAGTGTTTCCTTATAAAGAGGAAGGAAGAGGAGGGCAAAACAAAGGGTTTCGGTGTAAGGCAATGAATCAGCAACTTTATCATCTTGATGACTATACTGTCAATAAACATTTATATTAACTCTCTCAGGAAGCAACTGCAAAATTGGCCCCATATTTGCTGAGAAACAAAATAGTTACAAACACCAACTTCTACTCTGACAAGCATTCCTCAAAAAAAAAAAGACTGCCTCCATACACACACCAAAAAAATTTCTTTTCATTCATTCAGGAGACTCTGAATGTCCCCCTAAATTTGGTGCCAGACATTGGTGGATGCAGAGTGCTGGCTGCATGGAAGAGATCCTTCCCACAAAGTTCATTAGTCCCTGAGGTCTAATGACCCCCCCTTAGGTCAGCCGGGTCCTTCCTAACCGGTGGTTAGAATAGACCAAAGATCTTGCCTCAGGTCAATGCTCTGCTCATGAATTGCAGGACTTCTTAAATGTCTAAAAGCATATCCATAGGCTCCTGTATGGGTCCTTTTTTCTAGCTCTGAGCATATCTGACTAAAGTAGACTGAATCATTTATTCCTTGTTAGTCAGCTAATCACTTATTAGTAATGGGAGGGTGTCACTCCCTATAACATTCATCCATTAATTCAACATATCCTGGGGGCCAGGCTTTGAACTGAGCCCTGGGTATATAGTGCTGGGAAAACAGATATGATCCCTGACCCAGGAGAATTTACCTGGGGGAGAGATGGACAATAAACAGAAAATAAATAAGAAATTATGAGCTGAAAAGGGGCGTGAAAGTCAAGAGCACAGGACTGTGATTGAGAATAACTGGGATGGCCCATTAAGAGTGTGGTGAGGGAAGTCTGTGCTGAGGGAAGCTTTATGCTGAGACTTTAAGGTTGAGGAATAGTTCATTATGTAAAGAACCAGAGGCAAAGCCTTGGGGACTAGGGGTGGGGGGAGGGCGACAGATGAAATGTTTAAAGTGGGATTGAGCTCAACATGCTGTGGTAATTACTAAGAGACCAGGACAGCTGGAAGCCAGTGGGCCAGCTTGTGGAGAAAACTGGAAGAGAATGGAACATCAGCAGAGACCAAACAATGTCCAGCCACAGTGAGAAGTTTGGGTTTCATTTTATGTACCATTTAAGGGTTTCAATATGTCATATTCATCTTTGTTAGAAATTGCTCTGACTGCAAGTAAATAATTCATTGGAAGGGAGCAAGAGGAAAATCAGGAAGCCCACTTGAAGGACAACCGCAGTCATCCTAGCCAGAGGTGAAGATGCGTGAGCTAGAGTAGGAATGGAAGGCAGAAAGAAGTAGATGGATTTGAAATATCTCTAGAGGGGGAGGTAGAATCTTTAGAATGTACAGGTGGATTGGGTGTGAAGGATAGGGAAAAGGGGAAATGAGTCTAACCCCTAGGCCCCTGAGGGGCTACAGTCATGTGGTGGTACCATTTACTGAGATGGGGAAGGCTGAGGGAGAGAGTAGGGTACTGGTGGGAAAGTCTAGAGTTCCATTTTGGTCTCATAAAGATTGAGATGCCTATGAGGCATCTGAGTGAAGTTGAAGATATAAATAATCAACAATAATAATACCAATTATCAAGAACTTACTATGTGCTAGTTATTATTCTAAAAGCTTTCGAATATGTTTACTCCTAGAATCCACATAAACAACACTGTGAGGTAAAGTTTATTTTTAATACCATTTTACAGAAGAAACTGAAGCACTGGCAATCTGACCCCAAAGTCCATCCTCTTACTCAAAAGATTATATTCCATCATGGAAGTCACCAACACACAGGTAGGTGGTATTTAAACCTAGAAGAATGAATGAGCTACAGCCAGAAATAAGATAGTGAACCATGCAAAGCAGGTCTGAGTGCTTTCCTCTTTCCTTTGGCCATTTGCCCTGCCTCCCTGTTTTGCATTCTTATTCAAAGTGCTCTCCAACTGCAGAATCCCATCTGGATCCAAATGCCCCTGGTCTAGCCCAGCCCTTTCAGACTTCCCCTTTCCTCATTATATTTTACCTCTCCTTTGTCCTGTTCCATCAGTAACCTAGAGATGTTGAAGGACCATATATCCCCTCACAAAAGAGAGCTGTGTTTTAGCAGGTTCACCTGGAACACTATGACCTCCATCAAAGGAACCACTGCGTGGTGATGTTGGATGAGAGTATGGAGCTGAGTAGGGAACTCCGGCACAGATGTCCACACATCCAGAGAGTTGGAAGGGACCCCAGATATTATTTTAGTCTGGTGTGTGTATGAGAAAGATACTCAGAAAAAAAACTGGATTCTAAGGATTGTAAGGTGAAATAAACGTGAGAAATGCTAGTGTAAACATCCACAAGCATGCTTCTTTATTGCAAAACTGCTCAGATACTCTAACCCACTTAATGTGCATTGTGGATCTCCAACAGTGGAATGGAAAGAGTAGCATCTCCCAGTGTACTTGACCACAAAACCTTCCTTAAGAAATATTAAAAGATATAGCCCCTATATAGTGTCCTAAGGAATAGGCTTTGACAAATGTCAGCCGAGATCAACCCTTACTTACAGAAGAAGAAATTGATCCCTAGAAAGAGCAAATGTCTTGTACAAAGGCCCATAGCTGTTTAGTTGTAGCACCTAGATCTCTGATTTTCTTCCCAGGCTCCTCATCTAGAACTTTTATTCCACGGACTTGCCATCCATGCACCTGGCAGAGGTCCCTCCAAGTTCCTGAAGATGACTTAGAATGTTGGTGGCCAGATCAGAGATGCCTAACTTTCTTGAGGGGACATTGAATTTACTTAACTCATTTTTCCACCTAATATTTTTTAAGCCCCTCTCATACAATATATGATTTCTCAACACCATAAATGCAGTGAAGAGATTATCACACCCTTTCTATATCACACTCAGAACCAAGATAATACTTAGTGAATTGTGGATAGTAAATTAGTCAAGATGGAGTGGAGGGGTCAAATACTAGAGATATCCAGGACTTGCTTTGGGAGAGTAACATGATTAAGGGAGTATTACAATTTTAATGTTCATGACACAATTCAAGGACACTCTGGCCAAGATTTTTCCAGGATGAAGGACAGACTATTACCATATTAGGCTTTTAACTCTCCTTTGGATCTTTTTCTTTTAATAATACATCTATTAAAAAACACTCAACTAACAGAACTGTATTGGAAGTGAAAATATACTATAATCCCAGATCCCAGCAATAAATTCTGCTAACAAATTAGTATATATCCTCCCAATGTCTTTTTCTATGCATATACAAAGCGCAGATATATTTTTAGCTTTTATGAAACCAAGATTCTACAATCCATACCATTGTGCAACTAACCTTTTTAACTTACTCTGTCACAAACATCTTTCCACGTTCCTATCTGTGGTGGTACTCATCTTCTTATTTGCTACTTAAGATTCACTGTCTGGATTGTTGTAATTCATTTATCCACTCCTCTCTTGAATTGATATTTGAATTGTTTCCACATTTTCCTAACTATGAACAAGCCTGCAGTGAACAACCTTGTACAAATTATCACGCCGTTGTGTGAGAATGTCCAAAGCTACGTTCTTAGAAATGGAACTGCTGAGCCAAAAGGTGTGCATTTCAAAAACACTGATAGGTGGTAGCCTCCATACAGGGGATATTGATTTTCCCCCCCTCAAGCTGTATATGAAAGTGCCCATTAACCCTTCTTGGTAAACCACCTCTCAGAACTTCTCCCTGCAGTCTCAACCCACTCCGAGCCTATGTTGTGGTGTTTTTTGCTTTTTGTTTTTTTTCTCTCCTATATCCAGGCAGTCTCCGCTCCCAGAGTTGAGTCAACTGTTTTGACTTAAGTCTTATGTTTCTTTTTGAAGCTTTCACTCCATTAATTCTGTGGTATTTCCTTCATGTTCCCTATGTTTAAAAACCGTCTGTGCAGATGTCCTAGCAGTGCCTTCCTTTCCTGCCGAAGGGTCCCAGCTGGTCTACTCTAAGCTCAATGCCTCTGACAATGTTTGAGGCCGAGGCTGGAAGAGGTAGCATCAGGGTAGGTTCTCTTTGCCATAAAGGACCAGGAGTAAAGGGACAATGGTCGCCCCTCAGCACCATAGAAGTGTAAAGAACTTTTGCATGTATCTCGTTTCAACCTCAGAGCAACCCCAGAGAGTGAGTGACAGTTTTCATTCCTGGATTGAGAGATGCAGGAGGTGGGACTCAGGGAGATTACAAGACTGTCCAGAATCATAGAATTAATAAACTCTAGAGGCCAGGTTCAAGTCCAGATCTCCTGGCTTTCAGCCCAGTGTTTTCTTCCAATAAATCTAAAGTCACATCTTGGTTCAAAATATTTGTAATTCACCAAGCTATATCATGGTTGTGATATGGTTTATTCTTGTATTTGTATCTTGTATTTTGACCCTCTGGGGTGCTGCAAAGGTAAGGATGATGGAGGGGCAGTGTGTGCCTATGGGCTGCTTTACCTCCTTGCAGAGGACATCAGGCCCCTTTGGAAGGCTGCAAATCTCAGATATCTTTTGGAACTTCTGTCTGATTTCTGAAGTCAGGTTGAAAAGGCTCACCCATTCCTTCATTCCTTCAGTCAACAAACATTTATTGAATGATAAGCACCAGGAACAGAATCTCAACATCTAACACCCAGCTCTAACCACCAAGGCACTCACCTTCCAAGATAGGAAACTAGATGTGTAAACACACGGAATGCTATCAGTGTTATAGATGCTATGGCACCAATCTGTACAGGGCCCAGCAGGGAGGGAATTAGGATGACATGAGATTGGTAAAAGTTTTAAAACAAACAATGCCTGAACTAGACTGGACAGATGAATTCAGCAGGCCAACGAAAGGAAGACAGATGTACTTAGCAGAGGGAGCACAGCTAATGCTTTCTCAAAGGCATCAGAGCTGGGGAGACACACAGACGGGAGATGGAAGGGGAACTGGGGTTGGGAGACACACAGAGGACAGATTGGGCTAGGTCATCCGTGCCATGCCAAGGAGTTTACTCATTATTCTAGGGACAGTGAGGAGCCACAGGAGGACCTAAAATTTGACAGCAACATGATCAGATTTCTCAGGGAGCTTGCTGGCTGGTATTTTAGTTTTCTAGGGCTGCCAAAACAAACTACCACAATCTAGGTGGCTTAACAATAGAAATTTATTGTCTCACGGTTCTGGAGGCTACCAGTCCAAAAAATCAAAGAGTCAAACCTATAGAGAAGAACCCCTTCTTGCCTCATCCTGGCTTCCAGTGATTTGTCAGAAGTCCTTGGTGTTCTTGACTGGCAGCAGCACCATTTCAACCTCTGCCTACATCTTCACACGGCCCTTTCCCCTCCATCTGTGTGTCCACATTTCCCTTTTTTCTCAAAGGACACCAATTATATTGGGTTAGGGCCTACCTTAATCCAGTTAGGCCTCATCTTAACTAATTACCTCTTCAAAGACCCTATTTCCAAATAAGATTACTTTCTTGGGGCTGGATGTTAAGACTTGAACATATCTTTTTGGGGGTGGCACAATTCAACCCATAACAAATGGGTTATACCCAAGGTGGAGAGAGCACACAGGAGGCAGGCAGCTGTGGTGATCTAGGCAGAGGACGATGGTCTAAATAAGAGAGGAGACATGGAAATGGGGAGAAGAACACTGGTTTCTGAGATTACTGGGGAGGCAGACTCAATTTGGCCACTGATTGAGTGCGGAGGTGAAGGAGAGGGAATAATTGAGAATGACTCCCAAATGTCTGGCTATATTTTTGAGCTCGGTGTTGTTGTGCCCCTAGTAAGAGCTCAGAGGAAGGAACAGTTCTCGGGAGGTTCTTGTGGCTTCAATGTTGAGCATGCTGAGCATGAGGCCCCTGGTGGCCACACAAGTAAAGACGCTCAGGGGTAACTGGGTGTGTAGGGACCAAAGGTCAGGAGAGAAATTTGAAGTAAGGAAGCAGTTTTAGTTTAGAAAGTCATCTGCATATAATGGGGAGAAGCCATATGGATAAAGTTGGCCACAGGGAACAGGTAGAGTGTTGAAAAGTGAGCTGCGGAACGAATGCTAACAAGGGCAGTGCTGCAGGAGAGGAATGGTCAGAAAAATAGCAAGAAAACCAGCAGAGAGACCACACTTTTGTGGTTAAGGACATAGCTTTTTATTTTTAGATGACCTGGTGTTTTAGTTTGCCAGGCTGCTATAACAAATACCATGCAATGCGTTGGCTTAACAACAGTTTATTGACTTGTGGTTTAGAAGGCGAGAAGTAAGTGCAAAATGAAGGCTTCTGCAAGACCTTTCTCCCAGAAATTTGTAGCGCTCTTGAGCTGGCTTACTGAAGTCCTTGGGGCTCCTTGGCTTCCATCTCTGCCTCCCATCACATGGCAATCTGTCTCTCCTTATGTCTGCTCTTCCAGTTTCCACTGACTTCTGGCTTCTGGTTCCCCTAAATAAGGTCTCCAGTTATATAAAAAAAAGACTCATCCTGATTCAGTTGACCATACCTTAACTCATAATACCATCTTCAGAAAGTCCTATTTACAAATGGGTTCAACCCCACAGGAACATAGATTAACATTAAGATCATGCCTTTTATTGGAGGGGGAGGTGGTACGTAATTCCATCTACCACACCTGGGTATCAATCTTGTCGCTTCAGTTCTCTAGTTTGGATGATCTTGGAAAGTTACTTAACCTCTTCAAGCTTCAGTTTCTTATCTGTAAAGTGGGGGAAATAGTATTTAGAGGTTTGTTGTGATGAAAATGAGGCACCCCATGTAGTCAGCTTAGCAGAACTCAGGCACATAGTAAGCACTAGCTATACGTGGTCTGTTCCTGTTTTTACTGAAGCCACAGGAGAAAAGTTGTAAGAAGCAGAAAATGACCAAAGGTGTTCAATGGTACAGAAGGGTCAAGTGAAGTGGTCACCAAAGAGTCCTTGGATCTGGCAATGCAATAATTATGGACACCCCCAGAATGGCTTTGGTGGAGTGGTATGTGTAGAGAACAGAACTAGAGAAAAGGAGACTTGGAAAGGGCTGATTCAACTTCCCCCTGCCTCTCTTTGGCCTCTTGGCTGAGACGTGGGAGAAGACAGGTTTGCACTGGTAGCAGAGAATTCCCAGGTGCCATTATTTGTGGGACCCATGTGAAGGAAGAACACCTCCTGCATTAGGAGACTTGTGGGAGACGGCTGCCATCTGGGTGCATTTCCCCTGCCCGTGATAAGGGCAGAGCTCTCACTTCTCTCCAAGGTTGCCATGGAGATATGGATGGGTTCATAAACAGCTTTAAGGTCTATGTCAAATCTTGATTTTGTATTGGTTGTGAGGGCAGGAACCATATTTTATATATCACTGTACCACCACACTGCCTGTCACATTGGGATCGCATCCACTCAGCTTTAATTAACATCCACATGCTGATCACTCCCAAATCTATTCTCCCCAGCCCAGTTCTCACTCCTGAATTTCAGACCAATGTATTCAAATGCCTGCTGGTCCTCCCCTCACAGATATCCCGCAGCTGCCACAAATTCAAAATATCTAAAACCAGACTCATCGTCACAGTCTCCTTCCTCCATTAACCATTTCGTTCCCTTCCCATGTTTCCTATCTCAGTAAATCATACCTCTCTCCACTTGGCTCCCAAGTAAGAAACTTGGGCTCATCCTTGACTCTTCTTTCTCTGTCACCTCTCCACCCCAAAATCCAGTTAGTTTCCAAGCCCTGCCAGTTCCTCTTACTAAGTATCTCTCAGATTTGGTCACAACTCTCTTTCCTTCCTCCCTCCCTCCCTTCCTTCCTTCCCTCTTTCCTTCCTTCTTTCTCTCCTTCCTTTCCTTCTTTCTTCCCACTTCCTTTCATTGGCTCAACAGATTTACATACTGTTCTAGGCAATGGGAATGCACTGGTGCAAGCTCACAGAGCTTATATCTAGAGAGGGATCCACCCAGATCTCAGCTCCATGATCTGTCACTAGATTGCAAGAGACTCCTAATTTACCTCCCTACCTCCCATTAATTCATTCAACAATTATTTACTAAGTTTGTATTAGGGTGCCTGGTACTGTGCTAGATTTGCCTGAAGAATGAAAAGAAGACCCACAGGGCTTGAGGTCCAGAGCAAGAGGAAATGTAGGACTGAACAATGGAGGTGAGATAGTGGCGCCCAGAACATTCAGGACTTGGTGGACCATCTGCAAAATGTACTGTTTCCAGGCAGGCCACGGTGGCTCAGTGGAAGAGTTCTCACCTGCCATGCCAGAGACCCGGGTTCGATTCCCAGTGCCTGCCCATGCAAAAAAACAAACAAACAAAAAAACTCTTTCCTTCCAAAAAGAAAGGGAAACCTTTTGAAGAACTTTAAGCGTGATGCTATTTAGTCTGGCTGTATCCCATCTGGTTTTATTATTAAAATGAGTATGGGGCATCAGATGATGGTCTAACATCCATCCCATCAACAACATTCAGGCACCCAGACACACAGAGGGGAACTGAAGCAGTGCTACCATTCAGACCTAGGCTGTATGTTTCATCAGAAGGCAGGAGACAGAGTTGTCAAACACAGACTGCTCTTGATATTGTTAATCTTACATGGCCCATCCTTCCTAGAGCCTTCACATTTCAGCCTCTTTATCAATTTATGTCACCCATGATCTCAGCTTGTCAGATGTTAGCATTTTCTAAATTGTCATCAGATCTTTCTCTGCTGAATATGGCTACATTGATAATTAAGCTTAGTTCTGCTCGTGAACATGTAGAGTCAGCAGATGGTTTGACTGCCTTAAGGCAAGTCTTGGGGCTTTCAGGCAAGTTGGTGCCTGGAACAGTCATTTTTCACTTCCTGGTCACCCGGGCTGGGGTGGGCATTTTTTGAGACAGACTCCATGCCCAGAAAGCAGAATTGACTCCACAGTGTTTGACAGCAGCCTCCTGATGGTGTTCAAGCAAATTCTTGAACTTCTTAACACTAGGGAGTTCCAATACCGAAGAACTAGGGGCACTGCAACATATGTGCTGCACCCACTAATGGGAAACCTGAAACAGAAGATAAGCAAAATTCTTGGCAGCAGCTGCCTCCAAGGAAATATGTCAGCAGGTAGCAGGACCCCAATTGCCAGAATAGCAAAATAAAAATAAGAGTGGAGGCTTGGTGGGGAAGAATGGATAGAACAGGTGATGTAACAAGGCTAAAAAACTGTAGACATTCATTTCTCGCTTACATAAGTCCTGATGTGGGTTCAGTGGACAGCCTCTCATGCAGTGATATAGGGTCTCAGGCTCCTTCCATCTTGTGACACTGCCATCCCCTAGAACCTTGGATATCTCTGCCAGATTGTCTGTAACCGTTTGGCAAATAGAAAAAAAGAAAAGTGGACTAGGTGAAGAAGGTTTTTACAGGACAGCCCTAGAATGGCCAAGACTCAGACTCCTGCCCACTAATTGCAAAGGGAAATGGAGTCTTCTCAGGAGGAAAAGGAAAAATGTTTGACAAGTACATAGCATTCCTGACACAGCTAAGTTTCCATCCTGGTTATGTTTTTAATTCAAGGACTGCTGATAAGGAAATAAAGCTTGGTTCAGCCATTAGAACAGGTGACAACTTAGGCCCCCCAAAAAGCCAAAGTCCAGTAGTTAGTTCAGTGATCAGAGATAAAGAGGTACTAGCCTTTAGGATGATGAGATTCAGATAGCTGATCCAGTTTTTGCCAACCCTCTTCCCAGGAGGCTGGAGAACTCCTGCAGAACATAGCTGGGGTTCTGCTCCGGATTTACTGCCAGGAGCTTGACCTCAGCTCCCTGAAACCATCTGGACCCATTCTGATCTGATATTCATCTTCACCCACCCAAAAGGACCCTCTTCAGCTGGGGTACCTACTTGAATCAAGCTTCAATTCACCACAGTCCAAGAACAATATCAAAAGTATATACTCTATCTGGAGAAGTCAATCTTGTGCCTTGCACATTTTGTCTTTACTGGTCCTAGCTCCCTCCCCAGATGTACAGGTCTGAATACTACAGAGATCCTGTCATGTCCTGAACTCACCTGACATCCTATATCTTAACCCTCCTCTATTAGGTTAGGCACCTCCTCATGCATTTTCAGGATTTAGAGTAGATGACCCTTCCAGGAGATCTTAAGGATGATTAGTGGTTCCTCTGCATGCTACCACAACAGCCCTAGTCTACACTATTGAAGTTGCTGACCAAATTGTATGTCTTCAATCTAGATGTAAGCATTTTGAGAATGGGGACTGCATCTTGTTCAACACTGTATCCCCAGTGCATGCATGCTTGGCACTCAGTAGGTGTTCATTAAATGTTTGTTGAATGAATGAATGAATGCACTTCTGCCTGTATTTCAGGTAGGTGCCACCAGATGGCAATAGTGCGCTTTGTTAAGAAAGGTAGGTGGTAACGCTCTATGAACTCCTGAAATAAATGGTTTGTTTCCATGATCAGAACACTTGGTTAATTTTCTATAAAACATATCGGTTTATTGAAATAACCACAAAATCTCAAACCAGATTTTCTAAGAAAGATAAAATGAAATACCATAAGGAAAGAAAGAGATACAAAGAAAGCACCATTGAGGTAGTTCTTGGTACCATTTTCCCAACAATCTCAACATCCGGCTATTTAACTCTAAGTCTCCAGTGTGCTGGGATCCATTAAAACCCCAAGCATTTAAAGTTTCTGAAGCTGTCCTGGCCTGACACCCTGGTAGCTGCCTGTACCTGTTCCCAGTTTACTGGCTCCAATTTTACTTGCTTATCTTATCAGGGTTGTACCAGTTGGGCTGGAGAGGAGGACTCAAGAAGAAGGCGAGTGAGATAAGGTTGCAGCAGTAGGGAGGGGCCAGCTGGGGGAGGCCTCAGGATACCAAGCTGAGTGTGGACTTTAGCCTACAGACAAGAGGAGTTACTGAAAAACCTTCAGGTGGTGCGTGCACGTGGGCAGGCATATGCTTGTGTGTGTGCGCGTGCACGTGTGAGAAAGGGGGTTGGGATGGGGGAGGGGCCTATACCAAAGGATGTTGAGAAAGACAGATGAGGGAAGGCAGGAAGGTGCTGAAGTCTAGGAAGTAGGACTGAGGCATAAGAGGAGAGCAGAGAAAATGGGCAATGGACATGAGTGGACTCAGGAGGTATTCCTAAGGTAGAACAACTGGAGGATTTGGTGACTGATAGGGAAGCAGGTGATAAGGGGGGAGCCTAGGAAGGAGCCCCAACAGTGGAGTAAACCTTGACTTGGCACACATTAGAAAAAGCATGCCTTCCCAGGTACGCTTGACTTCTACCTGCCTGAAAATTGTCTTGCGTCCCATAAACATCTAACCACATCACCCCAAGGTATTTACCCTGGCTACAGTTGAGTAAAAAATATGGATAAAATATAAGTAAATAATAGGGAGAACAAAGGTTAAAATAAATTGAGTAGATTGAAATACTAGCGGTCAGAGAGACGGTGGGGTAAGAGTTTTTTCTTTTTTCTTTTTCATTTATTTTGCCAGAGAGATGCAAATGTTAAAAACAATGACATGGTCATGAATACAGAACTATATGATGATATTGTGAGCCATTGATTGTACACCATGTATAGAATGTTTGTATGTTGAGAATATTTGTATGTTTGTTTGTTAATGTTTACAATTAAAATATTTTTCAAAAATCTAAAAAAAAAAACAAAAAAATGGTGCCCTGGCTGATCTGATCTGCCCACAGCAGTCCTGCAAGGAAGACTCCAACGTCCCAAGCCTGGGTGAGTGAGTCAGAGAGGGTAGTAAGGAGGGTACTACTAGGAGAAATAGGGAAGGGAGAGGGAGAGGTCCTCTTAGGAGGAGCACTCAGAATCACCTGGAGAGTTTGTAAAACCAGAAATTGCTGGGCACCATGGTCAGAGTTTCTGATTCAGTAGGTCTGGGCTAGGGTCAGTAAACGTGCTTTGAGAACAGATTCCCAGGTGGTGATGATGCTGCCGGTCAGGTTTTCAAGGCAGAGCTTTTCAACCCCAGCTTGCAGTAGAAGCAATTGGGAGGTTTTGTAACAATTCTAAGATTGGAGCCCTACCCAGACCAGCAGAATCAGAATCCAGGTGAAAGAATCTCAACCTAGAGTATGGCTTCCCACCTACACATTAGATTCCAGACAGTGGCCCTGGGGGACCCCTCAGGTCTGAAGAAGCTGCTGTACTGGAGCTGCTCTGTAATAGCAAATTCTTTGGTTTCTCTTTGTTCCGTTTCCCCTGATTCTGTCCCTAACACCTCTCCTGTTTTCTCAGGAGAGGCCCCAGTTTCCCACCTTTTCAGGAGTGCAAACTGGCCAGAATTTTCCAATGCTCCTTTAGTATCAAAGTGAACTGTTCCAAACTTGGTTCCTTCACAGTGAGCACATACTGCTTTATTTACTCTAGCTGCTATTGCAGAAATACCTAATTTGGTAGAAGTGGCATGCCCACCTCTACAAGCCCTTCTCCTATGAGAAGTCCTCCCTCCCCAGCCCTGGACTCACCCCGTGTGCTCTATCACCATCCAACTATTTGTGGTTGGAATCTGTGTTATCTTCCAGCAGGATTACTGACGGTTCTGCAGGAGCTAAGAGAAGAGTGTGCCCCTTCTCTCAATATGTTGGTGGAAATATGAGGTAGCATAAGGTGTGTGTGGGATGGAAGTAAATATGGGTCTGAAATACCACATAATTACATAATAGAGAGGTATTGCCAAGGTAAATTAATAAGAAAACAGTTGGGTGATGTTTGCCAACAAAATCAGTTTAGGGTGTGTTATTAGCTGTTTTTGCTTTGTCAAATGTATCATAGATTAGAATTATACATTTCCGAAGAGGCAACTTCTTAATGAAATTGAGAAATTATTCTGTCTGCTTGGTCAGGTTATATAGACATTAGGAAAATTGCCAAGTTAAAGCCAGGGAGCTACGTGGGGAGTTTCTCTGCCCACTGTCTGCTTTGCTGAACACCTCCCATCTGTTTGTCTATCTCTCTCTCCCTCTCTCCTATCTGCCCTAGCCCTTCCAGCTGCCCTGTTCCCTATGCTTCTCTCATGGTGTTAGAACAGCAAGGCCAGTGTTCACATTTCAAACTCAGTGGTCTAAATTCACAATCTCTTAAAGCAAAATCCTTGCATGGAAAATTTAAATTCAAATCATATTCATAACCAGTATCATGTAGACACCTTTCCTTCTCCCAAGTTTTGTGTAGTTGCTTGAACCAATTTGGATTTTAGTAAGCACTTAGGATCATAGCTGAGGTCAGAGGGGCCAACATGTTTCACCCATTGAGCAAGCACCTGTAGAGCACCTACGTGCTCCAAAGAGGGAGCAGGGGATGAAACGAGTGCCCTGTGCTCAGGAAGCTTGTGGCCCAGTTGCCCAAGACACCATACTCAAGTCAGGATCACAAGATGCAAAGACTCCAGGTCAAGTGCAAGGACGCCAAGTCAGTACCAAGAATGACAAGCTTTGGAAAAATCTGCATATCAAGGAGAGACTTTAGACATCTAGTCCAGTCTCCTACCATCATAGCATCTTGAACACCTAGTCCCCTGGTCTCTGCTAGAATTGTTTCAATTCTGGGGAGCTCAGGTCCTCTTAAAGTACCACTTCTCTTGTTATCCAGCTCCAGTGAGGTTCTGCATTGAATTTTCCAAGGCTCTAATTCTGTAAGGCCCTAAAGTGCTCTCATCTGCACTTCAGTGGAGCCATATTCTCTTATCTTGTCCTAGGACTCCCACATCTGTTCTTTCATCTGGTAGTGACAACCCTCCCATGATTTAGGCAGGGCCATTGTGAGTGCCCACTTGACAAGGGCACTTACACTTAGGCTCAGACAGTTTCACTGAACTCAGGTTGCTCAACTCCTGACCCAATGCTATCCTCATTACACAGCACTGCCATTAGTTTAAGAGTAGTCCAGAATCCATCTTTTTAAATTGGAAATGTATCATCCCAGCTAATCGTCCCAATGAATCAGACTGAGAAAGTGTGAGAGCTGAAACTCTTTGCTACAGACTTCCAACTCCTGTGAAGAACAAACCAAATGCCTGAACCATGGGTTAGGTCCATCTGTAGTGAGCTATGGGTCAACAGGAAGATTACCCTTAGGCAGAGATATCAGGCTCAAAGGCTACTTGTTTCTACTTAGATTCTTCCTATAGTGAAGGGATGACACCCAGGAGAGGGAAAAGTAAAGGTGGTGCTGCAGGAAGCAGAATCATAAGCCACATAAGCAATCCAAAGGAAACACCAATCCAAAGGGGCCAAAGAGAGAGATGAAAAGGAGATCCACAACAACAGATTGACAGCAAAGACTTTTGCTCTTGGGGAGTAGAGAGGATACGGAACCTCAGAGGCCCCCATTTAACCTTCATCTCATGCATTGTGGCTGCTTTGGAGACAGGATCCCAAATGTCATAAGTATGATTTATACCTTCTTTTCTCAGAAGAAGGTATATGTTCTTTGTATGTCTGTCATCACTGAACCTAATATTTATTAACATTCAAAACAGTTATAAATGGGTAGATGGAAACACTAGTGGTCAATGAGAGTAAGGAGTAAGGAGTATGGTATTGTGAGCTTTATCTTTTTTTTTTTATTATTTCTTTTTCTGGAGTGATGCAAATGTTCTAAAAATGATCATGGTGATGAATATATTACTGTGTGATGACAGTGTGAGCTGTTGATTGTACACCATGTATGGAATGTTTGTATGTTAAGAATGTTCGTATTTGTAAATTCTTTTGATTTGTCAATTAAAAAAATTTTCAAAAATTACATTAAATTAAAAAAAACAGTTATAAAGAAGATCTGGACAATTCGTAGTGTTAGAGGTCTAGAGTCCCTGACACAGGTAAGGTGGCTCCAATTAAAATAGTTGTGTGAGATTCAGGGACCCAATGCGAAGTTTGGGGACAGTTTGGGTGACCAAAGTACATAAATCTATGGAAGCTGTTATTCAAAAGAAGCAGGATATAAAATGACCAGAAATTTGGACAAATCTGAGGAGCACTGAACTATTTTTACATCTCAAACACCTTTCAGGAAACTACAAGCAATCTACGGAACAATAATTTTTCCTCTGCCCCTTGACCAGAACCATATTTTCTTGGCCAGTGGACAGCTAGTCCCTCTGTGATAGTGTAGAACGACTTACACACAAAGGAAATTTATAAGCTGCCTCTGAGGTAAGCTGTGGTGAGCAAACATGTTCCAAAAGGATATCGTTGACTCAAAGCTGGAAGGTCACAGGATCACTGCAAAACTAAAGGACTGGAGATGAAAGGCCCTGCCATCCCCAAAATGTTCCTCTCCCACTAGTCCTCAAACAGGTGCGTCATCAGAGGTTTAGCCAAGTAACCCAGCAGGTCCTCTGCAGTCATTCAAAGCACTTGGAGTGAGGGAGAGTGAGTGTCCATTTCTCATGGAAAGCTGATTAAGTGCCAGGTTATCAATGCAGGAAAACTGGGGTTCTCCATCCTTTCCCAAAAATCAGGCCCCAGTCCTACATACTCATTTTGAAACCAGTCTCAAAGCAGAGTCCTGTCTTTATTTAGACCTCATCCACCAATTGCAACAAAGGCAAGAGGCATGTTTTGCATACAAGCCTGGAGAATGAGGGAAATGTTCTTCCTCATGTTTGTCTGAACTTCCCCAAATCTAGAATGAGCATGTTTTCCTTTTGTAATAGGAAAATGGTTCAGGAAAAAACTTTTGGTTTGGGCTGCAGGCATTCAATATGAGAATTATTGACCATTTAAGGTGTTTGCTTTCTTTATCTCAGTCTCACTGAGGAGCTCACCCCAACAGTTTGTATTTGTGCTGGTCCAGTTAATATCATTGCTCCATGTTTATGCATATTTAGTTAGTAGGAATTCAGCCTTGGCCACAAAGTGTAGAACATTTCAACCTAATCTTCTTTGCATTGGCAGGAACTTCCATCTAGTGTTTTATGACCCACTGGAAAAAGAGACCTCTTTTAATATTCCCATATGCTTCTGTTTTTCAAAGATTGCAAGTAGAAATAAACTTAAGACATTGAATTGCCACCTGTGGAAGACTATTCTCTTGCATGAATTACAGTTGTGCCAAGGCCAACAGTTGAGAGCTCTGAATTGGGAGGCTGGAAAATATCAATGCCAGGATTTACCACCATTACCATATCTCAACCACCTGCCCCAGGCACATTCATAAAGTTTATGAAATGTAATTGCTCAAAGGGTACAGGCCAGGAAGTACAGGGTTGAACTCTTCCACCTGGCCAGAGATACTGTCATGTGGCCCAAGTAAGGCTTTGCTAATTTTAACAGAGGTATTTCTCATTCACAAAGGAATTTTCCATGCCTTCTAAAGCATTAACTCCTGCTTTAAAATGTTCAGAAAATATCTCTCACCAAAAGTCAGTTGCTAATGCCATCTTTAGAGTGGTTCTTGTCTGAGTGAAAAAGTCCTTTTAGGTTTTTCTTGTTTTCCTTCTTTATTCAGAAGTTAGCTAAGTCTGTAGACAATGTCATTTGCTTTTCTTCCCGAAGTAAGTTCCCTTGCATCCTTTTCCAAGAGACCCAGTCATGCCGCAGAATAGTTCCTAGTCCCAAATCAAATGCAGACGCAATCAGTCCTCCTAAGCAATATATTTTCAGACAGGCAGAGAGCCTGCTCTTGCCGTTTCGTCCTTATCCAACAGGAATCATTTTACATTCAAACTAATTGTGAGGCACATCTTTCTTTTGAAACATCTAGTGAGAACAGCTTACCACTCTTACCCATACCACGCCATGAATCTTAGACTCTTGGGAAACATCTGTTCACCACAGATGTGACCCATTATCCTATGTGACAAAGACTGTATGAGAAGAGTATATATAAATGTGTACCCATCATAGGCAAGAAATAATGCTATCCTGTAGAAGGGGATTTTTAAGACTTCTTTCAAATTTGACTTACTTGAATTCAAATTAAATTCAAGTGATCTGTCTCTTGATTTGGCTTTTCAGGCTGATGTGTGTGTGTAGATGGAATCTTAAAGACATCAAACTTTTCTTTACGGATAGACTAAAATCTACTTAGGTTTCAGAAACACATTAATTCCTATGAGAAATGGACCCAAACTAAATGGTGTATGTATAACAGTGTTTGTTTTTTGCTATGTTATGATTTGCTTTTAAATATTTATTTGTGAAATATAAATCCTGCTAAGATTGAAGTCTGCTCTGAAGAAGTGACTGCTGCTTTGCTGTTGCTTAATGGAAATGTTGAATCTCTTTGAAAAACAAAAAGATTCAGTTATGTAAACAAGTCATCTAAGTAGAGTATAAAATAACAATTCTGGAGAGTTCACTGCTACCATTCTCAGTTGGCTGGAGATAAAGTTCTGTAGACATACAGTAAATTAGATGCTTTAAGATAATCTATACAGTTAATTAGCTACAAAAAAATATATATGAGTGATTCTGAAAATGCCTAGAAATTGGGGTCTATGTTGTTAATGGCAAGCATTCAGTTGAAAAAATGGGAAAAAAATCTTTAGTACATTTACAGATTCATTTCCATTGATCCATCCCCATGGCTAATATAGCACCTGTAACATAATAGATGCCCAATCACTGCTCTGTTCAGTCCAACAAATAACTCCTCCCAGTAGACTTTTCTGATTTTCTGTGAATCAGAATGATGGTTTAGCATGTGAATTTTCATTCAGTCAAAAAGACTAGGTTCGGGGATAGAGGACTGCAAGCCATCAAACGTACAACTGCCCTAAGTGATCACTTTCCGGCGAATGCATCCCATAAACACAGCCAGTGTGAGGCCTGGTGGCCATGAGGATGGTGACACCATGCCGGGGACTAGTTGGGGGAGCACACCTCTTCCTGCCTTGAATAAACATGGGTAAACTATTCACACTTACAAACTCTCTATTCCATTTGGTCAGCTAATTCAATCAGCAAGTATCTGTTTATTGAGGCCTGAAACACAGTTCCATCATACAGCCGAGAATCCTTCCCAAAGAGATTGGGAGTGGAGATGGTAGAGGGAAAAACGATGCCAATAGGGAAGGCATTGTCCATATTTAAGGAATAATTCACTGAGTGTCTAGTATGCACCAGGCACCATACTGGGGTTACAAAGATGAATGAGACACAGTTCCTGTCCTCAAGAATCTCATGGAATAGGAGGGGATACAGGAGCATAAATAGATCATTGCTATGCAGTAAGAACAATGATGCAGAAAGAAGAGGGGCACCTTCCCAGCATGAACAGAGCTGATTCAGAAGAAGAATAAGTGTTGACCAAGTGTCAGTGGAAAGGAGGGACTACTGGGTAGTGGGATTAGAGGTACACTGGAGCTGGACCAACTATTAAAGGCTCAGGAATCCTGCAAACTAGTCGTTAAACATAGCCATTATTAAAAATTAAATTTTATAATCTTACAATTAAATTATATTTTAAAAGAGAATAAATACTAAAAAAAGTATCACTCCCTAATTATTTTGCTCAGGAATAAATATGTTCTTGATGGTTTTTTAGGTTTCTTGTATCTCTATGGTGGAAATACTGTGTAATGGTGAGCATCTTTTCCCAACTTCACGTTCAATGATAGTTGAATTACTAGTTTGCAATTGGTCATTGTGGGAGCATTTACACAAGTCAGCAAATGCTACAGATCAGGGATTTCTCCCCATAGGAACTTTATTGGGGTGGAGAGGGGGAGAGGAGGGTGTAGGAGGTGGAAAAAGCCACATAAAAGAAATGCAGGGAAAGCCATTCAGAAAACTAGGAACAGAATGTAGTAGGAAGTAGGGATAGATGAGGCCAGTAAGGTCGGGAGAAACCTAGTCTTAAATGACTTTCAGGCCACATTGAGGAGCTGGAGCTGAAGGTTTTGAAGGACTCAGGTAGGGATGTGAGACTTCCTTGGAGGTGTAGAGGACTGTTGGACTGGAGAGCGGCAGAACTAGAAGCAGGAGGAGGAGTCAAGGAAGACTCCCAGGTGGTTTAGGCATAAGAAGGAGGCACATGCTGCGAGTAAAGTTGAGTAGTGTAGCTTTTCCCATGTTGAGTTTGAGGTGTTTGGTCTACAAGACCAGAAATATCCTCAGACATTGCCATTTAAGAGATGTTTCAGTGGCATCTGGGCTGGGGCCATGGACCGGGCACCAGTGGCAAATGGATAAGAGCGAACCCTTTAGAATGTGTGAGACTGGAAAGAACCCCAGGCTGACTTTGAAGCAAAGGAGAAAAGTAAGCTGCAGACAGATGTAAAGGAGTATATGAGGAGACATCAGGATAATCTCTTAGGAAAATGAGGTATAATGGAAGACAAAGGAGAAGATTGATTCAAGAAACAAGAGAGAGAAAGAATGAGGAAGGAAGGAACGGAAAGGAGTAAAGGAGTTTGCATAGAGACGGGGGCGGGGGGGGGGTGCAGAGAGAGAGAGGAGAGGAACCCAGACATTCAATCCTCAGCCCTCAGAAACCACTGAAAGGACCAAAAAATAAAATAAAATAGGGTCATTCCTGCTAGGCATGCATTCTACATATTAAGGCAAGGGGGAACCAGACTGAAGGAAAACCCAAAAATGATGTTTGATAGGAAGTAAGTGGAACAGATCTCGGCAGACCCTCCAGTTTCTGGACCTGAGAGATGGTGGCACAGAGAAGCCACACAGAAGCAGAGAGCACTCCTTCCACCCCCAGGGAAGAAAGAGGCATAAATGAAGAAAATATACAGAAGGGAGGCAATATAGAAATGAAGAACGTGTACTCTGGAGCCAGACTCTGCAGGTTGAATCCTGGGTCCTCTAATCGTTTGCTTGGAGAATTTACTTAACTGAGGCTCAGTTTCCTCATCTGTAAAAATGGAGATAATGATACTATGGACCTCATAGGGTTATTGTGGGGATCAAATAAGAAAATACATACAGAAGCTCAAAACAAGGCTTGATGCATAGTTAGAGCAATTGATGATGATGATGATGATGATTCTGTTAGCCTGAGCTCCCTCCTCTAACCTGTTAGGCTGTTGGATCACATAACTGGCCTCGGTCCATCCTCCAGACAAAGATTTTAAAAAGTGATTCTAATAGATTTGAAGTATACTGTGGGAAATCTGTTTGCATTACCTTTTGTGAATGCAGGGTCAGCACAGATCTTTTCTCATCCCAAGATAAATTAACAGAAAAAAGGATTTCATGTGACCTATGAAACAATTCTTTAATTAATAATAAGAGAACAAGATTTAGACATATTCTAGTGACACTGCTAATTGTTGAGGGGAATATGCAGCAATAACATAAAAGGATCAATGCAAAGGAAACAGCATTTTCTTTAAAAGAACATTCATGGGAAAATGTGTTTTGTCCCTGTTTGGGAAGAATTCATCTTGCAAAGGTATTGATTTTCCCAAATTGCCTGATAAATTTAATGTAATTCCAAATAAAACACCATTGGAATTATTTTTGAAACATTAGAAAATTGTTTCTGACCTTAATTTGGAGTCATAGAAACACTTGATGGAGAGAAGTTGAATGCAGGGAAAGAATAACATAGGAGCCAGGATATACAGTTAGGTAGAAACTATTCTTTGACAGGTTTGGATAAGGGAGGGAAGAGAGATTGGATTGAGTTAAGCGAGGGTTTTTAAGACTGAAGGAAACAAAAAAATTAAACCATCAATGAGAAAAGACTGAAAATTTAGGATAGTCAGGATCACAGTTGGAGAGAGTATCAGAGGAGGCAAAAGGGGCTGCTAGAAGGACATGGATATCCTGAGATAAAAGGGAGGGTGTCTCATCCTCGGAGCCTGTAGTCATCAAGAAGTAATAATAATAAAATTGTAATTACTGTATATTGGGTATTGTGCTAGGAGCTAGGTTAACAAGGTAGAGATAGTTCTGATCCTCTTGGAAGCCAGAGTCCAGTGGGGAGACAGACAAACAAAATTATTCAAACTGCGATAAAAGATATGAAGGAAATAAACATGAAATAAAAATAATGGTGGGAAATGGGAATAACACTATTTAGAAATGTCCAGAAGGGTATCTCTGAAGATATGATATCTAAGCCAAGACCCAAGAATTGAGAAGGAGCCTGTGGGTCAAAAAGCAGGGAGAACAGTGGTCAATAAATGCCTGGGTCAGAGAGCCTGCAGTGGGGAAAAGTGTGGTGAAACCAGTGTGGCCAGTAAATTACGGACTGGGGGCGGTAGGCAGGACACAGGCCATGCAGGACCTTGGAAGGGAGGCAAGGATTTTGGATTTTATATTAAGTGCAATAAGAAGCCTTAAGGGGATGGCAAGATCTAATCTGCATTTTAAAGAATTACTTCCTGGCAGTTGATGGTAGAATAGATTAGAGGGGCTAGGGGAAAACAGAGATAAGATTATTGTAGGAGTCCCTACAGGAGTGGGTGTCCATGACCTGAATTAGAGGGGTAGACAGCTAAATACTTGAGAGGTAAAATATGCAGGACTTGATGATCAGATCATTTGAGAGCAAGAGAGAAATACAAGGTAATCCGGTGGCTTGGAAGCCGGAGGTGGAAATTTCCCACTGGAAAAGGAGCTATGGTTGGGGAGTGATGGGAAATTAGCAGATAAAGCTTGATGAGGAGTTGGCCAGGGAATGTCACAGAAATCACAGGGCCGAGGGGGAGGCAAATGAAATCAACATACAAGGAAGTTAGTGGAGGATGAGGGTGCTGCTAAAATAGAGGATGTGACAAGGAGCCAATAAATGCAAACCTGTGAAAATGGTGAGGAAGAAACTAAGAGACGTTTTGAATAAAAATTTGGCAGTAAATGGAGATAAAGAAGAGAGATGGATCAGAGGTAAGCTTGGTGGAAGATAATGCCCGTGTCTGAGAAAAGAGCAGGTGAAGAGATAAGGCTAGTTCTGATAATGTTTTAAAATTAGGACACGGCTCCCAAAGAGAAATGTGCAGCAGACAACTGTTACAAAATCGGAACTGAGCTCTGAGGTCCAGCTTTGTTAGCAAACAGGCTGTATACTAGGTGATTGAGGGTGGTTCTTTATTTCACACATGGATTTGCAATCTTTGAAAAATGAGAATACAGCACCATACATTTAACACTGAAACTACAGTTAAGAGTCAGACCATACTCAGCAGAATTACTCTTTATTTGAAAATTTGTAAGTTTCCTTTAGGATCTTGTCATGCTTCAGGGTCATCATAAAGAACATGAATTATCATTGGTATGACACAGTTTTATTTAAAACAAAATTACTGTGGTTTTGGAACAAGAAGTTTATCTTCTTTCTCTGAAATATGAAATGTACAAAGCCACTGATTTCCAGTATAGAAGGTTTCTATTCTCACCCCTCTCAAAATTTACAGAGATTGTTTTTTTTTTCAGTGTTAGGACAACAGACTAACATTTTGTTTTCTGCCTTTGCTTGTCCCCACGTATCTCGGAAGCCATATGGTGGGCAGCTAATAATGCGGTTTGCAGAACAACATACCTGGCTCCCTCTGTTCACAGCTCCATTGAGACTTGACTCCACCCACTCAGAGTCTCCCTGTCCTCTCCCTGTTTACCTCCCTCTCTGACCATCTCCTCCCCACTCCAGGAGCCCCCTCTCCTCCCATTTGCTTCCATTTCTTGCCTCCCTTCCCTTCATTACTCTCTTCTCTTCTTGCTTCACCAACTTCTTTCTTTCTGTTCTTGCTTGCTTTTCTTCTTTCTCAGTTTGTCTGTTTCCTTTATCTTCTCCCCTACAGAGCTCATAGATTCAGAACGGCACTTGCTGGAATCTCATTGTCTGAGCATTGACTGCCCTCCCTGACTTCTGTCTGTTAAAAAAAAAATTCTTGTCATCTGAGCTTCGTGACTGCCTGGATTCTAGATAAACTAAGGTTTATTGTGTGTACACAATGGCAACCCCAGGCTATGCACTTTGAATGCATATCATGAGTGTTCAAATAAGAAGGATTTAGGCAAGTGTCTCTTTGTTTTATTTGGAAAAAATATATATATTTTTTATTATTATTAAAGAAGATAACAAATGGAATCAAATGAATGCTTTGTGTGACCAGATCAGTGCTTGGGGTGAAAGGGTGGTTATTGTGAGGGCAGAATGACCCTTTTTGGGGGGCTCAAATACTGTAACCTCATTTGCACATGGACACAGGGGAGTTTAGAGCCCCCCACTTAACACCTGTGAGCCATCATTCACCCTGACTCTTTACTTAACTGTGCCCTCCCTCTTCCCGTTCTTTTCCCACGCCTCCAAATCCAAAAGAGTAAACAGGAAGGGCTGATGAGAATTGGAAGACTTGTTTCAGATAAGAGATGTTGGTAGAGTAGGGAGGAAAAAAAAGAGTAAAAATGACTTTTTTTTTCACATCTCATAATGAAGCACTTTCTACACAACCAACATGGTTGTGTTAATATATCTGTTAAGATGGACAGAATGATAAGACAATGGAATCAATTCAGCCAATTTTATAACCAAACAAGATCAATGTGGGGCAAATGGCTTAACACTACGGCCCAAATCCCTGCAGGACCTCAGTATAATCAACTCAGGCCCAATGGCAGGGAGAGGTCACCTGGCTCAGTCACCCCTAACTATGCCCTTTCAGAGTGGAAAACAAGGCACTGAATTTGGCCCCATGATTAACTAAGCTGATTTTCTGAGGCTCCAAATACTCATTTTGTTCCAGGTAGTCATGGCTTTTTCCAAAGCTTCTGTTAAAAATACAAAAATGGGCCAAGAAGAAAGAACTATTTTAAATAAAAACAATGTGTATTGGGCTTTCTTTCTATTTATGTATAAGACTCATTAACTATATTTTGATGGATTTTTTTCACATTAAAATTTGTGGGTTAAAAGCTAAATCTCTCTTTTTTTTAAACATTCATTTGAAGTTTAGTGTTCTTATTTTATATATATATATATATTTTTGTATGCTGTATGGCAGGGTCACATTTCATTCTTTTTCATATGAGTATCCCATTATTGCAGCACCATTTGTTGAATTCTTGTTTGTTTGGTTTGTTTCTTTGTTTTTTGGGAAGTGCATGGACCGGGAATCAAACCCAGGTCTCCCGTGTGGCAGATGAGAATTCTACCTCTGAACTACCCTTGCATCCCCAAAGCTAAATCTTTTTTGACATCAGGATTATACTGAATTTATGCATAAGAACATATCTTACTAATTCAGTTAGCTCATTTAAAAATCCTGAATATTGTGTCTACATGATGTAAAGCAGCAAGCTTAACTAAGTTTAACATCAATGACACAACCTTTGCAAACCTAAAATATGTGCATCGCAATCAGGAGTTGCAAAGCCTTGATCTCAGTAGTCATTAGAGGCTACAGTCAAAATTTGAAACTCTTAGTATTTTTTATTAAATACCACTTATGTGCTCTACATTCTACCAAGTTCTATGAGGGGTAGCAAAAAATTCTAAAAGCTTTAAACTCAGATCAGTCTAATTATGAAGAGAAGACCTCTATGTTAGACCAAATAATATAAAAGTATATTGTAAAACATTGAAGTATGTGGTTTGAACGAAACCCATATGATCTAGAAAAGCAATATTTCAAGGGAACATGAATCTTCTGAAATTAGACACTTTTTGTGTGTGTATATATATATATGTATATATCTATATATCTCCAAGGTTCAGGGCATTCATCAAATTCTCAAATGAATATATTATATGCATGTCCAAAATGTTAAAAACACTGCTATAGAAATGCAAAGAATTATCAGTTGTGTTTACACCTGGAACAGAGCTCATGAAAGCTGTAAGGCTTGATCTGAAAATTGAAGTGTTGGTAGATCTAGTTAGGTAAACAGAAGCAGCAAACATCATGAGTAAAGGTATGAAAGCTAGAGATGCGGCTAAGAAATAAAGAGGAAGAAGAGATTTACTTGAGAAAGAGATGAGAAGTAAGGTCTTCTAGGAAGGGGAAGTCCTTCAAAGTCTAGCAGATATTTAATTTCCAATTATAACTTACAAGGACCCATGGGACAAGGTGTCCTGTTTACCCCAAAGAAAAGTGTCCCATGCCAACTGTGCAGTGGCATGGTTGTGTGAGCACACACACACACACATTAAGTAAGCTGCATCTTTTTTAGACATGCAACTTCCTGGTTCTCTTTGCCACTTCTTTCTGGGGAAATTCCTTCATAAACAGGTTTTGGTTTAGGAAGTCAATATAAAACTAAACTCTGATCAGGAAAGGCAGAAAAGGAGAGAGGGAGAAGATGGGGGAGTGATTACTTTTTGCTAGTCAGGTTCATCTAAGTGCTCTGAAAAGCTTGGCTCATTTAAACCTTTGTGCCGTGGGTGAGAAAATGCCCCGCCAACTGTAAAGCACCTTGTACATGTTCCTGTTATAATGCTGTTCTATCTCATGTGAAATATGCTTCCTGTTCTAGTTTGCCAGAGCTGCCAAAATGCTTATACCATGAAATGGGTTGACTTTTAACAGGGGGAATGCATTAGCTTACAAGCTTAGTTTCAAGGATGAGAAAAATGTCCAAATCAAGGCATAATCAAGTGATGCTTTCTCCCCAAAAAGTGGCTGCTGGCAATCCTGGATACTCTGTCTCATGGTAAGGCACGTGAAGTGTCTGCTGGTTTCTCCCATCTATTCGTGGTTTCATTGCTTCAGCTTCTTGCTTCCCTGGCTTTCTCTCTGTATGGATTTCATTCTCTCATAAAGGACTCCATAAAAGGACAAAGATCCACCCTGGGCCACACCTTAGCTGAAGTAACCTAATCAAAAGATCCTACTTACAATAGGTTTACACCCACAGGTATGGATTAGTTTTAAGAACATGATTTTCTGAGGTATATAGAGTTTCAAACCAACATACTTCCTTCCCCTCTCTGCTTTTCTAAATCAAATCCATCCTTACAGGTGTGTCTCAAAATTAAAGCTTTCCTTGACTATTTCAGCAGACTGATTTTTCCATCCATTAAAAGTCAATAGAGGGTGGGCCACAGTGGATCAGCAGGCAGAGTTCTTGCCTGCCATGCCAGAGACCAGGGTTCAATTCCTGGTGCCTGCCCATACAAAAAAAAAAAGGAAACAAAAAAATCAATAGAACTTATAAAAATCTTTCATTTGGCCCAGTGTCATATCCTGCCCTCATATTATTTGTACGTTTTTTTAATCTGTGTTTCTGCCCAGCTTTTTACAAGGTTGCAAGACAAAGGTATCCATTGGTGTATGCCAAGCACTTAAACATTATATTGCACATAGTAGATGCTCAATAAATATTTTTAAATGAATTTATGTCTAATGGGATTCCTGAAGGAACCCACTTTTTCCCACAAAGTTTCAGTGTATGGTATTCACATAGTAGATAGTCATTCAATTACATATCTAGAAATTAGTGATTTGATCTGAACATCATGTCTATTTATCCACAAATTAGGCAGGCTGCAGAAGAACAATTCTCATGATCTTTCTTTATATGAGCCAGGTAATGTCACATCAAGAATTTGTTTTCTTTTTTATTCCCTCTACCATTTTGCCCTATTGATGTTCTTTTATTGGAGGTGCAAATGATATCAAATGATGCTTATAACTAAAAAGAGTGCATTTTTCAAGATGTCCCTTTTGGAACAGAGAGTGAGAGGAACCTGTTTTCTGCTCCCTCATTCATCCATCACAGCAGAGTTGACTTAGGAGCCAAAGACCTGGCTAATAAGAGCAAGCTCAGTCTCCTTTGGTTGTATAAAAGACAAGGCATCTGATTTTCTCACTGCCCACTGCTAAGGAACACATCGCTGGTGGGTGAAGCTGACTGGGTAACCATCCACTTGTCTTTGCTTCACGTGATTACTGAAGAACCACTTATATAACTTCAGAGAGAATATAAGACTAGAGTGGGTGGTAATGCAAGCCAGAAAACAAGCTACCAAACAGAACATGAGTGACGCTGGCTAGCTCTCTTGGCCTTTTAGGGACTGTATTTTGGAAGCAACCCTGTGAAGCAAAGGATCTAGGGGGACAGCCTTTCCTTTGGATAACTCTAGCCATTTATGCAAGAGTTATCTGGATCTGGTGAGCTGATCCATTTTAACCAAGCCACAGACTAGCTTTGGTATTTTTTTCCAAATCATAATATTAATTTAATATTAACGCAATATGAGAGACATATCCCTCTAGGATATAAATAAATATTATAATTTGGAAAAAATCCCAATATTATGATTTGGAAAAACCCTTCCAGAATATATTTAATTTAAAAATCCAAATATTCAGGTCGAGGGCACTTATTTATCTTCTAGTATACACAAAACTGAGAAATTGAATTTCTAATGAGGAGATAGTTTTCCAAGCATGGGATCAGTGTCCTGAAGTGTATTTTCTATGGGGTATAGCAGAGCCTGATACACACAATAGCTCTACTCTACTTTGGAAAATACCATCTGAAGGGAAAAACTATTAATGCTTCTCTGATACAGAATCCTTCTCCTTTGGACAGTGTGGAGACACAAAGACACGTTCTTCCTCTTTATTTCTTTTTTCTACATTCCATGGGATTTTCCATTTACATATGTCATTATAAAATGCTCCTTTGTTTAAATATTTTTAAATTATACTTTGAATTTTATTACATCCAAAAGTTCATGTGTAATCATTATAAGAAATGAAAAAAATAAAAACCCTCCAAAAACACTTAAAAAAAAAGTCAGTAATTTGACATCTCTGCATGGTCTCCATTCCCAGCCCTTATGGGAAATGATGTGGAGACCTTGGGGGTTGTGTCCCTCTGCACCTTTTAACAGAACTGTACCAACATGCAAGCACAGATAGGCATGTTCTATTTCCTTTACAAATATGGATTTATACAATGCACCTTATTCTGAAATGTACTCTTCTCACTTAAAAATACACCATGGACACCCCTCACTAGGCAAGCAGATATAATTCAGACTTACTATTTTTAGTAGTTGCATCATATTCCATGGTATGGATGGAGATACACCATGCCCTACTTCACGTCAATTCTAGTCTTTGGCCATTATAAATAGTGAAGCATTAAACTCTCCTGTGCCTAAACTGTTAGATATTAATGGGTTAGGGTTTTTTTGTTTCTATAAGCTAGATTTCTCAAAGTGGATTTTCAAGGTACTTTCAAAAGAGATGGTTGTTCCGGATTTATAAGCTATTTATCAGAAATTAAAGTGAATTTTTTGACATCTGCTGATGATACAAAGATAGGTATCTTGCTTTTAACTGAAAAATGTATCTCCTTATCATATGATGGAGCTATTAAACAAATCCATGGTGTGTAGAAAAAATAACTACAGCCATGGTGGGAGAAAAACCCTGGTTTACGTGCTTCACTCTTTTGATACAATCTGAAAATGTTTGAGCTGGCCTAGTCCAGAGGGCATATAATAAATATTTGTTGGATGTTCACTAGATAAAGGTTATCTGGTTCAAGTTTCTCATTTCACAGATAGAGAAACTGAGGCCCAGAATGTTAAATGAGGCATACTTGGAAAGAGCCTGAGTGGGCTAGATTGTAAAGAGAGATTTGGGAGCTTGGAGTTGGGGAGAAGAGAACTTTGGGGCTAGCTGTCATATACATAGGACATAGGATATAGGTAAAATGGAAGATGGAGAAAAAGATTCATAGAGATTTTCTGCACATTAAGACTATAATTATTTGAACTTTCTTGAGAGACTGTAGCTAGGGTTTAAATGTCTTATTTTAATTATTTTTTGGATGAGACCCAGTGCCCACTGGCAGTTCAACAGTGACCGAGATTATGGCATGTGTCCACCAAAACCAGTTTCTTCTTCCTCTTGGATACGCAGCGACCCATTACCTAATCTTCCTTGTGGTTAAAGGCAGCCACGTGACTGAGTTTTGGCCAGTGGGATGTGGATGGAAGTCAGTAACACCACTTGTAGGCCTGACCCATAAAAATCTCTCCTGGGTGGTAATTCTGTCTTCCTTTCTGTTGGCTGGAAGCAAAGGACTCTGGGCTTCCCAACCCCAGCTGGGAGAAGCCTGAGTCCCTGAATCACCACATGGAAGGCCACCTGGACTGTTACAAGAGTGAGAAATAAACTTTAGTTGTCTAGACCACTGTTGGAGTTTATCTGCTATAACAGCTTGTGTTAAATTAACCAAGGGAATGGCTTCCATTATATTAGTGGTTTTTTTTGATGAATAACCAGATACAACATGTAGAAACTACACCAATGAATAGTGCAATTGGCTTGTTACACATTCTTCTAATAGCCATTAATTCATACATGTTTAATATGGAATCCTAACCCACCAAACTTATGTATCAGAATGAATACATAGGCGCAAGGAAAAAAAAAACTGTCTGATATTGAAATGTTTACTGACAACTATGTGACTTAACTTAGGTTGATCACAGTCACTTGACTTTTTTCCTCCAAGAGTTTAAGGAGTCATTTTTCTTTTTCAGTACTATCCTTTTGTCAAATGTCCTTGCCTGATCACTTAAACTATATAGGTTTGCCTTTCTATTAGGAGCAGAAATTTTCTGAATAATTATTTCAGTTTTTCTTGCCTTTAAGACAGGGAAAAGAAAGAGTGGATAGAGAACAGTTTTGGGAGCGGAATAAAGGAGAATAAAAGGGAATTAGCAGGACTTGGATTGTTCCAATTTTCAAAAATTGTAAAATAATATTAGTTGGAGGAAGAGGAGAAAAAGGAGAACAAGGAATGTTTCATTCAAATGCGAAAACCAAAGCATCTTCATTTCTAATTTCATTTTAAGCTGAAGCAATGCTGACTTTATAGCTAAAGCAAATTATTTAGTAAGTCTGAGAACTTCTTGCAACAATTTGGTGTAGAAAGCTTGCCACGTGGTCCCAGGTATGTGGGATAAACAGAAGACTTTGGTATTTCATCCATGGGCCTAATTATGCTGTTCAGATCACATAGCAGTTAGGGCTCAGTGTGGGTTGATGGGAGAATTGACCTAGAACTACATGTACAGACCTAAATATACTCTGGGAAAAAATAAACTTATAGGATACAGTAAGTTAAGGCCATAATAAAAAGACCATCAACTCCTAGCCATCAGGTCAGACATTTCCCTAATAAAGTGATCGAATATATTAAAAGTATATGTATTTTCTATAATTTCTCAAAGTATTACAAAAAAGGCAAAAATGTGAATATTTATGTCTGGTAAGGTGCTAACCAGAAGGAAATGACACACTGTCATGCCATGGATTCCATTGTAGCAAACAGGTGGGCGTCACAGACATGGCACTGGGGAAGGGGGTATTATCTTGTTTTTTTTGGGGGGGGGTGTTCTTTTTTATTTTTGTTTTTATTCTTTTTCTTTTTTTTTGGAGTAGTGAAAATGCTTAAAAACCAACTGTAATGATGAATGCACAGCTATATGCTACTGTGAACCACTGATCATACACTTTGAATGATTATATGGTTTGTGAACATATAATATTTATCAATAAGATTGCATTGAAAAATAGAACAGTGAACTAGGAGATAAAATCAAAGGTATAAGGAACAAAAATTATAAAAATTAACAATTAAGGATAGCAGTAGAAAAGTTAACAGTAGTATAAGAGCCCTAGAAAGAGAAAAATTGTTACTTAAAGAAATATTTGTTTATAGAACATGGGGGCCACAAACAAAAGATCATGGTTAGATTGGTATTGATTTCCTATCCTGTTCTCCAATAAAATTAAACAAGGATCCTTGAAGAAATGGCTGATTTGGGGTCTGGTGCAGGAAACAGACAAGGTAAGCCTGGGATATCTTGTAGTTTCATAAAGTGAGGAAATACTTAAGAAAAATAGATAAATAAACAACCACAATAATGGGATATGTCAGAAGGGCACAGGAGCTTCCTATAGCCAAAAGTGGAACAAAATGTAGTATAAATATCCATGAGTCCATACTCATAGAAACAATCTAACAAACAAAATAAATGAGGAAGAGTCAAATCGGTGTAGAAGAATTCCAAATAATTTATGTAGATACTCTGTCTTCAAGGAAGTGTATTGCACAACTTCCATACTCAAAAGTGTTAAATGTAGAAAGTGAGGTGGTAATTTTAGAGTGGAGAAATCTGGCAAACATGACCTCAGCAGGTTGCTCAAGATTAACATCCACATACCCTTGATGTGTGATCAGAATAGCACTGCTCACCTGTCGGTCTTCCAAAACACCCATAACCCCAGCTTAATGGACCACTCCTTCTCAAAACTGTCATAGCCAAGGGGAGCACAAAGAGACAGTACAACTAAATGTAATATGGTGTTTTCATTTACCTTGGTGTCACATAGGTCTATTGGACATCTGAGATTCTGATGAAGGCAGATTTCTCACTCAGGTCAGGGAACTTGAAAACTCCATGTGAAGACTGCCTGCCTGTCACTGTTTCCTCTCTTCAGGAGACCAAGGATGACCTCCTTTCAAATCATCCAGGGATTGCATCTGCCCCAAATTCATAGTGGTCCCTCACACACGTCTGGAGCTCTGTGGGGAGATCCAGCCCGGGCAGAGACTATAGCGGAAAGGGTACTACATCTTGCTTTTGGAAGCAGTTTATAAGCTGGCTACTCACCCTGGAAATATTCCACTTCTTTCTCTCTACCAACTTGGACTCTAAGTGTTCCTTCTTTCAAACCAAATGTCCAAATGGATTAATCACAAGGCTCCATGACTCCTAAAACTTTCCAGTCTAAGCCACCATGTCCACTGCCAGAGCTTCTTCCTAAATTATCATTTCCATAGCATTGCTCTTTTTTTTTCTGATTTATTTATTTAAATAATTTTATTGTAAACAATGAACAAACATACAAACATTCTTGACATGGTTACAATCAATGATTCACAATACCATCACATAGTTGTGTATTCATCATCATTATCATTTTTTTTAACATTTGCTTCTCTCCAGCAAAAGAAAGAAAAAAGAAAAAACTCATACATGCCATACCCCTTACCACTCCCTTTCACTGACCACTAGTCAGTAGAATTTCAATCTACTCAATTTATTTCAACCTTTGTTCCCCTATTATTTGTTTATTTCTTATCTATATTTTTTACTCATCTGTCCATACCACAGATAAAAAGAGCTTCAGACATAAGGTTTTCACAATCACAGTCACATTGCGAAAGCTGTATCATTATACAATAGCTTTCAAGACACATAGCTACTGGAACATAGCTCTACAGTTTCAGGTACTTCCCCCTAGCCACTATAATATACCATAAACTAAAAAGGGATATCTGTACAATGTGTAAGAATAACCTCTAGGATAACCTCTCAACTCTGTTTGAAATCTCTCAGCCACTGACACCTTATTTCGTCTATTTCTCTCTTCCCCCTTTTGGTGGGGAAGGTTTTCTCAGTCCGTTGATGCTGAGTCCCAGCTCATTTTAGGATTTCTGTCCCACATTGCTAGGGAGGTTTACATCTATGTAGAGAGGGGGAGGGCAGTGAGTTTGCTTGCCATGTGGACTAAGAGAGAGAGAGGCCACATCTGAGCAACACAAAAGGTTCTCTGGGGGTGATTCTTAGACCTAATTTTAAGTAGTCTTAGCCTATCCTTTGTACGGATAAGTTTCATAGTGACAAACTCCAAGATTGAGGGTTCGGCCTATTGATTTGGTTGTCCCCACTGCTTGCAAGAATATCAAGAATTCTTCCAATGGGGAAGTTGAATTTTTCCCCTTTTCTCCCCATTCCCCCAAGGGGACTTTGCTAATACTTCTTTATTCACCGTTCAAATCACTCTGGGGTTTATTGGTTCATCACCCTACCCTGGACAAACCTACAAAATCTCATGTCCTGTTAGCATTGCTCTTTTGACCCCAAATATTCAGTGTTTCTCCATTGCTTGTTGAAGTAAATTCTAACATCTCTGCTTAGCACCAAAGGCCTTCCCCAATCTAGGCTCCATCTAATTGTCTAAATGTATTTTGTACTCATTATTGTCTAGCATCTGCCCCTATTGTGAGAAGGACAATCTCTTTATGATCAACTGATGTTCCATGTTCATTTCTTCACTCCCAGTCCCAAACCTTTCCTCCAAGCCTTTCCTCTTCCCCTCAGCAAGTCCAGCCCTAACACTGCCTTGGGCAGAGTCTTCATTCCCAAGATGTCCTCCACATGGTGTCTGGTTTCCTTCCTTGAAGTCCAAGAGTATGAGTGTCACAGTGGCTTCATAAGCATGTGACCTGTGCAGTCACACAGGCCCCAGCACTTGGTTGAATGCTCAGATGTACGCCATCTTTAAATTCTTAATAATTTTAGAACAAGAGACCCTCATTTTCATTTTGCACAGGGCTCCACAAATTCTGTAGCTGGTCCTGTGGGTGGGTACGATTCATGTGGACCACTATAGCATATGGCCTTGTGATATTCAATTAAAATACAGACAAAACTTTAACATACATAGAGCACTTTAAGCATATAGAGCCATTTTACACGTCACCTCATTTAAACCACCCAAAAGAGCTGTGGAGTAAAGATTGTTTGTTCCCAGCAGCAGTTTATTGGTCTTTCATCTTTCTTAGCATTTGACCATAGCCAATAAGCCAAAAAGTGATTTCAATAATTTTTCCATCAATTTCAAATAGTTTCTGGTTTTAATTTCTTGTTCCTATTTTTCAGCTATTTTTGCTCAGCAATGCTTATAATAATGAGTTCAGAAGGGCAAAAATGTTCAACAAGGCTATTGGGGCTAGAACCCCCACTCTCCCCCCACCCCACGCTATTAGTCATTAAGTCCTCCAGATTCCAACTCCAGAAGGTCTCTTGAAACCAGTCATTTCTCTTAACCTCTGCCATCACCGTGGCCCAGACCTCCCTTGCCCTTTGCCTCTGAATCTTCACCCCTCTGATCTATTTCTGCTCTGCAACTAATAAGGGTTTTCAAAAACCTTTATCTGATCTGGTCACTTCCTGACTCCTTATTATCTCTGGCTAAATCTCAATTATTTGATGGGGTTTAGAAGGGCTTACATGGCATGGCCCCATTTACCTCCCTGATTTCTGTCCCACTTTCTCTTTACTCTTTTTCTTGTCAGCCTCTCACTCATCTCTAATGCTCCAGGCAGAGGAATTCCCCTCAGTTATGTGCCTCTTTCTCTATTCCTCCACTCAGACAAGAACACTCCCATTCCCTTCTCTTCCTTCAAGGTTTAGCTTCATATCACTTCCTTCAAGTTCCTCCCCATACTGTGTTAAAATTATCACTTAGGGAACATCCATTGTCCTCTCTTCTCTATGGTCCACCAAAGAAAACCCTGAAATCGCCAGCCCTGAAATTTACTGCCCTGCTCCCTTCCTCCAACTCCCCAAAATAAGGCAAGAGGTTAAGTTGATAGACATGATAAAATCCTGAGAAGCCCAGGAGAAGGAAATAAAGTCTATGGGTGGAATGAAAGGAGATGTAATAATTCTTGATACACTAGAATTTGGATCCTTTTAGTATTGTCCTAGAAATGCAAAAGACTAATGAAATTATTCTGAAATTACTTGTAGCTAAAGGACTGTACTTCTTGACTGTGATAATGAGCTAAGCCTGAACTTCATAGGTCTAAGGATTTCAAACACTACATTCTACAGCATCTGTCCTTTGCCCATTAGAGTACTTATCACACCATGTGGTTATTGAATGTTTACTTGTTTCTCCCTCCACCTGACCACGCTTATATAGCAAAGTGCTAGGCACAAAGTGGCCTCCCTAATAACTGACTTATGAACAAATGAATGACATAAAAAAAATAAGTCACAGAGACATTAAGGGACTTCCTGTGGTCAGGTAGCGAGTATGATGTAGAGGCAGAAACTGAGCCTCGGATCACCTCATTCCAATGGCCATGCCCTCGCCCACTGCCTAGTAGCTTATGAGCTCTTGGAGCATAGGGTCTGTCTTGGCACAATTGTATTCACAGTAAAAACTTGTTGAATGAATATCTTGAATGAAAGAGAAATGAAGAAAGGACAATAAAAGAGAAAGGAAAGGAGAGAGATTGTAAACTTGGAAGACAGAGGATAAAAAGTAGGGAATGAAGAGAGGAGGAAAGGAAATAAGAGAGAAGGAAATTCAACTCCTGACACCCTTCTGACACTCAGAAGCTGGTGCATTATGGCCTTATTCATGCAATCAATACTTATTAAGCCTCTGTTAGGTGCTGGGTACCATTCTAGACACATGGGATACATCACTGAGCAAAATAGATGAAGACCCCTGGACACTGTGGAACTTAATTCTAATAGGGAGAGTCAGACAACAAAAACAAACTTAAAAAATAATTAAACATATGGTGTTAGATGATTAAAACTATGCAAAAATAACAGAAGAGGAAAAGGGTAAGAATCCTTTTCCTGGAGTCCCAGACCCACAAGGGGTGGATGGATAGAATTCAGAGGGTCTGGATGAAGGTGGTGTGAGAAATGAATGACACGTTTCTTTTCATTAACCTTGAACTTTCATATACGATTGGAGGTAACCAATCACAGCATTAATAGTGTGTCTGTAACTTTGTTCCCAATTAAAATCACAGGTATTTTCATATCATGCAATGTTTGTTGCTGGTATGTTGAAATATTGCTTATACTTATCACTACTTTGTGGTTATTAGATCTTCTGTGAGTCTTGTTATTTAATGTCTCAAAGAATCATATATTTAGTAACTGTATCTTTATATATGAATTTCTTTTGTAACTTTATATATTTTACTTAATTCATTTTAAAACATTCTGAGAAGGGGTCCCAAAGCTCCACCAGACTCTCAAAGGAATCCAAAGAATTATAAGAGGTAAGAATCATGGGTAAGAGAAACAGCAATCCCAGTGGACAGTTTAGGTGGGGAAACAGATTGCAATTTTAAACAGGGTAAGCAGGGTAGGTCCTACGTACAATGCCCCATTGGACCCAAGTTTCTAGCATATGTTCTCTTCAACTGTCCCCAGTCAGCTGCCCGAAGCCCAGGCACCCAGCAGCTCCATTCGTTATTTACTGGCCTATTTCACTGACAAAGTACTCTGACCCCTTCTTTATGGTCACCATCTTCCCCTTCAGTGGCTATGTTACACAGGATTTAATATTCAGAGGTTTTGAATCAATGAAATACTGTCAAAAAGGACACATGGGAATTCCAGAATATAAAAAAAAAATCTTACTTTTTTGTTGTTGTTCTGCCTTTATTTAAACATCCTACTCAACCAGACAAACTAGCTTGAATCAGCCAGGAAGTGTATGTCTCCTAAAGAAAAGATAAACAAATCAGCAGCTTCTGAATGCTGATTAAGTATATCATGTAGGAGAAATAGAACGTGAGCTGATGATATTGTCATATTCTAAAAGAAATTCTTTTAAAAAATCAAATACATCTCATTCATACAGTGAAATGCTCAGAATTCCATAACAAAATAGGCTCTGTTTTTCAAAAAAGTTATACTCTGAGGCTGTTGAAATGCATAGAGAGATAGAATATACACACATATGGACTGATAAAACACTATCAGGAAGTCACAAAATTAAATTCTTCTTATATTAAGATGCTTTTAGCTGCAAGTTATGGAATTCCCAGCTAGTCATGGCCAATTACAAACATCTCTGCTCTCACTTAATAAGAAGGATGGAAGTCAATAGTTCCAAGCTTAGTTCATCTCAAAGATGTCAGGATTCTTCTTTGGTACCTGACTCTCTAAGCAATAACTCAAAGCATCTCATCCTTCCATGATGTACCTGAAGTAGCAGAAGAGGGCCTTCTCCTCCAGTGGAACTCTTTTTTATCAGAAAGGAAAAGCTTTCCAAGAATGTCCAAATTTTATCTTTAATCTCATTGGCTAGAACTGGGTCACATGCCCATCAATGATAACATAATTAGCTTGTCTCAGTTGATTTAGACCAATCAGGAGTCACACTCTGGGACCACTACATTGCTGCCCAAAAGAAATCAGAGTTCTGTAACTGATGAAGAAGGGGCAATGGCTGATGAGTAAGTGACCAAATCTGTCTACACATAGAATGAAACTCTTCAGAATTCCATGACAAAAGAACTCTGGTTTAAAAGTAAAATTAAACTTTAAAGCTATTTGAAGTAAAAGATCTATCTACAAACCTAGGCTAAAATAAATGCAGATAACTTCAAAACCAAATTCTTTCTTGTTTCCTATCACTTAAACTTTTAAATTACTACCACCCTTCAAAGACTGCTTGGAAATGTACCCTTTCTCCCTGATTCAATACACATTTATTAAGCACCTCCTCCACATCAGGCACAAGTTGCACCTGTGCATGCCATCTTTCCTATCTTTCACATGCACAATATCTACTGATGAGTTAGATACTCTTATCACACTCTACCCTTGAGAAAATCAAGATGCAAAAAGGCTAAATAACTTCTCCACTCACCCAGATAGAAATGACACAGGCAAGATTTGTACCTAAATGTCCTGCTGCTCAGCCTTTGTTCCACTATGCCTACATTGTGAAAGGTAAGGCATTAAAACAAAACAAAACTCTAATACTAGATAGAAAAAAAACTGTGTGCAGCAAAAATGAAGGAACATGTGCTTTGAGGGGACCAAAGGACAGGCCACTTCTGGGGATGAGGTTGGGGAGAATAAAGAAGGCTTCATAAAGGAAACAGCACTTGAACTGTGTCTTAAGAGATAGGGAAGGTATAGGTATAAAAAGCAGAATTAAGAGCATTCCTGGCAGAGGGGCTAGGACTTCAAAGACAAAGATGTGCAGCTTATTCTTAGGAGGTATGAGAAGCAAGAATGGGAAGTGAGAGTGGAAAGGTAACTTTGGGCAGATCACGAAGGGATTTGAATGCCAGGATAAGGTGATTAGGGTTTATTCTCCAGTACAGTTCTTCAGGTAGGCTATTTTGACAACAATGCATTACGTGAATTAAAGACGAAAGAGAGACTAGACATAGCAGTCCAAGTGAGAGGTAGGGAGAACCAGGGTATTGGCAATAGAGAAGACTGAGAGGTTGGTGAAACCTATCATGAACAAAAACAATAGGACATGGCCATTGACCAGTGATAACGAAGCTGAAGTATCATACCGAAAGAGGGGAGGATGGTAGTTCTTTAACGGAAGCTGTTTTGGGAGGAGATGAATTCCATTGGGTAGAGGCATCTAGAAGGCAAAAGGAAATGCAAGACCAGAGCTAAGGAGACCTGGTCAATACAAATATCATCTTCATCAAAATGGAGATAAGCATGCAAGAGAAAGAAGACAGGAGAAGTTAGACAAATTCATGCCATCAAGGACGAGGAGGAGAAAACCCACATTGCCCTCTGAATGACTGGGTCCCTCTAAATGATTGTCTCACTTCTGAGTTCTGTACTCAATTCTCTTAGCTTCTCATTCCATGCCAGTGATTGATGTACTTCACTGGATAAATGTATTTCCTACAGAGTAAATTTAAAATGCAGTTTCCTAGGCACCACACTCAGACATTCCTTAATCAGTAGGTTTGGGGTGGGACCCAAGGAATCTGCATCTTTAGCAAGCCCCTTTGGAGTTTCGATGGAGGTGACTCAAGGACTAGACTTTGAGAAACACCATCATGTAACCTATCCCTGTGTGATCACACCCCCTCCTACAGATTAACCTCTCCATTACATACTGATGACTCAAAACGACCCATATCTTCCATTAAAAACTCTTGGATGAGCTCCAGTCCTATACACCCACCTGGCAACTGAACATCTCTATCTGAATATCAGCATGTTCAAAATTGGACTCATTTTCGCACCACACCTGGTGCATATAGAATAAAATCCAAGTTTCTCAGCTTGGTATTCAAGACCCTGCCTGTATTTCCATTCTCGTCTCTGATCATTGTCTCAGTCTTGCTCTTCCTAGTTAGAAATATGTTGCCTTCCTGCAGATACTGAACATTCATGTCCTTTTACTTGCTGTCCCGCTACGGGAATTCACACTGCATAGATGTGCCATCTCCTTCCCACACATCCCCAACACACTCCTTGTCTTTTGCCCTTCTGTGCTACCTTTGACTAAGTGTATCTTCTATTGCTGTGTTCATTTAGTATGGTGCTGTTTATTTAGCTGTTCTCCTCTGAACATGAACCCCTGGAAAACAGTAACAGGGACTTATTTGTAAAGTCCAAGCTCCTGCTACAGAATCAAGCACAGAGTAAACGGTTATTGGACTTTTGATGAAGTGCATTACTTGGTGGGAAAAAAAAGAGAGAGAGAGAGAGAGAGAAAAAGACCAGAACCATTGAAGGAAAACTAAAAAAGTAGATTGTTATAAAAAGCCAAGAGAGATGAGTGATTCAAGAAGGAAGAGGTGATTAACAGTGTTTAATTGATATTTGCTTGGGGATCAAGTAGGGGAGGAACTTTAAAAAGGCCTGGATTTAGCATATAAGGTTACTGCAACCTTAGTGTATAGAGTCAGGTTTAACAGCCTTTTCCATGGACAGTCAACCCTCCATCCGGGGTTTGCCACATAGAGGCAAGCTCTTTCACGTTGGTGGGAGGAAACCTTATGATACACACTTTACAAACAGTGTGGAAATGTGTAGGCTCACTGATTAATCACTGCACCTAGCTTAACTTGGTTTATAACCATTAGTTTTTTAAAAGAACTCTCTTCTTCCCAATTTCTACTTCCAAACTAACAGTTTCTCACTTGGATTCCACAATTAATCTGCCTAGTTTGTCCAAATTCAGCCTGGACCACATACCAGGCAAAAAAGAAAAAAAGCTATTACCCATCTCCCAGTCTCCACTACAAAAATTTCTCTGCAGGGCTGGGTTGTTTCTCTAAAGTGTTTCTTCCATGCAAGTACTTCTTACTGTGACATTCCCTATCACCTCCAACCAAATTGATAAGCATTCAGTTCCCCTTTGGCCTCAACTTCCTTGCTTTCTCCCTCAGGCAGGCTCATTCTTTGGTTCCCTACTTTTGGGATGATTAGCTCATTCCTCTGCTCTCCTGTTTTATTTCCAACTCAGATGAACGTCACTGTGCCTTTTCTCTGGCATTACAGCTCCTTTTACATTTTTAGGTTGATTGCAGTTTTTGCCATAACTCCTCGCTGCCAAGGGCACTTATAGCATCTCTTTGCTTTTTCTGTACTGTCTGATCATTTTTCCTTCTAGGAGCAGAAGCAGGAGCAGAAGCAGAAAATGAATGATGTTTCCCTATTCCCTGAGTCTTCCCAGTGTAATTTCTCCAAACTTTCTATTTCCAAGCCTCACTCTTGTTCTTAAAGCCGTGGTGCCTATTTTTTCCTAATTTAAATGTAGTGTTTATTCTTTCAAATCCTCTGTGATGTCTTGTCACTGAACCTTTTGGTTAAACAACAGTCTATTATAAAATATATCATTTAAACCTATCAAAGTTTTAAAGCAGAAATACGAAATAATTTCTACTTTTAAAATTTTTATTTTAAATATATAACAAATTTTTTTCATTTTAAACATTTTTAAGTGTACAGCTCAGTGATATTAATTATATTCACAATGTTATATAACCATTACCAATCACTCCAGAAGGAAACTTTGTATCCATTAAGCAATAACCCCCACTTCCCTCTCTCCCTAGTCCCTGGTACCCTCAAATCTACATTTTTTTGGGGGGGGGGAGTATTTTAAAATATTTATTGTGGTAACTTATATACGACCTAAAATTTCCTATTTTAACCACCTTCATGGATACAATTCAGTGGTACTAATTACAGTCACAACGCTGTGCTACCATCAATGTCATCCAATACCAAAAACTTTTCCATCTCCCCAAACAGAAATTCTATACCAATTAGGTATTTTCTCTCTGTTTCCCAGCCCCACCCCAGACCCTGAAAACTTGTATATTCTGATTTTTTCATATCAGTGAGATTATACACCATTTTTCCTTTTGTGTCTGGCATATTTCATTCCATGTGCTATCTTTGAGGTTCATCCATGTTGTCACATGTGTCAGAACTTCATTCCTTTTTTGTAGCTGAATAATATTCCATGGTAAGTATATACCACATTTTGTTTATCCATTCATCTGCTGATGAACACTTGGGTTATTTAGAATAATGTTGCTATGAACATTGCAATACAAATAATGAAGAGATTTCTTAAAAATGACTGATACAAATATGTCTATATTTTGACTTAAGGAACAGAAAACAAAAAGAGAGTAATGGAGAGCAAGACAAAAATAAAGAATGAGTGGAAGAGAGAGAAAAATACAGAGAAAAAAGAAAATGAGACAGATTCGTTGTCAAAAATAGGAAGGGAAATAGAGACATAGAGCAAGAGACCAAAAGAGTGGTATGTTCTTGAACGAGAGATCCTGAGACAAAGCACCCTGCACTGTGCCCCCACCACTCCCCCCATCCCCAGTGCCTGTTACATCTGCCAGAGACAGAACCACAGGCTCAGATGCAGAAGTAAAGACCTGTCAGAAAATGAGAGCAATGCATACGAAGTCAGAATAAGATACGACCTGCACAGACATCACTCTATGAACCCCCAAGACATGCACACCTGCATATATACCCCCCAAAAGTTCATATTTCCATCTTGTGGTTTGAAGATACTGTGATAGTATGCACTTTCACAACTATAGGCAAAAATGAAGAAAAGACCTTTTGTTACTTGTCCTGTAAGCAACATGAATGTGAAACAAGGGCCAAAGCTCTTCCACACTTACTCTTAACCCATGAGAAAGATCTCACTGACAGCATTTTGTAGATGGGCAAAAATTTAAAAGAAGTGTCTGGTGTCAATGTGTACTAGATCCTTTCCACTTCTACTGCACATATTATAGCTTCTCCAAGCACTCTGAAATTATTTGGCTTCCCAGAGTTCCATGTACCAGAAAAAAATCTGATTTCTTAAATGAGTCAATATTTGTAAAGTATTTAGAACACTTAGTGCTAATGTGTTTATTAAATAAATAAAATGTTATCTCCCTCCAAAGGTGATAGCTCCTTGGACCAATCATTTTTCCCCACCTCCATGTCTGGTCATGCTCTCTGACCTCTCTGGAGCCTGCCCACCCCTCCTCACTCACCCCTATAAAAATGCTGTACATTCTTTAAAGCTGAATTTAAGAACCTCCATTTCTCCCCAAATTAGCCTTACCTAATGTAACCATGCTACTAAGTCCAATGGATTATTTCCTGTTTTTACCTTACATGACCTTTCAGTAGTCCATGGCACTCTTGACCACTTTTCTCCCTGTAAATGTTCTTTGCCTTGGGTTGTTCTCCTACTTCTCTGCCATCTCCTTCTCTGCATGAAGTTCTTTTTCCTTTTCCCAAACTTCACTGCTGGTGCTTCTCAAGGTTCTATCCCAGACCCTGTCCTCTTCCTACTCTTTCCCTTTCCTGCAGGGACGTGTCATTACTAGGTTTATATCTTGCTCACACTGGAGCTACTGGAAGGAAGAGAGACAAGCAGTATACTCAGTCAACAATTCATTAAATAAAAAGTTAAATTTTTTTAATTAACATTATTTTGTCTATAGGTGTTTTATTTTTTAAAAGCTGTCGGAATGCAATATACCTGAAACGGAATGGCTTTTTAATAAAGGGAATTTAATAAGTTGCAAGTTTACAATTCTAAGGCTGTGAAAATGTCCAAATTAAGGCAAGGATAAAAATGTCTAAACTAAAGCATTCAGGTAAAGATATCTTGGGTCAAGAAGGCCAATGACATTTGGGGTTTCTCTTCCAGCTGGAAAGGCACATGCTAGCTTTCTCTTCAGGCTTTTTCAATGACTTCCCTGGGGGCATTTTCCTTATGCATCTCCAAAGGTCTCTATCTGTGTGGGCTCTGTTGGTTCCGAAATGGTTCCCACTTAAAGGACCACCACCTTGAATGGGTAGAAACACATCTCCATGGAAACCATCTAACCAGAAGTTAGCACCCACAATTGGGTGGGTCACATCTCCATGCAAACAATTAAAAAGATCCCACCCAGCAATACTGAATGAGGATTAATACTGAATGGCTTTTCTGGGGGTACATAATAGCTTCAAAATGGCGCAATAAGATACTAAGTATGTTAGCTCAACTGAATGTTTTGTCACTGAATTTTTGCATCACCCAAATACAGCTTTAGTTACCATGGTCTGAAGTGGAGGTGGTCATCTATCTGGATGGCTCCATCTTTTTCCTCTTTTCCTTGGCCAAGGTGGCCCCCTTTCCATGGGACCAACTCAAACTGTTTGAGGCCACCTCCAAAGTGTTTTAGTTGATACAAGTGGTCTCTTTTCATTTTAATTCACCTTTTGTGGGAGGTAAATTCCAGAGAGTGAGACAGCCTAGAATAACTTATACCTAGACAGCCTCTGGGATTGAATTAGAGCTAATTACTAAACTCTTAGAGTGCAAGCCCTGAGCTAAAGGGCATTCAAATAATTTGCCATAGACCTTACCTCAAGGAGCTGCCCATCCAGTTGTGGTGACAGGGCATTTAAATAGAAGAGGAGAGTTAGTCTGTCTCTGAGGCCAAAGGAGTCTGTCTCAGGCATGAAATTTTTGTAAGTATAGGGGGAGAAGAGATAAAAATCAGCTGTGTTGGTCACAGGAAGAGTTTCATAATGATAATAACCACCTCCTATTGAATCCCCGATATGTGCCATTACTCTATACCCCTAGCTCCAATTTAATTCTACCTTATAGGCGGTGGTAAGGACTATAGGAAATAATATATACCAGGTTCTTAGTTTTGTACTTAGCACAAATGAGCCTTCAATAAATGTCAGCTATCACTCATTCAACAGATTCTTGTGCAGCATTTACCATGTGCCAGGACATGTGCTAATTGCTGAGGATATAATGCCAAGCAGAAACAACAATGTTTCTGCCCCTGCTGAGCCTACATTCTGGAGATGCACTGTCCAATATGGTTGCCACTAGCCACATGTGGCAGTTGAAATTAAAATTAAAAATTCAGATCCTCAAGTAACTTCACAGTGAAATTACTGTGTCACTACTGTATGTGCAGAAGAAGGGAAACGTGACATTTGTGAATTCAGTATTGATAGAGCTTATGAATGATATAAAAACAAATAGCCACCCCTCCCAAATTCAGATCCTTAGTTAATATAAGCTATATTTCAAGGGCTGAAAAACACAAGTGGCAACACTTCCATCATCATAGTAAGTTCTATTGGACAGTATTAGAAAAGGGCAGACAGGTAATAATCGATTACATACCTGTATGACCTTTAGCCATACCTATAGAGATTTATAGGTATGAAAGAAGAACATTATTACTATTATTATTCTCATTATAATTGAGATGCATAAACTGAGGCTCAAAGAGGTTAAGCAATCTGACCAAGTTCATACAAATACTTATTGGAAGAGCTGGGTTCTGAATTTGTCTCACAGCCATGCCACCTCAGGCTATTTTGTGGAGGAAATGAACCAGAAGTATGTAGAATCTGGTTAAAGAGAGAAGCTGGAGAAGGCATCCCTGGTGGGAAAGTGGCAGCTTGGGCAAAGGGGCAAAGGCCTAAAGGCACAGAAAGGCATGGCTGGTTAGAGGACCAAGGAAAACCAATCTGGTGAGGATGGAAGAGACTTGCTGAACTCACATGCTTGGAAAGGTAAGTCAGGGCCTGCCTACCCTGATTAGAAGGCCAATGAGCTAGAAAACTCAGCTCTACATGTAGTGGTTGAATCCTTGAAGGATGATAAGCAGGAGGATGACATAGTGAGAACAGTGTGACAGTGAAAGGTGACAGTACTTAGGACAAATTGGAATAAGGCTGAAGTTAGGGGACCAGTTAAGGACAGCAGAAGGGTGAGAAAGAAGGAATGAATGAAATGTGTGAGGCAGAGAAAACTGGAGTAGGAGCCAAGAGACCCAGATGCTCATTCTAAATCTGGGATCTAATATTATGTGACATTGGGCAATACACTTTATTTCTCTGGGTCTCATTTATTCAAATCTAAAGGGGTAGGGCTAGATTAGATGTACTTGGAATTACCCCCCTCTTTTTTTTTTTTTTTAAGTATTTTTACTGAGAAATCTTTACAATCAGTCCATTCACAGCATACAATCAATGGCTTACAATGTCATCATATAATTGTGTATTATATTGCACACAATCATTTTTAGAACATTTGCATCACTTCAGAAAAAGAAAGAAAAATCTCATACATCCCATATCCCTTACCCCTCCCTCTCACTGACCACTAGTATTGCAATCTACTCAGTTGTTTTTTACCCATTATCTCCCGCTGTTATTTATCTATTTATTTTTCCTTATTTTTTTTCACACATCTCTCCATACCCTGGATATAAGGAGCATCAGACACAAGGTTTCCACAATCACATGATCACATTGTAAAAGCTAAATAGTTATACAATGTTCTTCAACAATCAAGGCTACTAGAAAACAGTTCAACAGTTTCAGGTACTTCCCTCTAGCCACTCCAAAGAACTACAAACTAAAAAAGGATATTTATATAATGCATAAGAATAACCTCCAGAATAACCTCTCGACTCTGTTTGAAATCTCTCAGCCACTGAAACTTTATTTTGTTTCATTTCTCTCTTTCTTCTTTTGGTCAGAAAGGCTTTCTCAATCCCATGATGCCAGGTCCCGGCTTATCCGGGGAATTCTATCCCATGTTGCCAGGGATATTTACACCCCTGGGAGTCCTGCCCCACATGGGGTTGGGGAGTAGGGCAGTGAGTTCACCTGCCGAGTTGGCATAGAGAGAAAGAGAGGCCACATCTGAGCAACAAAAGAAGTTCTCTGGGGGTTAACTCAGACATAATTATAAGTAGGCTTAGCTTCTCCTTTGCAGGAATAAGTTTCATAGGGTCGAACCCCAAGATTGAGAGCTCAGCCTATTGAATTGGTTGTCCCTACTATTTGCAAGAATATCAGGAATTTCCCAGGTGGGGAAGTTGAATATATCCTCCTTTCTCTCCAGTCCACCAGGGGACTTTGCAAATACTTTTTTTATTCTCTGTCCAAATTTCTATGGGATATATCGGGGCATCACACTAACCTGTACAAACCAACAAGATTTCACGCACTTTCAAGATTTCATGTAATTATGATGTTCAGATACACTGACCATACAAGTTAATTAGATAGTGTGCTACCAAAAATATAAATTTTGCACCAAATAAACATCTCTTTCTTTGGTCTCTCACAGAAATTGAAGTTTTAAGATATTGTTCTAGTTTGCTAGCTGCTGGAATGCAATATACCAGAAACAGAATGGCTTTTAAAAAGGGGAATTTAATGAGTTGCTAGTTTACAGTTCTAAGGCCGAGAAAACGTTCCAATTAAAACAAGTCTAAAGAAATGTCCAATCAAAGGCATCTAGGGAAAGATACCTTGGTTCAAGAAGGCCGATGAAGTTCAGGGTTTCTCTCTCAAGTGAGAAGGCACATGGCGAACACAGTCAGGGCTTCTCTCTCAGCTGGAAGGGCACATGGTGAACACGGCGTCATCTACTAGCTTTCTCTCCTGGCTTCCTATTTCATGAAGCTCCCCGGGAGGTGTCTTCCTTCTTCATCTCCAAAAGTCGCTGGCTGGTGGACTCTCTGCTTTGTAGTGTTGCTCTCTCCTAATCTCGCTGAATCTCATTCTCCAAAATATTTCCTCTTTTATAGGACTCCAATAAACCAATCAGGATCCACCCAAATGGGTGGAGATATGTTGTCCCCTAATCCAGTTTAAAAACTATTCTTGACTAAATCACATCAACCAGGGAGATGATCTCATTAGTTTCAAACATACAGCACTGAGTAGAGATTATTCTACCTTTATGAAATGGGATTTATGTTAAAACATGGCTTTTCTTAGGGGGCATACTTCCTTTCAAACCAGCACAGATACAGACCCTGTATTCTGAATTACCTTAGTCCTATCCTGATCAGCCTCATTCATATCTCTAGTTGAAGTATGATCACTTTTTCAACTTTTTTTAACAGTTGCTGTATGGGGCAATGCTGACGTTCATAGCTTCAGAGCTCTGATTCTGAGTCTCAGGTATCACGCAAATACCTGAAGTTCCAGGGAAAGACCAGGTTATACACAAATAACTCAGCACCTCAGAATTTAGAATTAACAGTTACAACTCCAGAACAGATGTGACTGCTGTAAGAGCTTACAATCTAGGAACCTTTACAATAGGCCTTTACCTGATAACCTATGCTTTCGATATCACTTCTCCGAGTTTGTATATTACAGTTAGTCCATATGCGTGAGACATGATAATATTTGTCTCTTTGTTTCTGACATTTCATTCAACACACTGTCCTCAAGATTTATTCACCTAGTTGCATGCTCACAACTTCATTCCTTCTTGCAGCCACTCAGTAGTCTGTTATATGTATATACCACAGTTCCCCCTCCATTCCTCAGTCGATGTACCCTTAGGCCACCTCCATCCATTGCAAATCACCAACACAGCTGCTGCCTTAAACATCCAGATGCAAATGTCCATTCGTGTCCCCACTGTCAGTTTCTCCCAGTATACACCTAGCAACGGGGTTGCAGGATCGTATGGCAACCCCACCTTTCAGCCTCCTGTGGAGCCACCTGATTGCCCTACAGAGGGGCTGCACCATTTTGCTTCCCTATCAACAGTGAATAGGTACTTCTCTCTCTCTCCATTTTCTCCAGCACTCGTATCTTTCCATTCATTTTCGTTTTATTCATTTATTTTTCCTCTGTTCATTTTTAAACAACTTGATTCACACATCATATTATCCAACCTAAGTAAAAAAATCAACGGTTCCCAGTATAATCACATAGCCACACCTTCACCACCACAATCTACATGAGGACATTTTCTTCTCTTCTGCAAAGAATCCCATACTTTTCCCTTATATTCCCCTCTTATTGACATTTAGCTTTGGTATATTGCCTTTGTTACATTCAATGGAAGCATATTACAATGTTACTGCTAACTATAGACCCTAGTTGGCATTGACTGTATTTTTTCCTGTATACCATCCCATTTTCAACACCTTGCAAGGCTGACATTCATTTGTTCTCCTTCATGGAAAAACATTCTTGTATTTGTACACTTACTCACTACCATTGTCCACTCAAGCCACCCTAAGTTATAACGCCTCAGTCTTTATCCTCTATCTGTCCTTCCGGTGTCATATGCATCCCCAGCCCTCCTCCGTCCCCCATACTCACACTTAGCTTCATTCAGTGTACTTCTACTAATGTGCTACCATCAGATAGTATTGTGTTCTCCATTTCTGGATCTTTGCAATCAGTCCTATTGAACATTCTGTATTCCTTCAGCACCAAATGCTCTATCTCTACTCTCTTTGTATCTCCTGATAACCTGTGTTCCTAACTTTAGCTCTCAAAGTTCAGTCATTAATGTTAGTTCATATTGGAGAGACCGTACAGTATTTGTTGTTTTGTTTCTTTTTTTGGGGGGGGGGGAGCGAGGCTGCAGAGCCCGGGGCAGAGGGCCCGCCTCTCACCCCTGTGCCACGCAGAACCCTGTTGTTTTGTTTCTGGCTAATTTTCTTCAGCATAATGTCCTCAAGGTTCATCCACATTGCTGCATGCTTCATGACTTTATTCTGTCTTACAGCTGCGTAATATTCCATCATATGTATATACCACAGCTTGTTTAGCCATTCGTCCATTGATGGACATTTGGGCTGTTTCCATCTATTGGCAATCGTGAATAATGCTGCAATAAACATCCGTGTGCAAATGTCCATTTGTGCCCTTGCCTTCAGTTCCTCTGAATATATACCTAGTAATGGGATTGCCGGATCATATGGCAATTCTACACTTAGCTTCAGAGGTCTCTTTTAGCAATTGAAGGTTATGACATTCTGCATATGTTAATGACATTAGACCAGGAGAAGCAGTAGGAAGTGTAGCTATTAAATGTGGAGAGAGCTGAGTCAAATGTCATCCTGAGAGTAACATGAATGATGTATCACTATCAAAAGCACACAAGTGTGTGAAAGGGTGGGGCTTTTATGGGGAGAGGGCAGGGGGCAGCAACCAGTTATGGACGTTGGAAAGGATAAGAGGGAGAGGAAAAATAATAGGTTTGCTTTTAAGAAAGTTGTAAAATACTAGAGATTATTATTTTACACCTCCCCCAAAGTACTTTAGAACTTTTTTGGCCCATGTCCTACTATAGGACACACAATTTACTTTATGGTTCTGTATATGTAACTTAAAGAAAAGGTTTATGAAAAATAGTTATCCTTATCAAGGGCAATTATTTTTTAATATTTTCTATTCTATTTCATTTCTATTTTTTAAAGCTGGGTTGCCATCCTTTGAATTTACTTTACAATGTATAATTGTGTCACAGTCCACAGTTTTAAAAAACGCTGCCTGAAAGGAGACCCAACTCTTCTTAAGTCGGAGGTAATGGCGAGGCACCCTATCGAAACATTCGGAAGAGAGCTGGAGAAGTGAACCCGGAGAGGGCTTCGAGCTGGGGGAGAGTTTTGAGAATGTTTCGTTGAAGTCCTGATCGGAGTGTTGGGGAAAAAAAAAACCTTCAGGTGATGGAGGACACTGCAGACATTCGGTGCGGAAACCAGATTCCCGCAACCCGGAGTGTTGGAGTGTTGCATTTCTTCAACCAGCACGGAAACGCTTCTGTGTCTACAACCTCATTTAGATTTCAAAAGCTCGTCCACTCATTTTCTCTCAGAGGATGGTGTGCGCCTGTTTCTTCTTTCATTCATTCCACACGTATCTCAACCAGCGCTAACCAGGTGCGAGATGGGCGAGACACTTTGCCAGCCGGTGGTCTCTTTCTAGTCTATTCTCTCCTCCCCGCCCCACTACACACACACACACACACACACACACACACACACACACACCCAAAGTTCTGGTTGCTACATTTGCGGACCATTTCTGATTGAACTGTGTGCATGCCTTGCCCAGACAGGACCCCTCCTTCGCTGCCTTTCATCTCCGCTCAGCGCCCCCCCGCACCTCACCTCCGCCCGCGCGCGGGTCCTCGGACGCCCTCCCGCGGGCCGTCCCCTCGCGCCCCCGCCCGGCTGCTGCCCTTCGGCTCGGCCGTCCCCGCCTCCCATCCGTGCCATCGGCGCTCGATTGCGCGCGGACTCGCTTTGGCTTTTCCCGGCTCGCTCGCTCTCAGCCCGCGTCTCCCCCGCCTCCTCCTCCGGCTCCTCCCGCTCCTCCTCCCGTGCAACTTTTGCCGAAGCCCCCACACACAGCCATGCTGAGCTGAGCTCCGGCCGGGGACTGGCCGCGCGCTGCCCGCCCCGGCACCCGCCCCACCGCGGACCCGCACGGGGGCCGCGGCAGCTCGGCCCTCGGCCTCGGCCGCCCTCCCCGGCCGCCCGCCCGCCCGAGCCCCTCGGTGCAGGGCCCGGACCGCGGCGGCGGCGGCGGCGGCGGCGGCGGCGGCGGCGGCGCGCCTGCCCGGCCCCCTCCCCCGGCGCCGGCCAAGTGAGGCGGTGATGCGGGCGCTGGCGGCCTCGGCTGCGCGGAGAGCGGAGACACAGGCTCAAGATGGCAGATTCCGACTGAGTCTGGGGGGGCTGAGATCGCGCTTCGGTTTCCCTTCTCCGTTGCCATGAATCACGGACATCCCGGCCCCGATGGCCCCCGTGTACGAAGGTAAGGGGCGCCCCCACCCCGCCCGGCTCCCGCCCGCGGGCGGTCCTGGCCCCGCGGACCCCGCTCGCCGAGAGCCGCCCCGGCCGGCCGCGGCCCCCGCAGCTTTGTTCTGCCCGCGGCCCCGAGCCGGGCAGCCCCCGGCCCGCAGCCCCCGGCTGCGCCCAGCCTCCAACTCCCCCACCCCTCGGGTTTTAAAAGGCTCCCGACCCCTACCCGAGCCCCCTCCCTTGCCCAGAAAATGACCAGGATCCGAAATTTAACAAGATCCTATTTCCAGGGTGGGGAAAGAGAATGGGTGGGGGGGTAGGACTGGTGAGGAGTGGGAGGGTGGGCTACTGCCCAAAGAAAAGAGATGGGGAGGGGGCGCGTCTGGGAAAAGACAGATTCATGACTGTGCTGTTTATTTATTTGTAATAAATAAAGGTGATGCGGTTTAGCTTTAATCTCCCCTCAAAAGAAAATTACCTTTAGAATGATCTCCTTTCTACTTCTCTGACCTCACGGCTCCCCTTTCCTTTTCTGTCCGCTCCCACCCTACACTCCTTTATTCTTCGCGAGCCTCTCATTTTTTGGGGTGGGGGGAGTCTGTTGAATCGGAATTTATGGGGTTGGGTGGTGAAAGGGGGTAGAGATGAAGTCCATTTCAGACCTAGCCAGAACAATGAAATAGGCTACAATCTCCCTGCATTAGCGTGTGTGAGGGAAAATGTAGTTTAGATTTTCAAGTCGGGTAGGTGGTGAAGACGTTTTTCTTAATCAGACTGGATAAACCTGCATTGTGCACCTTCTCCTGGCGTTGGGTCATTTTTCTTATTTGACTGTCTTTAGTAAGAAAGGGAAGAACACAAGGCAAAAGCGCTACATTTCTCCTACTCTCTTTGGTTTCTCTTCAGTCAGTTCTGTCAGCTTCCAGCCAGAAATCCGACCAGAATCAACTAAGTTTTTACACTTCGATGTGTTTTTTGTATGTGCTTGTAGTAAGATGATTTTTAAACCAAAGTGTGCTTGATTTTTTCCATTTCCTCGGGAAAATGTTTTTCTTATGAAATCACTGAAATAGCAGCCTTTTCATACTTTTAGCGTTGGTCCACCTGGCTTTCTTTTGGTTTTGTTCGGATATTCTGTGGATGAAAGAGCAAATGAGAGAGGAAAAGGTTTGTATGAAACAGAGAGGAGGGGCAAGAAGAGGAGATTTTAATCCTTCTATAAATCCGGAGAACAGTTAGACAGGGAACGCATTAATAGTTTTTATCTCTGTTATGAGAGGCTGATTAAAAAAAAAACTTATCTTAAAAGAAAATCTGTTATTAGTTTCAGGACTCCAAATGAATTAGGTTTCTGGATGGAATAAAGTTACCAGTCAGGCCCCAGATAACAAGGCTGTAAATAACCTATGGACTGTAAATATTTTTTTTCAGTCTCTCGTAGAAACAAAGGGGCTGTTTAGAAGGCAACAGAGAGATGTTATTCCAGGGGCTTTCCTCTTTGATTCTGAAGAACACAAGGTCCATTTAAACCGTTGGACAAAACAAAACGAAATTTCTGATCACTCTACCACACAAAATAGAACATGCCGGTGGTTAAGTGAACATTCTAGGAGAACCCATGTCGGGCATTCATTGTTCATCTGTATCTGTGGGAAGGGGCTACAGTCAATGCTTCCACTGTCTGGAGTGTTAAAATGAAACAATTTTCTCTTTATTAAGTACCTCCTTGAGACTCCCTCTGCTGGACACTCCGGATGAGCATTAGAGAAGGAACTTGGCATTGAATTCAGAACTATAGTAAACGGCTGCTTTCCTTTTTACAAGGGGCTGAGTATGTGGGTTGGGATGTATTTTGTCAACTTCATAGAAAGCCATCTTGGGAACTGCTTGTTCTCCTCCTGTTCCTTTCGTTCTAAATCCATATGGGATGTTAGCCATACCCCCACGGCTAAGACTTGGCACTCCTGTTCTTACTGCATTGTTCTTTTAGTGCATCTTACCAGATAAAGCACTATTCATGTGCAGGGTGTTATGGTTTCAGAATAATAATGGACCTCAAAGGTCTCATAAGCTCACTGTTTTTATTTGCGAGGTTTCCTTCTCTGACTAGTAGTGTTTTTATAGGCCTGTGTGGTCATTTATTTTAACCCTGGGTTTTCCTGTATCTTGTCTCTCTGTACTCTTAATTACTCTTACATTCTGTACCTTTTTAGTCCCCAAGAGTTTCTCTGTGCATCTTTATAATTCTTTTGCTAGTTTCCTTCCTCACCCATCCTCAAGCAGCCCAGCATCACTCAGCCAGAAATGCATGCCTGGATCTTTCTGAAAGAGACTCTTGGTCACGCAGCAAGTCTCTAAAACAGACAAGTGACCTCTATAATCAAGGATTATATTGCTAGAACCTACATTCACTTACTCTGTTGAGTGCTTCCAAGACTCTAATCGTGGGAGTTGACCTCCTTTCTCCCTCCTTGGTGACATCCGCTGGATTCAGTGAACATGATTTTATCATATCCCAATCAGAACACATTTATTCCTTGTGTGTGTCCTACATGAGCAGGGCTTTTCTTGTGGAATACTCTGAGAAAGGGGATTTCGAATGGGTTTGGAGCCACAAAACAGCGAAGATGGGGTTCTCAGGGACAATATGACAGGTGAGACTTTTCATTTGGAAGTCAGAAGTATATTTCATTTAAACGGGACGCAGTTACACTAGGTTAGAATAATGGGTGAAGGCCTGAATTGGTGCATATCTCACAGAAGTGCTGTTTTTGCAACAAGGTGCATTTGAGAATACAAATGAATGGCTGGCAAAGTGTAATCAGTCTTCCAGGATTTGCTTTAAGAGTAGATTTTATATATAGCATATTAGTTCTCAGTGCTGGTACTGATTAAGTTAAACTTCTTTTAAAAAGATTTTTTTTTAGAAGGTTAAACATTCGCTTTGCATTTGTGTTTACTCCATCAACTTGCTTAGCCAGGCTTTTTCCAATATGTAGTGCAAAGGCCAACCACAAAGGTCTAAATTTCCATGGGTTCTGAGTTAGGGGAGCCCAAATCCAAGTCAATTATGTTTACTGTACCTGAGATGTAGTATGTCAATTAGTATTGGCTTACATCAACGAATACTTTCACAGTTAGACTTTCAAAGTCTGTAATGCTGAAATCATCCTCAGTGGGACCTGAAGACTCCTACCAAGAAATGATATCTGAATCATCTTCTGTTAGAAGAATTTGATGACACATGTTCAAAAATATCCTCTTCTGTTTATGTGTTATATTTTTAAAATGAGTAAGCATAAATATTTTTTCCCTTTTCATCACATTTGGGTAGTGAAGTAAGACTCATTAATTTTAACCTTGATTTCAGACAGTATGGTATGATGCTTGAATCAGAGAAACCTGAGTTTAAATCTAACTATAATGATATTACTTAACTTCTCTGAGCTTTATTTTTTTTAAAGCCCTATTAGAGAAAGTCAGAACTCCATTAGAAAGTATATGTAAAGTACCTGACCACAGTAGGCATTTTTCTCAATACATGTTAAATCTCTCTATCTTCTGAGCTGTTCACGGGCATGAGGACTCTAGGCGAAGAGTAAGCCACAAATAATAGCAACATTTCAATTATTCTCCTTTTCCAGTTTGGGCACCAGCAACAATAGCCCCCCTAAAGCTACAGAAGAAAGGATCTTCTTTTATGCCCTCTGTGACCTTTCCAGATTCTTTATTCCCATTGAGCTTACTATGCTGGTTTCGGGTAGAGAATTTGTCTTCTATAGTGGCACTTTATTCTGCCACTTTAAAAATACAGAAGTAAACTGTTAGAGAGGTCTCCGGGGCTTCAGCTGTGCACTTCCGGCAAAGTGTCCCAGCATAACCTTTGCCCTGAACCAGGACCTGTTTCCTAAACAAGGCGGCAGGCTGGGATATGGGGTGCCCAGAGATTGCTCAGGAAGGGTCTCTTCCAAGGGACGCCACCCACTCAGCCACACACTAGGGTCTAGCACATCATGCATTAAACATAATTTTTCCTGGAAATGCAAATTTAGTGCTTTATGTAAGTTTCAGCTGCTCATATTCTTCATTTCTCTCTTCCTTCTTCCCATAGAGACGAGTCTTGGGGAACCACCTTTGAGATTTGGTGGAACCTACAAAATAGCAATGATCAGAAGGGTATGATACCTGAACATTTTTTATTGTTCTCTGAACACATGATTTACTGGTGCTTTCTGGGAGTCTTATGCTGAAGAGCTAAGTCCTCAGGGTTGCTATAAATGGCAGGATTGAGAATAAGGCCAGCAGATCTTATTTAACAACTAATATGTGAACTTGAAAGGCAAGAACTCGTAACAGTTTCATTACATATGGCAGTATCCTCTTGGAGGGGGGCATGGTGGCGGACCTTAAAAACCTAAGTTGTAGGAAGATTTTTCTTTTTTCTCTGAGAGAAGCCGAAATATTTGAAGTTCATAGCAATAATTACAGCCACCACTTAGATAGCACCTGCTATTTGCTGTGCCCTGATCTATACCCTTCACCCACATTAACTCACCTGTCCTCCTCACAGACCCACAAGGCAGATACTGTTACCCCTGTTTTACAGACAGGATACACCTTTAATGTATTCTTTCAGCAAACATTTATGTAGGGTCTGCTGTGTGCCAGGCTGTTGTGGAAGGTTCTGGATTTGACGAAATGACGAAAACTTGGTTCCTATCCTTAAGGAGTTGAGCGTAGGGGGTAGCAGGTAAAAGAACCAAATATGGACTCAGTGGACCATGGATCTAACCCAAGATGGAATGCTTTTTTCCCCCACCAGTGGCAATTCTTTAATTTTTATATGCTTTTGCTTTCTTATGGTATAAAGGGAAGGCTTCATTTCTGTATTTTCTCTGAAGTATTTTCTTTATTTGGAATCAAAAAAGTATTTCTGAATGTAGTAAATAGGCATTACAAATTTTCTTAGAAGTTTTTTTTGATATTACCATCTTTAATTTCCTGAAGATTCTGTTGTCCTTTTTCATTACTTAAACCTAACATCCTTGTAAATGCAGCCATATTTCTAATTTTCACATGTTGCTCTGAGACTTTTTTGTTTTCCGGAGTCAGTTTAAAGGCTCTATTGCATATGAATTCTCGTCTCCCGGCATGAGTGTGGGAGAATGAGTTCCTGGCCTCGCTGCCTGGCTGAGACTTGTGTTGCAGGTGGTTTCCTGGTAGGATAAGGATCATGTAGTCATTCCGTAGCTTTCAGGGATCCTTACCCGGAACCATTAGGGAGTTATAGAAGAAAAAAAATCCCTGGCTCTTCCTTTCAGAAATGCAGAGCCTCAGAGGAGGAGAGAGAACCTTGGGAGAGATATAGCTCACGCTGTTCCTTCAGGAAGGTGAATGTCAGTGACTTGAAAATTGTCAGCTCAAAAAAAAAAAAAAAAAAAATTCCAGGAAGGGCAACACCAGAAACCCCCTCAGTGACCAATTCCAATTTTCTGTCATCCTGATTGTCAAGAAATTCCTGGGCCTGGCTGAGCTCTCTCCATGCTGCCATTCAAACCCATTTTCTTTTCTTGGTTCCTTTCTCTAAACCTTTCATATACTTGAAGGTAATAACTTTGCCTCTTTAGCTTTTTCCTCAGAGAGCCTGTTTTGCATCCTTAAAAGCATCTCCTCTCTCCTAGGAACTCTCTGTAGTTTCCTCACATTAAAAAAAAAACAAAAAGCGGTGGTGATGAGAACTGAATACACTTCTTTAATAATGGTCTCGTTAGTGCAGCGATACAAGAAGGACTCCGTGGCTCTTGCATCATTGTGAACCCCTAGAGGGCAAGAACCATATCTGATTCGTCTTTGTTTCCCCCACAGTATCCGTGCCATTCCTTAAACCATGTAGGTGCTTCATAAATATTTGTTGAATTGACTGTGCCTTTTAATATATCTAAGTAATAACTTACTTTACAGCAGTCCTGGGTTTGTGACTCATATTTAGCTTGTCTTCACCTCAGTTTCATGTCTTTATTTTTCTTGTACTCGAGTCTAGCCATTCCTTACCCCAACAATGTCATCTTGTGCTCTACTCTCTTGATCGCTTTCCATTTCACCCCTCGATGCCCAAATCTTTAGAAAAAAACTCAATTGTCTTCTCTGGATCTGACAGACAGAATGCAGAGGACTTAGAAGTTCAGCTACTTTGGAAGGAAGAGAGAGAGCCCAGAAGAATCTTGATGATTCAGTGTAATATCGATTTATACAGGTTTAGAAAGGATAGTCTGTCAAATTCTTTACAGATTCTGAGTCAGCTAAAGCCATACCTGTTTTTCCTGGTTCTCTATGGCAAGTAAGCTGGTTGTTTATGAGAGTGATTGCAAGTCATTTTCAGAGGGTATCCCTGTCTGGTTTAAAGCCAGTGGAAAAAAACAAAGACATGAACAACGTCATTTAAACTGGTGTATTTTTTGATGGATGACTGCCATTAGAAAGTAAGTTAGAGAAGTAGTTGCAAAAAAAAAAAAAAAAAAAAAAACAGCAAACTTTTAAAACTGCAAAGTAATTTTGTGGTTTTTCAGCCACTTATTTCTGAACAGATTTGTAACGTTTTAGCAACTCTTGCCTAATTTTTTTGCCATAGTAGGTTCTGATTAAATAAATGCCTACAAGTTTAAGAGAATCAAGATTGATGGACTCTTCTGCATGTGCTAATGCTATAGACTTTACAAAAACCTTTATTGTCACAAAAAGAATGCAGTCTAATACATGAGTAGACAAGGGCATTTCCCCCCAGTTTGTCCTGTCCATCCACAGTGAAACATCATTGTAGAACCTTCCATAACCTTGAATAGAAAAGCACTTTTTGATCTACACAATTACTGATTGTGTCCTGAAGAAATAGGGTTTGCTTTTATACTTTCACCATTTTTTTCCATACCAGTATTTCTGCATTGATTTAATCTATGAAACTGTTATTCACAGTATAACAAGGGCTCATCGTAAAAAAAAGTGATCCATCATGCCAGTTCTGTGTTTAAAGAAACAGAAAGTTAAGTGATATTTGTATCTGGAATCCTGTGAAAGGTCACATGGTAGGGAGATTTAGAAAACTCTGGTTTGTTGCTGGTTGTGGAAGTGTGTTCTTTTGTTATTTAATTTTCTTTTCTCTAATGAAGAATGTATAGGCTTTCCAGTGAGTGCTGATAAAACCTAAATGCAAGTTTTTGAAATTATGCAGATAGGCAGCCTGTTGAACTCTTGAGGACTGTGCAACTGAATTCACTCAGCAGAATCCAAACTGATAGCAGCGAGCTCTTCTTGTAGGACAGTAAATTTCACGGGAACCCTCAACAGGGAGATGTGTGTGTGTGTGCACGTATACTTAGTTTTATCCCCTGAACCATTTACATCTGCAGCTATAGCACAATATGATTATTGTTATTCATTAAGTATGACCTGCACCATCAGGAAAAGATTAATTGATGTTCATTATGTTCTGTTAACTGAGACTGGTAGGTTCTCTAATGTATTACAGAAATGTTTCCATTAGAAAATGGTTAAAATAAAGAAGCTCTTTCATTTGATTATGCCATGATTTACTCCAAAAAGTATGTAAGACAGCTTAAAGGGTTAAGTTTCTGGTAGAGGGGAAATTAATTTATGTAGATCAAGTCTGTGGATCATTTTATTTCCAAGGATGCCGGATAGATGAGCTATTCCTATATAAAAGAGACAAATAACAGAAACAGTCAAAACTCTTGTCCTGGCTTAACAAGGTGAATAAGCAAGAGTGCATAATGGAATTCATTTGCAAAGTAATTTTGCTTGGCTGGAGTGGTAAGCACAAAATAGACTAGCAGATGAGATCCATAAGTGTTTGGGATCAGTTGTTGAAAGGTTTAAAAGGGGTTCTATTTCAAGAGACATTTTATGGTGTGGAGAAAGGGACCAATATAATCAAAATGATACTTGAACAAGGTAATTTTTACTGGCCGGTGTATAATAGAAAGGAGTGAGACAGCCAGCGGGTGAGCCGTGCTGGTTCGCTGTGGAGAGCTGCAAAGGACTGAGCACTGTGGAGTTGCCATGGCCCTGTTGTTGGGGTCGTGGAGGAGAATGAGTGTAAAGCACGTACCAGTGTGCCCAACCCAGGGGTTTAGTAAATATTTGTTCCTTTTCACTTCCCTCCCTATGTCTTGGGACAGTGGTCTAGAATCAGGAAAACCTGCTGGTGTTTATTCTGTTGTTGTTTTTAAAGCATCTCTTCTTTTCCTAGGCCTGTTCAACATTTCCAAGGATCTCATTTAGGTCCCAGTACAACCCTGGTGAGCTCTGCAGGCATTAGTGGCGACATCTGACACATGAGGAAGCTGAGGCCTGGAGCAGTGAAGAGGCCCCCCCACAGCCTGATGGAGAGAGTTGGGGATAGAGCCAGGACTTCTGTGCCCCGAGCCAGGGTGCAGGAGTGTGCATGCATCAGTAAATCCCCAGATCGCAGAGGAGGGCTTCCCTGGGCTGCCTCAGCCAGACAGAGCTCTAGGCATAAATGGTTAAGGCGAGGCTGTGAGAACCACTTCAGTTTCCCCCCACACCTGCCAGGGAGCGACCCTGTTACAGTTCTCCAGGGCCCCTTGTGACCCACCCTGAGCCCATCCCAGATGGAGTATTTCTCCCTTTTCCAAGGAAAGCAAGGCCACAATGCCCTCAGTGTTTAGATTCTTCTGTTAAGAAGTTGTTCCTTAAGTTCCCTTGAGAAAATTTACAACTTGTCGCCATGAGCTGCTTACTAACAACAACAAAAAATCACAAGACAGAAACCAGTACAATTGTGATGAGTTTCACACAGAACCCCAAAGCACTTTTAAGTCATTAAGCGGGTTAAAAAAAAAAAAAAGCAAAACCAACTAATTTCCCAAGAAACAGTTTAGAGTCATTCTTTCTCACTGACATGACCAAAACTTGAGATCCACCTCTGTTTTCAGGCAGGACATTTTGACCCTAAATATTATCCTGCTACTGTACTTTCAGTCTTTTGGTGCTCTGGCCCTGCCTAGTATTCACTTCATTTGAGATGAGTAACCTTTAAAAGTATTTGAGCACACAGACGTTCACACTAATAAAAGCACAAATGAAGGGAATGGCCTGCCTTGACGTTTTTGGGTCCTGGGGCAAGAGGACAAAATGAAGGACCCCAGCCTATGACCTACCCCAGTTCTTTTCCCACCCTGGTTTGTGTGTTCAAGCTATGACCACTCCCCACTTCCCCTTGAACCTAGGGGTGCCTCTTGGCCCTCTCCTGGGGTCTGTGTATGTAAGCAAGACCCTGGGGACCATGCCTGGGAGGATATAGTTGGGAAGGGGCCCTAGAGGCCTTTTGGACAGGGACTCCTGGGGTCCCAGGGATTCAGAATATGGTCAGGTAGTGGGGGTGAAGGAGGAGGGTAAAGTTCAGCCTGTGGATAGGCACAGCCCCTTGGCCCTAAGACTCATCTCACCTTGGGGAGGAGTGTTGTAGAGGTACAGGGACCAGGGCTGGAGTCCCTGCTGCCCTGTTCTGAGGACAGTGTTAATAAGGGGACATGTTGCTTCAAAAACTTGGGCAACAAAACAACTTGAAATTGTTTCCTGCTTATACAAGTAATAGCCGGCGATTGCTTCACCGAGTACTCAGATCTCCTTTCTTTCCCTTCTCACCCTTGATCTTGTACATATGGTTGCTCCATAGAGCATATTTGATGAAACTGACCGATTTCCTGTTGTCAAGGTAGCTTATTGAGCAGTATATTCTTCTCACTGATGGGACTTCACAGAGAAACCTGCAAATCTGTTTTTCGGTTTTGCCTCTTGCAGCCTTTGACATATACAACCTGTCCCTCTGGTGTCCGTCCTTGATGGCATCTTTCCACCACCTCTTTGCTTCCACCCACTTATTATTGCCCATGAATCTACCTGCCAAGCCAGGCCCCTTTTCCTACCTGTTTATTCTTTTGACTTTATCTGTGTGTGTGTGCATGTCTTTGCTGTGTTAAACTGAAGATGTGAGAATCTGTGTGGCAGTATGTGAGGGACTCTCTTTTCAGTATATTTGTATAAGGGAATGTTTTGGGAAAGTAGTTCTCTAGCTTTTGCAAGCGCCCAAGTCATCTGGAGGGCTTGTTAAAACACAGATTGCTGCCCCACCCCCCTTCTCACCCTGTCCCTATCCCTAGTTTCTGATCAGTAAATCTGGGGGTGGGGCTTGAGAATTTGAACTTCTAATTGAGAGCCACTGATCTGGAAGAAATGCATTCAGAATGAAAATCAGTAAATGTTTTCAATCAGATGGTAGTTGTTTTGATTAAAGCTTTTCTTTGTCATGTGAGAGTCAAGAGACCTGGTATTAGCATTATTTGCAGCTCTACTGCTTTTTGTGTCCATGATTTTTGATGCCATAGGACATTATGCAGATCCAGCCTCCAGCCTTCTTGCCTCTGACTCTAGGCCCTGTCCTCTTTGGGTCTGGGGGGTAAGTGCTGAAGCAACTTCTCTAGTACTTCCAGAGTTGGCCAGTCTATAGTACTCTAGTTTGACACTGGGGTCTCAGAATAGATTGGGCAGATAGAATTTTCACAATAATAATATATTAGTTAACTAACATTTTAGAGTCGTATTGTTTTCTCCATTTACAGAAGAGGAAATTGAGGCTTAGAAATACTAAATAACTTATCCAAAACCTCATAACCAATAATTGGGAGAGCCGGGACTTAACCCTAGTATATGCTCTTGTCTTGACCAGTGAACTCCCCTGCTACTCATGGGTGCATACAACATACGATAAGGAGGTGCAGAGTTAACTCCAATTAGAAGGGTCTGGGACCCTTCTTGGAGAAGAAGCAGCTAAGCTGGAGACTCAAGGTACTAGCATTACTGTCTCAAACCACAGATTCCCCAAGGCGTTGCTGTCCCACTTGCTTCGTCTTTATCAAACAGGATTAAATAAGGTAGGGAATGTTAAACACTAAGTCCATTCACTGGCACAAAGGAGATGTATAGTAGCTAAGCCAAGGGCCCTTTGAGCAGCAAAATAGATAAAATATCTCAGAATGATCTTGCAGAGACATATCTATAACATCTAAGAAAACATTTTTTATGAAAAGATGATAACTTATTGAGTCCTTGCTGTTGCCTCTTCTGTTTTAAGGTTTTACATGTATTAGGGCATTGAATCCTTGTAGTAATACTACAAGGTGGGGTCTGCTACCATATCAGAGGCATCAGGAAGGTTAAGTGATTTGCTCATGATGAAGCAGCATCTAAGTGCAAAGCTGCTATTGAAATAGCCCAGGCAGTCTGAATCTAGAGCTTGTACCCCTCCGTGGTTACCAGGCTATATCAAGGTGATATAGTCTTCTCAGTCCTTCCTAAACAGGAGAATAAAATCTGTAAATATACCAGTTCTTACCCAAATGTGGATGCTCTTTGTTTCAATCAAACTGAAGAAGTATTTTAAAATTTGAGAAACTCATGTGTTGGTTTCCTTGAAAGATAAGTTGGTGGGCATAGAATAGTCAGTTCTAAAAGATGAGATTAATGAAGGAGCTAGCTCTACCATATGTTGAATCATAAGACTTCAAATTTGGCACAAAATTTGGCAGACCCATAAATGCGACAGAACACATGAAACAGATTTAGGTTGTGTTGTCTATGAACATTTAATAGATAGTGGAGGCACCATGAAGCAGTGGGGAAAGAAAGCATGATTAGACAAATGGGAGTGGACAATATGATAGTAATTTGAAAAATCTCATGGGTCTTATCACCTCACATCATTATACCAACATAAATTCTAGGTGATTAAGAAGTTACATTCAACAGAATCTAATGAGCACATTCAGAATGCCAGAGTCTGTTTTAGGTCCTGGGTGTTTAGCCATGAAGAAAAAAGAGAAGAACCTCTGCCTGAAGGAGCTTAGATTTTAGCAGATAAAGGGAAATAATCCACAGGAAAAAAATCTCGAAGAAAATAGAGTGCATATTTATTACACCTCTGTAGAGATTGAAATTTCTAAGCTTAGAATCTGGTAGAAGAAATCACAAAGGAAAATATCAGTAGTTTTGTCAGTGTAAACATTCCCCAAATGTTAAGGTTATTTCCAGTTTAACTCTAATGAATTATTCCTCAGTGTTCTTCAATATAGCTTTAACGTTTTTCTGAAATGTAGGATAGGTTTTCCAAAGCAGAATCAAGACAGGTCGAGTGAAATGAGCATTTATTGGGTTCCAGATATATACCAACTGTGCCAGTTTATAACTGTTTTATACCCGAGAAAAGCCATGCTCTTTAATCCTCATTCAATATTATTGGGTGAAATCCCTTGACTAAGTTGTTTCCATGGAAATATGATCCACCAATTGTGGGTGGGACCTTTTTTTTTTTTTAACTTTTTAAAATGTATAATATAACATATATACAAAGCAAAGAAAGAAAAAACGCAATAGTTTTCAAAGCCCTCTTCAGCAGGTAGTTACAGGACAGATCTCAGAGTTTGTCATGGGCTACCATTCCATCCTCTCAGATTTTTCCTCCTAGCTACTCTAGAATATAGGAGGTTAAAAGGAATACATTTTTTTTTTATCATCATAACTGACTTTTTTCTTTTTTTTGTGAAAAATAACATATATACAAAAAATCTATAAATTTCAAAGCACAGCACAACAATTAGTTGTAGAACAGATTTTAGAGTTCGGTATGAGTTACAATTCCACAATTTTAGGTTTTTACTTCCAGCTGCTCTAAGAATGTATACACACTCTTAGAGACTAAAAGAAATATCAATTTAATGATTCAGCAATCATATTCGTTTGTTAAACCCTACCTTCTCTGTGTAACTCTATCATCACCTTTCATCTTTCTGTCCCACTCTTTAAGGGTATTTGGGCTATGGCCATTCTAAATTTTTCATGTTGGAAGGGGCTGTCAGTAATATGGGGTAGGAATGTGGAACTAGTTGATATCCTGGAGAGGCTGGGCCCTCTAGGTTTCAGGACTTATCTGGACCAGGGACCATCTGGAGGTTGTAGGTTTCTGGAAAGTTACCCTAGTACATGGAATCTTTGTAGAATCTTATATGTTGCCCTAGGTGTTCTTTAGAAGTTATGATAGGCAGTAATCTCTAACTGAAGCTTACGTAAGAGTGACCTCCAGAGTAACCTCTTGACTCTATTTGCACTCTCTCAGCCACTGATACTTTATTGTAGTTAATGTCGTTCCCTCTTTTGGTCAGTATGGAATTGTTGATCCCATGGTGCCAGGGCCTGATTCATCCCTGAGAGTCATCTCCCACACCGCCAGGGAGTCTTTCACCCCTGGATATCAGGTCAGGTGGGGCCTTTTGATTAGGTGTTTTCCATGGAGATGTGTATCTGCTCATTCAAGCCGGGTCATTTACTAGAGTCCTTTAAGAGGGAACCATTTTGGAAAAAGTTTCAGAGCTGATACAGACCTTTTGGAGACCTTTGGAGATGCACAAGGAAAATGCCCTCAGGGAAGACTTCAAAAAGAGAAGTCAGGAGAGAAGCATGTGCCTTCCTAGCTGACTGAGGAACCATGTGCCTGTGTCTTCCCAGCTGACAAAGAAATCCCCCGAATATCATCTGTTCTTTCTTCACTCAAGGTATCTTTCCCTGGATTCCTTAGTTAGGACATTTTTACAGCCCTAGGACTGTAAACTTGCAATTTAATAAATTCCCATTTTAAAAGCCTTTCTGTTTCTTGTATATTGTGTTCTGGAAACATTAGCAAATTAATGTACAACCACATAAATTTCCTTCGCAAGGTATTTTTATGTTAAACAGATCAAACTGCCTAGGTAAAGATTTAAATTTATCCACCCGTTGGTTCAGGAAATAATGGGGATCCTTGGGATTCTCAGGCCTGGAGCCTTTTTCTTCTCATTCTACTCTCCTCTCCTTGGATGATGCATCATTCCCAAGCTTTCAACATCTTCTCTATAAGCCAGTGATTCTCAGGGTTATGTCTTTACTTCCTTTTTGAGCTTCACTGTCATATAGACAACAATCTACTTGACATCTCTGTGTGGATATTTCACAGGCATCTGAAATTTAATGTGTCCAAAGAGAAAATCTTGGTCAACGTCCTGAAATATACTCTTCTTCCAGAATTCTTTATTTCCACAAATGATGTCCTTCTCCTACCCAGTAGTTCATAACAGCAACCTGGGAATGAGCCCTGAGTTTGGTTTACTCTCACATTTGAACCCTCATCAGATTTTACTGATTTTGCTTCCCATCCGTATCTTGAACCTGTCCGTTTCTCTCTCCACTGCCATCTCCTAGTCCAGGGATTGGAAAACTTTTCTCCAGAGGGCCAGATGGTAAATATTTTAGGTTTTGTGGGCCATATGGTCTCTGTTGCTTCTATTCAACTCTGCTGTTATAGTATGAAAGGAGTCATAGACAATACTTAAATGAATGGACATAGCTGTGTTCCACTAAAACTTTATTTAAAAAATACAGGCTTTGGGCTGAATTTGGCCCTCAAGCTATAGCCTGCCAACTTGTGTAGCCAACTCTAACCCACCATTGCATCTCATCTGGATTGGTTTCCTAACTTGTCTCCCCACTTCCATTCTTGACCCTTTCCAGCCTGTTTCCTATAGTGATATTAAATGTAAATTAGATCTCATCACTGTCCTATTGCTTTTCATTATACATCAAATGAAGTCCAGCATCTTGATTAACATGACTTAACAACGTGGTCCTTGCTTATTTCTCCAGTTTCATTTTATACCAGTGTTCTGCTCTCTGACACATCCTGGCCCTTTCAGTTCTGTGACTGTTCATGGCTGTTTCCTGCTTCTGTCCCCTTATATGCAGACCTCCCCCTGCTTGGAGCGCTTGTTGGCCTGAGCAGCCTGGCTGACTCCACAGTCACAGCTGAAGGGTCACTTCCACCAAAGGACCTTTTCTGTCCCCCCGGTTTAAATTAGATGCTCCTCTTATGATTCTGCAGAGCATCCTGTTCTTTTCCTTCATAACAGTTATAGTTTTCAGGTACCTATCTGTTTGGGTGTATTTGTTTTCCGCCTGCCCTCCTCCCCCATTAGAGGGCCAGCTCCTTGAGGATATAGGAATGGATCTGTGTTGTTTTTGTGTTGTTATAGACACTCCCTAAAACTTGTTAAATCAGTGAATGTATACAACATAATTTTGTTCATACAGATTTTTTTTATGAAGCCACAATATGGAGACCTGAAGAAGTTGCCCCTTTGGAGTGTACAGTATATCTTCTGAAGTTGGGAGTCATGAATAAATAGAAAAGTCACCCTGATAAGTGACTTTGTAAATGGGACTTTGTAGACTGAAGGTGATTCTAAGATAATAAGCTCTGCCAACATTTATTTTGAGTGCAGTATTTTCTCCCCGGGACTTGAGCTCTATATTAAATCTTGTTAGTTTCCCTTTTCTCCTGAAGCTAGCATACAGGGAAGCGGGGTGAAGTATATACTTGAGAAGACTTTTCAGCACCCCTTAAAATGTTTTTCTTTGCTCTGATTTCTTCTCTTTAACCATTACCCATATCTTAACTGGTATTAGGTTTTTTCCTACTGCATTGACAGAGTCTGGGGGAAATAGTGAAATTCCAACTTGGAGATTGTTCCTAAGCCACACCAAGAATCATGCCATGTAATAGACAGGCCACTCAGCATGTCTTAGAAAGATAATATGTCATTGTTTGGGTGACCTTTTGTAGATAAGCTGTCGTGAAATTTAAATTTTTATTTAACTTCTTATTTTTTAAGAAGTGTTGTTGTAGAAACACCCCTTGTGTATTACAGAAGATTAGAAAATACAGACAAGCATAACATATACACACGCCTCCCCCTTATTCTCACTAGTCAAGAGATTACCACTGTTACACCTTTTATGTCTTTTTCTGTGCATATATATGTACAAATGCATTTTTTTACAATGATATTTGTCATCTGTTTGTATCTGTTTTTTTCTGTTGACAGTTTCCAACCTTGTGTTTCATTAATATCTTGTCCATATTTAAATTTCCGTAATTGGCCCACAAATGTTATTTAAAGATAGTTTGTTGAAATCAGTACTAATTGAGGGATGTGCATTGCATCTGGTTGCAACTTCCTTATAGTCTCAATCTAGCAGTCTTTTTATTGAAGAAATAGGCCAATTACCAGGAGGATCTCTTACCTTCTAGATTTATAATTTGCTTCCTTATTGTAGTGCTTAGCTTATTCCTCTATCCCCTGTATTTCTTATATATAAAGGCTTGATGGATTCACGTTCACTGGATTTGGCTAGAATACACTAGAGATCATTCTGTATTATTCACTCTGTATTACTAAAAAAAACACATTCATCTAGGGCGGTGCAACCGTGGCTCAGTGGCAAAACTCTCGCTTGCCATGCTGGAGACCCGGGTTTGATTACCAGAGCCTGCCCATGCCAAACAACAACAAAAAACATAGTGGCCACTATTACGGATGCTAAAATTGACCCCTGGATTAGGATTGCGACAGTTTGAGCCCTCCATCAACCGGTTACATTTTCCCCTGAGATCACAAAGTGATCTCTGCGATGTAACTTTGGCACCACATAGACCATTTACTTAATGGTTTTAGTGCCAAATGATAATTCTTGCCTGAATCCTTACCTTCATTAAATTTTGTGATATGATGTTTCCTAGTTCTTTCATTTCTTCTGTAAAGTAGAACATCATCTCGTCAGTTGGGGCTTGTCTGATTACCCTGAAATATAGTTCCTACTGGAAAAGCAAGATATTTGGTAATGCTTTCCCTTGAATTATTAATTTTCAAAGTAGGGAGTTATTTAATAGCCATTTCAAGTGGTGACAAATGAGTTTTTCCATCTTTTTCTTTTTTATCATTCTATACTCATAGATTTTTCTTGATTTAATCATTCATCTTTTTGATGCTTGCAGTGTTTCAGCTTTAGGCACAGCTAGCTCCTGTGCCCCTTTGAGAGGACCTCAATAATCTTGAAAAGCTTCCTTGCTTCATGGCACAAGATGCCCCTGGCTCATCTTGTATGTTTCTTACCTCAGTCTTGGAATTAATGGTATTGGGCAGTGGAATTAGAGATTGATATCTGGGCCTTTGGGGTGGCCATTGCTACAGGTATGACTTGTTTCTAGGGTATACCAATGGACTGAGCTATAAAATATATATATATATATTTTTTAATTAAGAGATCAGATTGACAATTTCAATTTAGATTTAACATTCCTGTGCTTTCCATTAGTTTCCTCAATTTTGTCGTTGTAACTCCTTTCTCTGAACCAGAAGTCTTTGTTTCTTCTTTGACCTAAATATAAAGAATATGGTTTCAAGATACCAGTATTTATCTTACAGCAAACATTGAAACCACAGAGGGCAGTTTGACACATCTTTGTAATTTTTGTTTTTGTCTTTAGAATACATTTCACTAAGGATGTATAGTCAAAATATATGTTCTGAAGTCCTCAGAAATAAATTCTTCCTTAACTTGACTGTGGCCAATTTGACATAAGGTTAGGTTCATATCTTTCTGTTTCTTTTCAGTTTTAAGAAATTTTTAATTTAGTCTTTTTAAATAGGTAAGGCATTTACATGATTGAAAGGTCAGAACTATATAGATAGTAAGTAGGAATATGGGAGTTCCTTAATTATTCTCTCTACATTTCTGTATGTTTGAAAATGTTGTATACACACATACATACATATATATATAGTCTACATTTTAGCTTTTATCTTAACAGTATACTGTGAAACTCTCTTCATATTAGTACATAGAGATTTTTTTTTATGGCTACAAAGTTTTCCATTTTGTTGGTGTATCACAGTTTATGAAACAGCATTGTGATTTTGAATTGCAGCCAAACCTCTGCTGTTACAGACCATCTGCAGTGGGTAACCATGTCATTTCATACTTGTGCAAGTTCATCTGGGGTATAGAACGCTAGAAGTAGGATTGTCTGGTCAAAGGACAGCTGTAATATATATATATATATATATTTTTTTTTTTTTTTAAATATTGACAAATTGCCCCCTGTAGGGTTTGTGCCATATTTCACTAACAAGTAAGATATAAAAGTGCTTATTTTCCTAGAGTCTTACCAACAGAATCAGTTGTCAAATTTTTGGATTTTTGCTGGTGAGAAACATTATTTCATTGTAGTTTTAATTACTGTTTCTCTTAATATAATTGAGGTTAATGTCTTCATTTGTTAAAATGTCATTTTATATTTCTTTTTATGTGAACTGTGTTTTGAACGTTAAACAGCTTCCTGCTATGTTGCTGACCTTTTTCTTCTTTATTTGTAAGAACTCTGTGTATATTGTGCGTGACATGAGTGGCAAGTATTTTTTCCCATTTGGCCATGTGTGTTTTGATTTGTTCTGGTAGTATCTTTTACCCCTTTGAAGTCCATTAATTTTATATAATCAAATTTATCTCTTTCTTTTGTGGCTTCTATAGTAAGAGTCAGGATTAGAAAGACTTTTCCTATTTCCGGTTTTTACAGTTCCTTCCTTGAAATTTCATTTTTCCCCTTGGTTCATTTGGTGTTTATACTAGGTGATATTCTGAGGTTTGGATCCCCTATTCAATTGTCCTAACACCATTTATGTAAAAAGCTAATCTTTTTTGCATAGTATGATGTCTGCTTTACTTTATACTAAACTCCTCTATGTTTTTAGGCCTATTTCTGGACTCGATATTGTTCCATTAGTCGGTCTATCCATGTGCCAGTATTACACTGTTTTAGTTGTTGAGGTTTACATGATCTTTTCATATCCAAAAGAACTAATTCTCCCTCATTGCTCTTCCTTTTCATAGTTTTCCTGGCTATTCTCTTTGTTTTTCCACATGAACTTAAGAAGCAACATGACTGATTCTAGAAAAAGACCTATTGGAATTTTCATTGAGATCACATTAAATTTATAAATTACTTGGGGGAATTAATAACTTTACAAAATTGAGTCTTTCTGTGTGTTCTTTGTGTGTATACTTTAATAATGTTTTAAGTTTTCCATATTTAGGTATTATACATCTCAAGCTTATTTTTATAAATATGGTCCTTCATTATTATCTTCTAATTGGTTGTCTTTATTCCTGAAGTCTGTTGATTTCTCAGTGTTTTTGAAACATTTGACAGTTTTGGCATTATCTTGAGACAGTTCATATAATTCACCCATTTTAAGTTACAGTTCAGTGACTGTTGGTATATTCTCAGGATTTTGCAAATTTCACCACTATCTAATTTTAGAACATTTTCATCATCCCAAAAAGAAACTCTGTACTCATTAACAGTCATTCTCCATTCCCACCCTTCCCCCATCCCCTGGAAACCACTAATCTGTTTTTTGTCTCTATGGATTTGCCTTTTGTGGACATTTCATATAAATGTAATCATACAAAATGTGGTCTTTTGCAGCTGGCTCCTTTCACTTAGCATGATGCTTTCAAGGCCATCCATGTTGTATCAGTACTTCATTTTGCCGGTCTTTTGACTTAAGTTATCCATGTGGGTGTGAAGTGGTTTTGATTTTGCTGATTTCTATATGTATTTAGTTCCCTTTGCCACTTACTTCAGCAAAATTTCATGAGGGCAGAGACTAGGTTTTCAATTCCCAATTCCCAGTGCCTACCATAGAACTTGGCAAGTATTTAGTACTCAATAAATGTTTTTTGAGTGATTGGATTTATCATATTTAGGCCATTTGTATTTCTTTTAATTGTGACTTGGCACATATTAATTTTTTTTCCTATGCAAAACATAATTAGAGGGTCAGTTATTTTAATTTTTTAGAGTCATGTGTTACATCCAAAAGCCCAGTAAAAACAATTCTGTATTATGTATATTTGTGATGACCAGCATTACTTTTTCTTACATTAGAATGAATGACTGAGAGATGTTGGAACATATATATTTATATGTTATTGTATTATATATATATTATATAATATATATATGTTATATATATTATATATTATATCATTGTTATGGACCTGGGAAAAGAAAAGGAATTTTTGCATGAGATAGACCAACTCATATATGTTAAGTAAGTCCCGAGTTTACAAAGGGACTTTGTTAGAAATTTCAGAAATTTCATTTGTAAGGTGGCTATTTGAACCCAGAACACTTGCTTTAATAATAGAAAAAAATAATGTCAATTAAGACTAGAGTCTCAAGCAAACCTTAAAAAAATTTTAGAAGACATAGCTGAAATGCATGTATTTTATAGGAAAGGGGAAATAATTAAAGGCGAGAAAAATAATGTTGAATAAGAAATTATTTCTCTTTAGTGTCAGTATCTGAAGGAAGATATTTGAATTATAGATACAGATGAGATTGTGTGTGTGTGTGTGTGTGTGTGTGTGTGTGTGTGTGTGTGTGTAGGAGACTTTTGGACACTGTCCAAGAATATACAGGTTGACAGTTCTGGATTTTTATTTTGCCCCCATTTCATTTCAAAATATATGATTTATAACATGAGCATTACCCTTATATTTCTGTTAGACATAGAGAAGAGAAAAAAAACATTAATTCATTCATTTTTTCATTAGTTGACCAACACAGATTGATTTCCCTGAAGTTTCTAAGCCTGAGAGATGAGGAAAGTAAACATGATTCAAAAGGACATCATTTGAAAAAATTGAATGAATGGAAAAATGAAAAAAATTAAAAAAAAAAAAAGACTTGCATTTGCTGTAAGAAAAGTTTGCCTGAAAGGAATTAATTGAGGAATGAGCTGTATGAGATAAAAGCAATGTCTGAAGGCAGATGGATTTTAAAAGGGTATACTGCTAGTAAAGTCCCTAAGGATTGAGTATCAGAACAGAAAAATCATCCAACAAATATTATTTTTCAGACTTTTTAGTGGAGATCTTTATGCCCTTATGGTTGTTAGCAACATGTGTATCATCCATTCTGTAATCAGAGAACCATAGACTTGCTGTGTGATCGTCAAAAAGTCGTAACACCTCTCTGTTTTCTCTTTTGTGAAATTAGAGTATTGGACACTTCTGGCTTTGTAAATCCATTGTCTTCTCTCCTTGCTGACTTTTTCAGTTTCCCTTCCCACTTCCCCAAGAGGCTGCTGGGTGCTAGAGGAAGTTTTTATGGGGTCCTCCATGGATGTGTAAAGATGATGAGAAAGAAGATACTCCAGGCCCTTAGTGCCTTGTTTTACTGGTTTCACAAACCTGTTATTTATTATGTGGAATTTAATTTCTAGAGATTTTCAGATTGACCTTTGTGAGAGGGGAGTAGCTATGGATTTGATTACCATACCCCTTACTACCCCCCTCACCCCACCCCCACACGTGGATCTGTATGTATGTGTGTGTATGTATATTCTGAGCCGACTTTTGGTGGAACCAACTTTCTTGCCCCATACACAGGCCCTTTCCTCCCAGTTGTTTCAGTCCTGATTTGATAGAATGTGTCTGAAGTTTGTAGTTCTAGCTGTTTTCCTCATCGCCTCCACAAAAAAGGTCCTGATATACCCATAGATGTTACACCCATGCAAAATAAAGCTTCATTTGGGTGTTTCCTTGACCCAAAACTAGATGACAGCCTTTACTGAGCTTTTACCATTTGTGCTCTTTCTCTTAGGGGAGACTGAGACAAAATAACTATTGTTCCCAGAATGGGACTGAAAATAAAGGGCAAGGGCCTGGGCACAGCATCCCTTATTTCTGGCCCTTCTAGTTTAGGCCTGTTTAGCAGCTTTCTCCCCAACTTTCTAAGGGTGTCTCTCAGGGAGAAGTGAATTTTGAGACAACCAAGGCTCTATCCTAAATTGGAACAAATAGGAGCCTGGGGCCTCCAGCTTTTTTCCCTTTTCTCGCCTGGCTCCGGTGTGGCGCCTGCTTTGAAGTCAGGTGGGAGCCCAGCAGGCAGGGCTCATGCCCTCATGCTCTTGGTGTTATTCAGTGCAACCTTTAGTCTAGGAAAACTGCCAGTCTTCATTTCCAAGAATCATATCTCCCTAAATGGGGCAATCTGCCTTAAATGCCTTCTCAACTGGCGCCTTCCCCATCTCACAATTGGCATGATTAAAGGGACAGGTTCACCTTTTTTAACTGCTTATACTGTACTAGATTGGGATGGGTGGCTGCGTGCCCTGCTGGAGTGTGTGTGTGTGTGTGTGTGTGTGTGTGTGCACGCACAGTACACAGAGACCTCATCCTTCAACCTCAAAGAGGTGGTTCCAGAAGATTTGAGAGTCATACCGTGTGCATAATCTTTACTTTTGCATTTTCCCTACTATACTCAACCTAAAAAAAAATTTTTTTTTTAATTTAAAAAGTGAGCTCACAACTATGATGTACAAGGCTTTTTGTATCTTGCTGGGGAAAAAAAATGTGCTGAGCTGAGAGATAATCTTTTCACTGTATGCTCTTAACTCATGATATTTGATATCCTTTTCTACCATTTCCCCCTTTCTCCTATTTTACTCCTACTCCCAGGTGTGTTCCGTGGTATTTGTCATTCATCCTTAGAGAGTTGGTGCTGATCTCAGTGAACAGTGTGTCATATGGGAAATCTTCGTGCTTTCTCATCCTCCCTTGATTTCCAGTTCAGCTGGCAAGGTAGCCCCTTTGATCGAGCTACTTGGGAACCTGGATTTTTATTGCCTGCCACTCAGCTTAAACTGGAGGCTTCTCTAAAGATGAGTCTGTTATTGTTGCTCCCCTGTGTTCATGAAGGCAGCCACCCTTTCCTATCACTTTACTCTCAGAAGTCAGTCTTTTAGGAGCATTTGTGGCCCACTATGTTTTGTAAAGCTTGAGCTAGGTGGGCCAGCACAAAACAGAGCAGACATGTGACCATGACCTTCCAAATCACCTCGAAGAGGGACAAATGAGCCTTGGGACAAAGGTACAGCTCTGCCTTTCCAAGCACAGGTAGAACCCGCTGTCTTGTGGGGCGAGCCCTGGGAGTGATTTCCAAATAGTGGGGCGAATCTGTGCTCATTCCTGCCTTATCACCTCACTCCCCTTTGTGATTCAGTGTGCACAAGTTCAGCCCCTTATGATGTTGGACCTGTGCTGGAAGTTCTGGAATTTTCAGCCTGGAAAGTCTGGTTAAAGAAAGCCCCTCATGTTTCATCAGGGCAGGTGCTGTCCGTGCTCCATGTGCTTCAGCATAGTTTATTGTCTTTGCTTTTTCCTGCTGAGAATACAGTGGTAGCTCTTTGATAAAATGTGGGTCAGTTAGAAATAAGATTTGCTTTACAGGATTTGACTTTGGAGAATACATGTCCTCAAAAGCACGGGTACTGGGGAAACTTTGGATGTGGTTGTCCTAACTCCAGAAAGTTAGCTTTGGACATTTTCATGAAGATTTTGATTTCTCAAACAGTTCAGAGTGGAGGTGGATGAGATTTGGTGTAGAGAGGGAAATGGTGCATGTGGAAGTGAGAAAATCACATGCAAACACTTTGAGTACCAAGAGGGCATGGGATAAACTTTGCACAGCCAGAGGAGGGCATGCAGAGTCTGGCAGTTGGGAACTGCTACTAGAATATATAAGAACATTATTTTTTTCTGCTGTACACAAGGTAGCTTAGAGAATTGCGAAGAACTGTGATACATTAAATTTTGGATGTCTCTGGGGTACCTGTGTCGGTGTCCTATAGACAGCAAAAAGGTTGAAAACTTAGGGCTGTTAATGTAGATGTGACTGACATCTAGAGGGCAGTGGAAGCCGGGAGACCCCACCAGCAGCTTGGACTTCAGTCACTGTTCAACCAAAAGAAGAGAAAGCGTAGAGGAATTGGGGGGAAGCAATGGAGAACAATTAAAATTGCTTCCAGGTGTGTGTGTGCATGTATGTCAGTGTATCTCTAAGAGAAAAGGTAGTTAGAAAAGGCAAGGCTGTTTGTGACCTGTATGCAATTGCAACTAAATATCAAAGACATTTAACTAGTCCAGATAGCATACAAAGTATGCTTTTGAAACTGCATAGTAAGCTTTTCTGCTTTCCTTCCTTCCTTCCTTCCTTCCTTCCTTCCTTCCTTCCTTCCTTCCTTCCTTCCTTCCTTCCTTCCTTCCTTCCTTCCTTCCTTCCTCCCTCCCTCCCTCCCTCCCTCCCTCCCTCCCTCCCTCCCTCCCTCCCTCCCTCCCTCCCTCCCTCCCTCCCTCCCTCCCTCCCTCCCTCCCTCCCTCCCTCCCTCCCTCCCTCCCTTCCTTCCTTCCTTCCTTCCTTCCTTCCTCCTTCCTTCCCTTCCCTTTCATTGTGTTCTTTGGTGGATGAGCAAGGGCTATCTGTATGTAGTGGGGTGGGGGTGGGGGTGGGGGTAAATCTTTAAATAGAAATTTCTCAAGTATTTATCAAGGATTAACCTTTAGCCCTCCTTTGGTTCAAGGGAGAATGTTGAGATCTGTATTTTTGAGGAGTGTTAAGAAGAGTGTTCCAGTTGTTATGGGATCCACCTTTCCCAGTCCCTTTGTCATTTCTCATTTATGATTACAGCATCTCCAAGTTTATGCTGGTAAAAGTATGTGTACTTGGCCCATCAGAAGTTCACGCTTGTCCATCCATCCACCCATCTAAACAATTCGTCAAACAAGGCAGTCTTCCTAGAGACCTGACATTTCTCTCTTCTCCTTACAGACCAGAACTGTGCATCTCATTAATTACCAATTCCCACCCAGACACTAGGAGTCATTAGCCTAGACTAGTCAGGATTGGCTTCTGAGTAACCGGGGGGGGGGGGGGGCAAACAAAAGCTGGTTGCATGTAGGAGGTGATAGCTGAACCAAATCAAGACTCTGTCAGAGAAAGAAGAGACACTGGCTGTTGGAACTGCCACTCGTACTGTCCGCTTCAACATGTTTATTTCTTTACTTCTTTCTCCGTGTAATATTTTTAAACTAGAGTATTCTGTAAATTTGGCTAAGTTTACTATGGTAATTATTTTAATTGAGTTTTATTTGATTAATTATTTATACCTCACCTTGTTCAACCAACTGATTTCTTTTACAGTGTAAACACATATACATTGTAATAAACAATAAGAGCAAAAAGAATTTAAGAGCTGGATTAGGAAAATACCAAGAAATACAGATGTTCAAAGCCAGCCGGGAAAAGAAGCACAGATACGAAGACAGTGAGGCCCTTACGTTGCTACCTAGCTAAGCCTCACATCGTCTCTGAGCTTCTAAGCATCAAAGAGAAGAGGGAAATGTGGTCACTTACATAATTCTTGCTGACAGAGAAGGAAGATGTACCAGGTCCTTAAGAAGTGAAGTTTTTTCGTTGCTCTTAACTTTAAACTAAATTTTGCATGTGAATTTTTATCTAGGAAACAGTGATATCATGAACAGGGTTCAACATCCACAGCAAATGAGAAGCTGGATCCATACAGCTTTCTCTTGCAGAGAACCTCATTGGAAGCTCAAGGAATAAAATCAGAATGCAACCAATGAATACAATTTTCTAGAAAGCCAAAGTAACACATCTAATTACTAAGCCTTCTAGTGGTGGAATTTGATGCGAGACTAGAACTCTAAACATCCCATGGAATTGCCAGTCTGTATGTCCATCAAAGTCTTCATAATTTACTTTTCTAACTGTTCACACACACAAGCACACACACATACACACACACACACACACACACACAAACACACAAGTACAGTGTAAGAGGTTGTTTGACACCCTAATTCCAGGGCCTACCATGCTGCTGGTCTCGTTCACTGATGAAGGCTTTAGAAATCGACCCAGTGAGATTGACATCTTTCATAGAAATCATGGCCTCTATTTGAAATGCTCACAGAGGAGATGTCTATTTTTGTAAATGGGATAATTGGGTGGAAAATCGGGCTAATATCTGTCTTTATTTAACACCTCCAAGGAATGAAACCTAACTGTTAAAACCATGGGGCCATAACCAAGAAACCACCGTCTACCCAGGGGCAGTGTAATCTGTATACAGTCCTGTGTACTTACAAAGAATGTGAAAGTCAGGATATTCCATTCCTGATCATTGTCTCAAGTATGAAATACAGGGTGAGAATAAGCAGATAAGCAGAGGCAGGTCAGTAGGGGAGAAGGGAGAGTTGTGAGTGACTGTAAGAGGTTTTGGAAGAGGGTTTTAGGAAATATCAAATGAGATGATAATTGTGTTTAAAAGAAGAGTTATTCTAAATGACTGTTGGTGATCTTCTTTCCTTGTGAACATTTTAGGAATGGTCAGTGCCAGCACAAGATGGATTGCTGGACAGTGCACACAGTACCAGAGAAGGGAAGAAAAAGGAATGAGCATTTATAGAGCTCTTGCTGTGTACCAGCCGCTTTGTCACCTATTTCCCTCATTTGTAAATGGTATTGTTAAGAGCATGTTTTTGCAGTTAGAGACACCAGGCTCAGAACTGGAAATCTTAGTTTCCTCTGTCAAAGAATGAACATAATGATGGTACTTGACTCCACAGACTTGGGGGTGGGGGGTGCCATGAATACATTGTCAGTATTCAGTAAATGTTAGTTATTACAATGAGGGTCACCAGGTCTTTCTTAACATAATGTGGGGTAGATCTCATCCTCCCCGTTTTACAGATGGCTGAATCCAGGGTTAAGGAGATTAATTCGCTTATCCAAGATCTTTCCTCTAGTGTCAAAGCCAGAATTCAAACCTAGTGTTTTTAAGCACTAAAGCCTGTTGGTTTTCTCTATCCCATTCTCCTTGAGTTTGTAGGTAACTCATATCTTATAACTTAAATGTGTGGGCAGTGACTCAAAGTGCCTTTCTAGGTGCCCTGTACAGGTCGGTGGATGGCTTTTTCTCTGTTCTTTGTGACCGCATTTGATAAGCTAGGGCACTGGTGATTTGTATGATGACAGTGATACTTGCTTGGGGAGTCAAATAGTAGTGGGTAGCATTAGGTTCAGGAGTCTGGGTCAGGAGAGACTGTTTTCATTTGGTTTTGTCCTACTTGCCTGCCTAGACATCATACCTATAAAGTATGCCCTTCAGTTAGGCTACATGAACTAGAAGGATCTTTTAGCAATATATAAATATATACGGTTTAACATTTATTATTGTAAAATATAACATATATACAAAACAATAAATTTCAAAGTACATTGTATCAAGTTGTTATAGAACATATGTCAGAGTTTGGTATGGGTTACAGATCCACAAATTCAGGTATTTCCTCCTAGCTGATCCAAGATACTGGAGACTGAAAGAAATATCAATATAATGATTCAGCAATCATACTCGTTTGTTAAATCCTGTCTTCTCTGTTATAACTCCTCCTTTTCCTTTGATCTTTCTCCCAATCTTTAGGGGTATTTGGGCTCTGCCCATTCTAACTTTTTCATTTTGGGAAGGGATGTCAACAGTATAGGATAAGGGGATGGAACTAGTGGATGTCCTTTTGAGAGGTTGTTGCCTCTGGGTTTCAGGACTTCTCTGACCTAGGAATCATCTGGAGTTTGTGGGTTTCTGGAAAGTAATTGTACTGAGTGAAACTTTTGTAAACTCTCAGATAGAGCCCTAGTGTTCTTTAGGGTTAGCAGGAATGGTGTTGGTTGGGGTTTGGCAAGTCGTCAGCAATATATAAATATATACCGTTTAACATTTTTTATTGTAAAATATAACATATTGTATTTTATTATTTTGTGACTTTGGCCTTATGCTCATCTGTCAAACTCCAGTTTTTGTTTTTGAACCTTGTTAAATATAGTAGAATGGGCTTGAAATGACTCAATGTATGATGAAAATAGCCTTATGTGGTATAAGCTTCTGCCTAGGTCACCACCTGCTTCCACAAAGCCGTGTAGCCAGTAATTTCTCACAGACTTTTCATATTAATAGAATAATGAAAGACAGATGCTGTGTCAGGAGAGGAACTTTTTCTTTGAGGCTTTGGGAGCCCATGGAAGAATAGTGATTCAAACTCCAAAAAAGAAACAAGAGTCATTCATAGACTTTGGTTAAAGCTTCCATTGGAGAGTGAGATCTTGGCTGCAGGGCTAAGGGTTCAGGAAGGAGAAAGAAGAGAAGCAGCACAGATGAGCAGACCAGCGTCTGAAGAATGCCAGTGTTTGTTGTATGAGGGACATTGCTCTGAGGTGACCTAAAAGCATTGCGCTTTTTAGGGAAACCAATTTGTCTATTAAGGTTGGACAAGACCATAGGATGACATTTTTTAAAATGTTAGGCACCTCCAAGTTTAAATTTCATCATCTAGAACAGCTCTGTCTAATAGACCTTTCTGAACTGAGAATAATGTTCAATATCTACATTCTCCAGTGTGGTAGCCCATGTGGCTGTTAAGCACTTGAAATGTGGCAGGTGTGATTGAAAAACTAAATTTCTCATTTCCCTTCATTAAATTAATTTAAATAGCCACTTATGGCCAACAGCTACTCTGTTGTACAGAACAGATCTAGAATGTAAGGACAGCAGTGGAGAAAACTCAGGCTGCCCGGATTTCTAGTGATGCTTGTGGAATATTGCAGTCAGCGGGTCACCCTGGTTTACAGGTAGCCTTGGTATGTATGGTCTTGCCCTCAGGTGTGGGGTCTGTGATAGCAGAAATGTGAAGGACAAGCAGAATTTCCTTGATGTGTTACTAATAAAGATGCTTAATAAAAGGCTTTGCAGTTCCTTCTCTGAGCCCAAATTATCTCAGAATTGTTAGTACTCTTAGAGATGGGACACATTAGCCAACATGAGCGGAGAGGTGGGGGAGCTGGGTCTGTGGGTATAATTGGACTGAGACGTTTATTTTCAGGCTATGATGCTTATTTTCAGGCACCCAGTGTATCTTGAGGGGCCTCTAGTCCCAGTGTTAGAATGGGGAGGCTGACCAAATTCAGATCATCTTCTCTGAAGGTTGGAGGGTCTCCCTCAAAGTCTTCTTGTACAAGATGTGTTGTATGTAGTTGCCCAATAAACTCAGGTAGACCTGAGTCTCCCCACTGCTTTTTATGATTGCCACCAACCTTCTGCGTTGATTATTCTACATAAAATGTGTGACCAGAGATGCTGCCTTGGAGAGAGTGGGGGGCATTTCCGAATCTAAAACAGAACCCCAACCGAGCATTATCAGATGCAGTTTCACATTGAAAAACAACGAGTCACCGTGAATGCTCTGGTCAATCCTAGACAAATGACTGTTGTCATTGTACCACCACAGCTTTGGCTTGGTGCCCAGTATAATTTAAAAATTGCTTCTTTTTCAGGCTCTACTTAGTTATCATTTTGATTTCACAGAGATATAAACGGTTCATCAATTCTCCTAATTTTCCTAAGCCCTGAGACAAATGAGGGGTGTTCATGCAGAGATGCTTTATGTCTGAATGCTGCCTGCCTCTCCTGTTGCCCACTTCACTTGGGCAGACAGACTCAGTAAACAGGGGAATGGTGCTGAAGGGAGGAAGGAGCAGAGTTGCCTGATAGAACAGTAAGATAGGAGCATGCTCAGCTAGGAGGCAGGTGGTTTAGTTTGAGCAGAAGTTATCAAGAAAAAAAGAGGTTGGGGGAAACCTTCCTGCCAGTCTTCAGCACTTCTGTAGCTTGTTCTTTTGTGAATGGCCTCCTGCTTGAAGACTTGAGGAATAGCAGTAAGTAGAAATACTAATAATAGCTAATGCTTATATAGATGGTACTTATAATGTACCAAGCACTGTTCTGAGCTTAATACTTTACATATATTAGCCCACTTAAGCACAAGCTTTCTGTTCTCCAAGAGCTTATAAACTGGTTGCAGACAAAATTTAAATAAAGCAACAAAGCGTAGCAGGAGATGCAAGAGAGCAAATGTGCACACCTTTGGATAGGCATTGTGGATTCCACAGGAGGTCAGAGGAAAGAGAAAATCCAAAATGAGCAGGGATGCTTCATGTGATCTGGTTTTTGAAGGATGGGGCTGATTTGGTCGAGTGGCGAGGCCAGCCAAGGTTGTTCCAGGCCGGTGTGCACAAGGCAACGGTTGGTGGACGGTGGGTATATGTACGAATTACAGGACTCTGTTTTTTTCATTTGAATGTAATTATTTCCCTGTAGTAGCCATCAGCAGATGGAGAGTTCAGAGGATGACACTGAAATAATGAATAATTTGCCGATGCAGTCAGCAGCCCCGGTGCCTCAGCATGCCTTTCTGTTCCAACTGAATACATGCAAAGAGTGGTTCACAACCCCATCTGCTCTACTCTTCCTGGCTCCATCTTTTATTTAATAACCTCTCTAAGACCTGCTCACAGGAGGTCATCTATCTCCCCTTTCTCTCTTTTTCTCTATTTGAATAGCCTTGGCTGCTACTTGCTATGAAGGACTTAGCTAGTAGTAGGTAGGATTGACCTCTCAATTCAGTGAACACTTATTGGGGCTCTAGGAAAATAGCAGTGAGCAGGCAAAGAAGGAGGTGGGTTCCAGACATCGTGTAGATAAGGAACAGGAGCCATTAGGACTCAGCAACTGCCTGGGAGTGAGGGGAGGGGGAAAAGATGTGAAAGGTCAGCCAGGGTATTTAGCTCTAGTCACCGGGAGGATAGTGATGATATTAACAGGAGACAGGGGCACCAAAGGAGGAGTAGGTTTTAAGTTTGAAAACCTGGCAGGACATCCCTGTGGCGACATTTAGCAGGCATTAAAAAAGACTAACATAGAGCAACCCCAACTTAGAGTACTCGAGGCTCCACAGGTATAATGCCAATTCATTTAGCTTCAACTCTCTTTCCTTTCCCTTCTCAAGTGGCTTCCATAGAGTCACTTTAGATTGGGGAAGAGGAGGGTGGGGAGGGAGAGGAAAGTTTCTTCTTCTGTCTCTCTAGCCTTTATCCTCACACATGAATGCTAAATCCAGAACTCCCTGTTCCTGCCAGAAGTTCAAAAGCTCCAAGGGAGCCTTGGAATAGTTGCACCCTGGT